>NW_027395664.1:1246350-1291325 GCF_004382785.1 Trichoderma ghanense | reverse complement strand
GGGGGGGGGTGGATTTTGTTCTGCTGTGCCATGTGGGATTAACGTTGAACAATCGTGTCGAGATGGTCCCTTGGCTTGGCTTTGTGCTTTGGCGTTTTGGTGCGAGGTCAGTTGAGCCTTCGTCTTTGTAGTGGTATGTCCGTCATTATCATGGGGTTATGTGGTGTAGCAGCTGTGAGGTAAGCTGTATAAATGATGCACCATACAGACGCAATGCAGTACCTCGTACGAGGACAACTTTGATGTGAAGCCGCTTCGAGCTAGCATTCCGTCATCTTTCCCCTCAGCCTTCCCATTGCAGCAATCGTCAAAATCTCGAAAGGGGGAGTGGACATGTCAAAGCAGAGATGAAGGCAGAAAAAGACCGGGGCAGAATCAGGGGAAGCGGGCTTTTCAGGGGATGGGCAGAGAGCAAGGGGATGAATGGGGCGAGATTTGAAAGATGCATTTGTCTTTTTTGCAACGTCTAGTCGAGATGCAATCGGATCGCATCGGATCGCCCATTGATTGCTCAATCTGACATGTTCATGCGCCTGCTATTCCTTCTATTTTGTTTTGACGTTTTGTTTCTTCGTTCGGTGGCTTGCTTTTTGAAATCAGAGACCAGATGGGCGTTGGTAGAATGACGACGGACTTTGTGGGAGATTGCAGGAGTCGTGATTGTGATTCATGCCCGAGGCTTTTGGGAGTGGGAAGTTGTATGGGGCTGACACTTGATGCCAATTTGATTGGAATCTTGCAGCTGAAGGTGTACCCAGAATTACAGGTACAACTAAGGACGCAAGCTAGGAGAACTCATTGGCCAACGTAGGTACTTGATACTACTTCACTGGGCCCTTTTCTTGCACTTGTCAAGAGGGACCAAAACAAACAAACAGAAAACACTAAACAACACTTGACAACAGTGGACATGAAATTCGAGGACTTCAAAAAGCAGAAGAAACGGGTGCGTGGAGGCGCCAGATCCGCTTTCCTTGCCGTCTGAGATGCTAAGCCGAAAACAGACCTGACGGTATAGGCACTGTGACGTCAGCGGCTGCGGCACAAGGGGACCCTAGCTTAACGCACGTGCCCCACATAGTATGGATCTCGAAACGTCATTCTGCAGCGCCGTCATTGGACGGCTTCTTGATGGTAGGATTGTTGTGCTTGCACCAAGTACCTTGCTGGACGAGGTACGAGGTATGAGGTTTACTGAGAACAAGACGCAGTTGCGTATTACCGTATGAGCCGTAGGTACATGTATCCATGCACCGTAGGTACCTATGTGATGTCTCTCTCTCTCTCCTCCCTCTCTTCTCTCCTCTCTCTTCTCTCTCTTTGAGGGTCTGGGTGATACTGTGAGATTGTATCAAGGAGGAAGACGAGATGGAGACAGAGGGAGTGTGTGAGAGAGGGGACTGGCTGAACGGTGGTGACGATATCAGCGCCATCCAACACTCTCAGCAGGGGACCATTGCGTCGTGTCGACGTACGGACCTACGTACCACTCGATACCCTTTACACTACAAGTAATCCGGCATCTACCCTGGGGGACCAACCAGGCACGTTACGAGTATATCTGCCCCCTCCCCTTTTGGCGCATGGCGATCTATCTGCCCATTCTGGCGGCCCCAGTGAACTCGTAGCAAATCTGATAACTTTCTCACCTTTTTTTCGAAGCGACGACACGCACTGTGACGCAAGAATTCCGAGTCGCTAGGTGCACAGTGCGTTTTTTTTTGGTACAGGTAACTAGGTAGGTAGCTGCGGGCTTCTAGGGGACAACTTTTAGCGCACTTGTGCCGCATTTCAGTGGAACATGCGCTGTATCGTATTTCTCCGTGGCATGGCGCCTGAGGTACATGTATTGGAGCGAGGGACCACTAACGCTTCGCACATGTACTACTTCGCGGACACACGAGTACCAAACAGATGTCTCAACGTCGGGAGGTCCAAGCACTTCAGGCTGGTTTCAGCAAAGGTGGTGGTGCCTCCGTCTTGTTCAAGACAGCCCAGCCTCTGGCGTTTGTTTAAGCATCGCCACCGACGTCGTAGCAGGCAGGGGACCTTTTTTGCTTTTTTTTAGAGTCTAGGAAGGCGGTTGAAAGGAACAGATACGAAGTAGTAGCAGCCTCTAACGTGTGTGGCTTCGCCGCGAATGATTCCGTGGCGTCTGATTCGAAGCGTTCGAAAGGAGTTTGCTAGAAGGAGGTTGCTTGCGACGGGGCTTGCTTTTAGACAAGAGACGGTTTATGCGAGCGTGTTTGATGGAGGAACGAGAGCCGTGAGAGTATGGAATGGGCGCTGCTGGGCAGGCTTGACAAAAGCCACGGGCATCATTTGGCGTCTCTGCTTGGGGATGGGGGTTGTGATAGCACACTGTATTATCTTGACTGCGTCTCGGTCTTCAGAATCAACCGTGGAGGGTTACTGTGCGCTTTTTCATTTCGCAAACTGCTTTGAAAGCCCAGCGATTAATCTCATCAACTAATAACTACTGATTAGAATCTGGCTCCCAATTATTCTCCTACTGCTTTTACAACCCTTGGCCGGAGAAGAAATGGCCAAGCTCTCTAAAAATAATCTGTAACAAGCCAAGCCACGGCCGCGTCCGCGACTCAAAATCTCCCAAGGAAACATGTGCAAACACGGCAATGCCGCGTAATCAAAAAAAAAAAAGTACATACATACCGTTTCTCCAGAACTTTTCATTCTTTCTCCCGCTAGTCATTCAACTGGCCGTTTGAATCGTCAACAGGCGTAGTTTTGCGTTCTTTTTTCCAAAGTCCCAAGACCTTAGTCAGTTCAGCTTCACTCCGGACGATTGATTCCGGAGCTGAATCCGATGGCGCATCTCGTATCAGAGAAAAGTGGACTTAATCTTTCCATCAAAGAAGACGGTTTACTCTAACACTATCTGTTATGAATCCACTTGTATGTAGGTACTGGACTTCTTCATCCATGGACCAGGGCAGTTCACGTATCAGAATCCAACTCCACTGAACATCTACAGTAACGGTCTTGTGCCTGCCAAGATGTTTCATTCCTCTTACTTCTGCATGTGGGACACTTTGAGCATGTTGATCAGTTCTCCGGACTGCTTCCGTCTCCATACTATTTCTTCTCTGCTCCGCTTGGGAAAAGTTCCAAAACCGCTCTTGTGTTTCTGAGAGTTGCTTCGCCTCGTTGGGCAAGTCAGGGGCATCTCGCGCGTAAATCCATACAATATCACAAATCACATGAAACTCATCAAACTCTTTCAAACTCTTTGCTGTCTAAGAAAAAGGTGCGAAGAGGTTCACATGGACTGACTGAAGCTCTTCGAGAAGACGTTCGTTATCACCCTCTGCCGCAGGACCGTAATGACATGACCCGTCAACGTACCAGCTTATAGCGTCGGGGTGACAATTCAGAGAAAAACATGATGGGGTAGAGATGCTGAATACTATTACTTGGTCATGTTGCAGAGTCATTCAGTTGAAGAGAGGCTGCTTCATCAGGCACACGGCATCCATAGGTTCATCTCACTGCAAAGACAACGGGAATGGAATAGCACACCATCTTTTCTTTTGGTACTCTAAACATGAAAACGCCTAAACGCATGCCACTGCAGTCCACCCTTGCGCGTTATTAGAGAAAAATCAAGCAAAATCAGAATATCCCCTATCCCAACTGCTATAACCCCCTATTATACGAAGAAAGCTTTTTTCCCTTGCCATCTTGTCATATGTAGCATGGCAAAGATAAAATCACAAAATAATGGCCAGCTCCGGTCGGTCCATGAGCTCCTCGTCCAGGTTGGGATAATACGGCACCATTGCATCGGCCGCAGCGACGTAGGCATCGTTGTATAATCGCCAGTAGGGCGTCCGCACCTTTCTCGCCGGGTGGAAGAGTCCAGCCCAGACGTAGTTGAGAACCAGGCCGGGACCGGCGGCCACACGGATGGCCTCGATGGCTTCGATGATGCGGTCAATGACGTGGGGACTGGTCTCAAACAGGTTGGGATACAGGAGGTTGAGTAGGTGGATCATGGCGTCTTCGCAGCCGAGGCCGACAACGCCCAGGGCAATATGCTTGACAACCGACGCGGCCGTCTGTCGATGGACCTGGTCGCGATCGGTAAGGGCATCCTCCAGGAGAGGCGTGACGGCGTAGACGTAGTCCTTGGCCATTTCGCCAATGTATTCAAACAGAAAGGACAGGGACTTGAGCACGCCGTTCTGGACGTTGAGCTCAGGCACCCGATATTCGTTCATCAGGGCCGGCAGCACAGTGAAAGGGGCACAGGTTTCGGCAACGATGCCAATGGCAACGGCCGTGTTGACACGCGACTGTCGCTCCTGCACCCTCAAGTTGTTCAGCAGCGTGGCCAAAACGTCCTGGGGGCCGATGGCTTTGGCAATGAAGCCAAAGGTGTTGTTTGCCGCTCGTCGGATTCCTTTCTTGTGAGCCTTGAGCATATCAAGCAGCTCAAAGCAGATTCTCATCCACTCTCGGGCGTTGACACTCTCGGGGCCGCGATCGGCGATACGTCCCACCAGATCGATTGTGTTCTCCTGCACCTTTTCGTGTCGGTTTCGTAGAATGGGCGTCAATCGCGGGAGCAGGTCTTTGATGGGCGGCTGCATCTGAGAGATGCCAACGACGGTGACAATGGATCGCAGGGCTCCCAGGATCGATCCGAGAACCTCAGGATACTCTTCTCCCAGGTACTCGTACAGGACAATGCCCAGCTTGCCCATGAGGGCATCCTCTCCGCACTGCTTCATCACCATGGCGATTCGGGAGATGAGGTCGGCGGCCTGCTGGCGGACAGTGGCAGACTTGTTGTTGAGTCTCCAGAGGATCGTGCTCACGATTTGCGGCAGGTATGGCTTGCAGCGAGTTCCCAAGGCGTTGACCACCGAACCGAAGCCGTTGAGCATGACAATATCCTCGACGCTCTGCTCTTGGAACGCGTGCAGGATGCCATCAATCAGCCGTTCCTCCAGACGCTCGCCAATGTCCGCGGCACCCAGACTGGCCACGACCTTCTCGACCGTCTCAACAGTCATCTTTCGATACGCCTCGCTCTCGTCCTTGAGGTTGTTGACAATTCTCTCCAGAATCTCGCTCACGCCAACCTTCTGGCCAATGTCGACCGTGGTCTCAACGACCTGCTTGTAGTTGCGCTTGTCGAGAGCCATTCGTCGGACCCAGAAGCTCTTGAAGAATTCGTCCAGCACATGCTCCTTCAGGTAGCCGGCTGTGACTCCCTCAGTGCCTGCACACTGAGACACCACCTTCAACACCACCTTCTTCATCTCTTCATCTGGTGAGGAGAACTCTCGCAGCAGAATCTCCATGATTTGGCTGGTGTAGTAGTTTGCATACTCTTCGTCCATGAGAGGGATGATGTATCCCACGGCCTTGAGAAAGCCAGCCAGTCCCTTTCCTCGTTGCTTGCGAGCGCCAGTCCACAGGGGGTTGAGGATGTCGTCGAAGCTCTCGATACCATATGGGTTCGAGGCCTCAGCAAGGGCAGCAATGGCCAAACTGGTCACGGTTCTGACTTTCGTCTGCTCATCGCTCAGGTTAGGGGCAATGCAGTCAACCAGGCCCTTGAGGTGGGGAAGCACCGCGCATCCCATCAGGATGGGGATCTGCTGGACAATCTTGACTCCGGTGTGTCTGGCTTGCCATGACTTCTTGCTTCGACACACGGCTCGGAGGAAAGGCAGCAGGGCGGGAATGCCGAGGGCAGAGGCAACAACAGCGAATGCTCGGGCCGTCGTGTTACGGACGTATTCGTCGACGTGGTCAATGTCGGGTCGCATTGTGCTGATCATGGTTGCAAGGCCTGCTGCTTTGCTGAGGTTGGAGATGATCTCACGACCTTCGACTCGGGCGTAGTAGTCTTGGTCAATCAGGAGTGGCTCGATGACGACCAGAATCTTGTGCACATATGGACGGACCAAGTCGTCCAGCTTGTAGAGAATGCGGTCGATGACCTTGACGAGCAGATGCCGCTCCTGGTCCTCCAGCGACTTTTCCATCAGCAGTGGGAGAATCTGGTCAAAGAGAGCACCGGCACCAAACTGTCGAGCATTGTCCGTGATCTGTCGAAGAGCCGTCTTTCGCATCGGCGGGGTTCCGTTCTTGATCTTGAGCAGCAGTCTCATGATCTTTCGCTCCTTGAGCTCGTCCACGCTAAGGGCGTTCTCGTCAGCGCCGTCTGTGAGCTTGCCAAAGTACGCCATATCCTCAGGCTTGAAGAACTGCAGGTCGCCAACCCCCGGAATCTCAGCCGGCATCGGCTTTCCACCAAGTCTGACTTGGTCAGGGTCCTGCATCATGAAGCCAGTCTGAGGCGCGGGGGTCGCCATCATCTTGTGAGCCGGAGCCCGGACAGGTTCATAACCTGGGGGGGGTTCTAGGATCTTGTAGCCTTCCTTTTCGCCAGGCAGGAGCCGATCGAGCTCTTCGTCGCTCAGAGGCATGTTCGGTCCTGAGATGTCGGTGCCAAACGTCGTGGGCATCGGGGTAGCCTGTGACGGGTGCACGGGGGTTGCAAGGCCTTGATTGCCCATCGGGGTCGCTGAGGGTGCCTGATCCCATCGCGAGCGTTTCTTGGGGGCCTCCATGCCACCGGGGGCTGGAACAGATGGAGTCTGGTCCCAACGGGAGCGCTTGGACTTGGCTTCAGCCCCAGTCTCCTCCTTTGGCTCCTCTTCCCCAGCAGGCGTTGTCGAGACATCCCATCGCTTCTTACGCTTGCGTACCGACGTGACAGCCTCGGTGGATCCCGCCTCTGCGTTTTCCTTGTCGACCTCGGCGAGCGTTGGCTTGAGCTCATCGTCATTGTCGTTGTTCGTCGACTTTGCCAGGATAGCCTGCTTCACACGCTGCTCCTCGCGCTCGAGCTCGCGCAACTCCATAATCTCCCGATAGCTGGTTCCATTCTCCGCGGCACCGGCCTGCCGGTTCTCAGCAAAGGGATCGGCTCGGGTCGGCGTGAGCACGCGGTTGAACCTCCGCTTCTGGTAATCAGTCTCGCGGTCAGCGATGCGTCCGCTCTTCTCGCCCTTGCCGGCCAGGATGTCGTCTTCCTCGACGCCATCGCCGCGGGCAAACTCGTCAATCATCTCGCGAGAGGCTGTGTACTGGCCCACGAGCCTACGCGTGTTGTCGCCGTCTGCCATCTCATCGTCATCGTCTCCCATCGGCAGGGACGTGTGATATCCCGCAAACTTATCGCCCCCCTGCGTGTCGTACAGAGCGCTGTCCGCGCTGTCGGTGAGCCGCTGCTTCGTCGAGTCGGTGCGTTGATTCGAGGCTGCCAACGCGCGAGAGCCCTTGGACGAGGCTGCCGCGGCGTTGCGCTCCTGCTGGAGCCGCTTGATGGTCTCGAAATCCGCATCAGACATCTTGGCTCATCGACCTTGCTGCTTCATCCCGGTTCTAACGTGCTTGAAGTGGTTCCAACGAGATCGTTGCGCATGGAGGTGTGCTGCTGCGAAGGCTCTGCTTGCTTTGGATAGGGATTGCAGGCCAAGCTCTGGTCTGAGGCGGCAAAAAGTCTACCGCCAACGGCAGCTTCCGACGTTTACCCGACGTGGCGCGATCCCTCGGATTCTGCCTAACAATGCGCTTACGTAATGCGGCGATCAATTGCAACGACATTTGCTCCAGACTCAGCATCGCCTTTGGCCAAGAAAGACGCGGAACATCGAAGAAATAACTTGATGAATAAACCAGCCTATTGTCAGCATTATGATATGGGGAATTGGTGCTTGAATAAGCATTCAAAGTCGTATTCATGGCCGAGATCTTGTGCGTCGCCTCTTCACCATTGATTCTACTTCTACGATGACCCCCTCTTTTGAATCCTCCTCTTTCACGTGTATTTCCTCCACTCTAACAGTTGTCTTTCTTTTCCTTGAAGTCTTTCCTTTTGCGGCCGAGACTTCTTCATCTCCCGGTAGCTCTTCCATCTCCTCGACCTTCTCGACCTTTTCCACCTTTTCCACCTTTATACGCCCTGAAAACTCTCGCAAGTCGGCTGTGAACAAGACTGAATGAGCCCAGCCCGCATACTTGCCCCATATGCTTCGGAAATGATCGCCAATCGCATCGTACATGGCCTTATTGATGGTTTTGGGGCCCTTCTTGCCAAAGCGGTAGTCTCGTTGGGCGATCTGGAGGACATGCGTATCAACCGGCACTGATTCTCCCCATCCAAGGCCCATCAAGCACACGCAGTCGGCCACTTTTGGGCCTACGCCAGTAAGCGAGAGTAGTGCAGTCTGGGCGTCTTTGTAGGTGGACTGCGATCCGTCCGACACTGCCACGGCATTGAAAGCGGGGAAGTCTGGGTTCCGTAAGGAGTCTAGCCATGCTGAAGGCTTCTCCTGTGCAATGATGCGCGCTGTCTCTGCGATGTACTTGGCCCGATATCCAAAGCCAAGCTCTCTCAGACGAGCCTCGACTGTCTTGTCTGTGAGAGACTCTGGTGTTGGGAAGTCGTGCATGGCCTCTCCATCAATGTGGCCGATTAACGGGCCATAGTATTTGCAGAGCTTGTGGGCCTAAGTTCATTTCTTGTTAGTAGAAGCATTCCAGGGTGAATTTCCTCGTATCGACTCACCATCTGAGATATTCGGGATATGTTGTTGTTGCTGCTGCATATGAAGCATATCAGCGCCTCCCATGCATCCTGGTTCAGGATCCGGACTCCTGTAAACTGCGGTGCCTTTTTGCGAAAGTTGGGGTCATCTTTGGACCACTGTTGATACAGCGACGCAAGATCTATATTCAAGCTGAAGTAGTGGCGAAGAAGATCTTCCGTGTCGTCCTTGAATGAGGGAATCTCTGCTTGATGTGCTGGCCATGTCACCTTGTAGTGCAAGTGGGTTGCATCTTGCTTCAGAGACAATATCCTCCCATGCAAAGTGCAGGTCCTATCTTCGTCAGTCAAGAACAAACAAGTAGCATCTTTGTAGTGAGACGAACCATTCGTCGTTGAGTTTCCGCCACCTAAACGACTGGCCGCACCGCAACGTCGTGTCAATGCAGAGCTCTGCCAGGCTAACAGGCAACTTGCGCCAATCGGCAACATGTTTCAGGGCCATTCTTCAAGAGTTGAGCCCTGCAAGTGCTTCCGGATTGAGTGTGCGAACGATAAACTCCAGGTTAACGCCGAATCAATTACACGCAGCAAAAGTCGTTCACTTTAATGCCTGCCTGAGTGTCCATGGCAATTGATAGGGGGCCGCTAGTACCTTATGGAGCCTCGAGGGTCCTGAGCGCGTCACTAAAGCACTAGCCGCAGATAATCCGACAGGCTCGCCGGCGGAGTGGCGCACTAGAGCCGAAGCGGACTAGCGCCTATGCTGCAAAAAAGCTCCAGCCTCGCCTTTGATGCAACGAATTGGCAAAGGAGCTTCTGGCCAAGAACATCTGCAGCGACCTCAATCTGCCGCTTTGCCCGCCACGATATCCGGCAGCATCAATCATCTCAAGACGGTGCTCGGTCGCTGGAGTCAGCGATAAGATACGGCCATCATGAACGGCGACAGCTACTCATCTCGAGGTAAAGAACGACACGCGTTCCTGTGCCGTCTCTTCTTTTTTCGGGCGCCTGTGCTAACCAAAGTTTCGCGTCGAGCAGATGGGGGGCGAAGAAACCGAGATTATCCTGTTCGTATGCCAATCTGCTGATTCCACCAGCCGTGTCTAATCGCATTTGCTGCAGGGCCCGAGAGGCGATAGGGATGATCGCCGCGACCGTCACAGAGACCGCGACCGCCGACGCTCTCGATCACCGGATCATCGTGGACATCGTCGAGGAGATGGTGACGGTGATGCATACTCGTCAAGCCGCAACCACCGTGACCGAGAGCGCGAGGACAGATATTCATCGGCGCGCGACCGCCGAGGCGACCGGGACTGGGACCGTGATCGCGGCTCCTACCGTCGAGATGCTCGACGTGACGACGATGACAGACCCAGCCGGCGAGATCGAGACCCCTACGATGACCGTCGACGAGGTGGCCGAGACCGGGACAGGCGGGATGATGCCTTCATAAAGCAAGAGCAGGCACGCCGCAGCCCGTCACCCCCCAAGAAACGAGAACCCACTCCTGACCTGACGGATGTCGTGCCTATCCTCGAGCGCAAGCGACGCCTGACGCAGTGGGATATCAAGCCTCCCGGCTACGACCTCGTGACGGCTGAGCAGGCCAAGCTCTCCGGCATGTTCCCTCTTCCGGGAGCCCCCCGTCAGCAGCCGATGGATCCCACCAAGTTGCAGGCCTTCATGACCCAGCCCGGTGGCCAGGTCAGCAGCGCCGGCCTGAAAGCTAGCAACTCTCGACAGGCCAAACGTCTGCTGGTCTACAACGTCCCCAGTGGTGTGACTGAAGATGCTCTGATGTCGTTCTTCAACCTACAGCTGAATGGCCTGAACGTCATCGAGACCCCTGACCCCTGCGTCCTCTGCCAGTTTTCTTCAGACAGAGCCTTTGCCGTGGTGGAGTTTCGAAATGCATCTGACGCAACCGTTGCGCTCGCACTCGACGGCATCACCATGGAGGCTGAGGATGCGCAAAACGGCACCGCTAATGGCGGCAGTCACGGCTTGAACATTCGCAGACCCAAGGACTATGTCATGCCCGGCATTCCAGACGATATCCCTTACGACCCAGAGGTCATCTCCAACGTCGTCCCTGATACTGTACACAAGCTGAGCATCACCAACATCCCCACCTTCCTCAACGAGGAACAGATTATCGAACTCCTCGCCGCTTTTGGTAAACCCAAATCATTCGTCCTCGTGAAGGATCGGAGTACCGAAGAGTCCAGGGTGAGTCACGCTTTCTTGCGGAAACATGGTCAGTAAGAGCCGTACTAATCGTCAATCAAGGGCATCGCATTCACCGAGTATCTTGACCCATCTTCAGCCAACGAGCCTGCGCTTAACAGCCTCAACGGAATGGATGTTGCCGGCAAGAAGCTCAAGGTGACAAAGGCCAGCATTGGACCTACACAGGTGGCCAACTTCGACGTGGGCATCACCGCCATTAGCGGCCTTGCTTCTCAAACGTCAAACGACATTGAAAGGAGCTCCGTCATTCAACTTCTGAACATGGTTACTCCCGAAGAGCTCTTGGACAACGATGATTACGAAGGTATGTCGCCCCCTTGGCTGTATAGCTGTTGGGATCCTAACGTAGGATGCAGAAATCTGTGAAGATGTTCAGGACGAGTGCTCCAAGTTTGGCAAGGTCGTTGAGCTTAAAGTCCCCAGACCGACTGGCGGCAGCAGACAATCCGCCGGCGTGGGCAAGATATTCGTCAAGTTCGATTCCGTCGAGTCAGCAACCAAAGCTCTTACAGCTCTTGCTGGCAGAAAGTTCGCCGACCGAACTGTGGTATCCACGTATTTCCCAGAGGTCTGTCTATCTCCATGTCCTAGAAACAGAAAAGAGGAAAGCTAACACCGTCGACAGGAGAACTTCGAAGTCGGCGCCTGGTAAGGCCAGTTGTAATATTTGGGCAAGGTAGTTCGCAGTTCAATAGGTATTCGGTCGTGGCTCATGAAAGTCACATCTGCGTCCATGTGAAATTGACGACAGCTTTGGTTAAGGGGCGGAGCGTTGCAGATTTGAAGATGAAACGTATTTCAAGAATTTCCAATCAGGAAGACGAGGACGAAAACGAAACAAAACAGGACGGCGTTTGTGTGCTTTCGCGTGTGGCTGCGAAGAACAAAGGGTCAAGGCACGATTGTAGGCAAATATGTATGGAATGTCAAGTCATATTAGGATTGCTACGGTACTATCGCTATCGAACTTGTGGTGAATACTGTACGTGTCTGTGTGCTTCATGTCAGCAGTCTATTGCATGAAGCGGTCCCTTGCAGCAACAGAGGAGAGAGGTGTCAAAGATCAGAAGTCCGGTCCATTCATTGACTCCCCGAAGGAAGTCTAACATAAGAGGTGCCAAAATAAAACAAAATGTGTTCGTGTCATCATATGAGCATTGCCATGAAGGCATCGCTATAGCATAAGGAGCTTGCGCAAAAAAAAAAAAAAACAGAGAAATAGCTTACCAGTTCAATGTGGCTATATAGCACGATGTGCTAGCCGTGTCAGATGCATCTCTGCATCATCCATCCTCTGAGTAACATCCGAGTAAGATGAGAGAGGCGTTGAAAGAGCAAGACGCAGCGCGTCAGAAGCCTTTTGTCCTCCTTCACGGGAAAATTTTAGGACAGGAAGACAGCGGCGGGTCAAGAAATGTCGAGGCCGAAGAGACAAAAGGCGGAGTCACGTGCCAGAGCGGAATTTTGGGCGTGGAGTTCACCAGCCACACCCACGGCCGCAATTCCGCCTTTTGCCCTAACTAAGCGAAAATTTCATACCTTCCCCCCCCACAAGGCCCTTTATTCGCTACTGCTCTATCAAACTTTCGCGACCCAGCTCCCTCGACAACTTCTTGCATCGTCAGCAGCAAGCAGCATCACCTCCATAAACCAGCCAAGATGGGTCGTCTTCACAGCAAGGGCAAGGGCATTTCGGCCTCCGCCATCCCCTACTCCCGCTCTCCCCCCTCGTGGCTCAAGACCACCCCCGAGCAGGTCGTCGACCAGATCTGCAAGCTGGCCAAGAAGGGTGCCACTCCCTCCCAGATCGGTGTTGTCCTGCGTGACTCCCACGGTATCTCCCAGGTCAAGGTCGTCACTGGTAAGTCTTTTTGGACAGGATTGCGCGTTTATTTCGAGGAGAAAGACTTCAAATGGGGGGAAATTGTGACTGACTTGTGTAAAATTTGCAGGTAACCGAATTCTGCGTATCCTCAAGTCCAACGGTACGGAACCCTGAACGAAAGGCGAAAGAAAAGAGTGTCATGTTTTCGAACCGACGCATGATGTACTCTGCATTTCGATCTATACATACATTCTCCATGAGATACTTCTCTCATGTGCCTCTGTGCGGTCATGACTGACAGAGTGATCTAATAGGCCTCGCTCCCGACATTCCTGAGGACCTGTACATGTTGATCAAGAAGGTGAGATTCTTTGCCTACTCAGAAGGAGTCTCCTCTCACTCTTTAAGCGATAACGTACTGACAATGAAACACCAGGCTGTCGCTGTCCGCAAGCACCTTGAGCGCAACCGCAAGGACAAGGACTCCAAGTTCCGCCTCATTCTCATCGAGTCCCGAATCCACCGTCTGGCCCGCTACTACAAGACCGTCGGTGTCCTGCCTCCCACCTGGAAGTACGAGTCCGCTACTGCCAGCACCATTGTCGCTTAAGCGAAGAAGCAAAACAGAAAGAAGGACGACAGGTTATCCGGCCATGGTCATGGTCATGGTCGTGGAGGGTTCTCGGGTCTTGGAGTTTGGGACATTTATGGAAAAGCTGCATTTAGAGCCATGATTCTTACTGCGTCGGTCGTGAAACACCGAGCTGCGGCAGTCAAGATGCTCAAATCGAAAGCAATTGGACTGCTCATTGATATAGATGTGCTCTGGGTATCCTGAAATCCCTGATCCGTAATCTGAAATCCTCAACGCCTTCAACGTGCCTTTTGTCCCATGTTCTAATGACGCTCTATGAATTGAATCATCCTGTACCTTCCAGCTCCCTTGATCGCTGTATCAAATACTCGCCCAGCACTCGCAGAGGGTCTTCTGGTCTACATGGATTGTTAGACGGCTGTCAAAAGAACCCTGAACCTATGAAAGCCGCTCGCGCAACAACTTACTTCTCCTTGGCCAACAGCTTCATTCCTTCCAACAGAACACCGGTGACCTTTGTGTTCAAGTATCGCCGTGTCGAGTCGCCATGCGGAGGCGCCTCAGAAGGCATCGTAAAGCCCGAGTCTGGGTGTGCCGAAGGGGCTCTTGAGCCTTGCGCCGGAGTTCCTGTTCGGCCAGGAGCTGGGCTGTGAGCGAAAGCAGCGGGCGCCGGTGACTGCTGTGATCAGTCAATCAACAAAACGCCTCAGGAAAGCGTCACAAAGGGCCATTGGTGCAGCAAAACACATGGATAGAGTAGATGGGCTTACTGCTTGGTCTGTCGGTACATCAGCCATTGTCACGTCTGCGGTCCCTTGGCTCTGCTGCGTCGACGGCAGATTCGACGCCTCGTCATTGATGGACACCTGCGGGACATCCGGCACTGATCTGGAATCTTCGTCCGCCATGGTGATCAAGTCGGGAAGTTGCAGAAGCTGCGCAATTGGTTGCTTGGGAGCTGGAATGAAAGAAAGCTGCCATGCCGCTTCGAGAAAGCAAGTACCTATGAAGCTTGTTGGTGGAGACTGGGCACTTTAATTGCCTGGAGAGGGTCAGCTGACTTCGCGTTTAGCTGATTCGCGGGCCTCCGCGTCAAACTTGCCTCTCTTCTTGTGCACGATAAAACTGTATTCTTCTTGGACGGCCCCTTTTCCCTCCTCTACTTTGGCTGGCAAGTGTCAGAAATCTTGTCTTTGAAATGGGGTATCATGGATGCTTTTGTGAAGCGGCTACCGAAAGGTGATGCCAACGGTCGAGATGCTGGACATTCGGATGGCCGTGCATCGCCTGTCGTTGGAAGGCCTTCCAAGCGGTTAAAGAGGGAGAATGATACGGATACGGAATCTGAGGAGCCGAGTGGACTTCCTATCGAATATGGGCCTCGAGCAGCTGCCGTTCCAGAGCCATTCTTCGATGAGAAAGACCAGCCCCGGAACAAAGACCGAGTCACCGAGTTTGAGAATGCGCTGCCACCAACTGAGGCCAGTCAAGAAGCAATTGAGGAGTACGAGACCCTCCAGTCTTCCCATAAGAATCCTGGAGATCAAAGTTTCGAAGGGAAATCCGCTCCATTCTGGGTCAAGGGAAGGAGCTCGATCTATGTCGATGCGTTCAACCTTGCATTAGATACAGTCTTGGAAGAAGAATCCTCCCTATTCAGTAGCAGAGAGAGGGAAATCTTCAGTCAATGGAGAAAGTTGGACTACCAGACACAGTACTTGTGAGTCCACCCGAGCCAGCCAAGCCTTCCTCTCTTACTCATTAAAGAGGGTAGATACGTTCGGCTGTTTCTCCGGAAGACTGCGGCCTGGCATCGATCGTCTCGTCTCGGGTATTTCAACGACATCTCAGACCACAGCAGTGCCATTGCTATGCTTCAGGAACGTCGAGTTCTACCCCCGGAAGACGAGGTAGAGACGTTCGTAGATAACCAGCTGCCATCTGTTATTCCGGAAACCCCCGATGATAGCGATACTTTTTCGTTTGCCGATGCCTCGGATGACCATCTCGATACAGTCGAGGAAGCTGCCTCGCTCCTGTACCTCGACGAGCTTAAAGCTCTGGCCAAGGAAGCCAAAGTCCAAGGCAAGACCAAGATGGACATGATCAAGGCCTTGTGCCGAATGAGCCAGCAGCAGACCGGGCTAATGGCTCTGGGCATCAGTAGACAGAATAGCGGAAATTCGAGCACCTCGGGAAGACCAGACCAGGCCGTATCAACAGTAAGCAAGCTGAAGAGGGAAGATTCCAATCGGGAGCAGCACTTCTTGGCCAAGATTCTGGCCATTGTTGGTCCCTGCATTCGGATATCGCCCATCACGTTTAAATTGTTTGAGAGGGTTCACTTGGTCTTTTACAGATCTACAGAATGGACGGAGAAGTCGCTCACGACGATTATACTAGCCAAGATTGCTAGACGGAGTTTTCCAGAGTACCTTGTCTGCCGGTCGTCAACGATATTTGCGTCTCGATCCCACCTCCTAGAATTCGAGGCGGCGATACACATGGAAGCGGAGGTTGATAGTGTGCTCGATTCAAACGGACCCCTGGGTGAAGCAGGCTCGCAGAAAATCCTCGACATCTTTGAGAGGGTGTATCCCCGCTGGAAAACCCTGGTCGAAGAGGAAACGGAGAAAGAGCGGCGAGTCTACGAAATGGGAGAGGGTGCCTATCTCCGGAGATTCAATCCCGCTCATTCATACACGCGAATTGTTGTGAAGGCTGCATTCGTCTTTGGCAAACTGAAGCAGTACGTCAAAGAGCACGAGTTGTTGACCGAGCTGCTGGAGCAACGGCTCTTTCACCTGGCCAGAAGGGGATCCTGGTATCAACGCAAGGCTCTCCTGGAAGAGCATTACATGGCTAGTCTCGACCCGGACCCTGCCACCAACGACTTGGAGCAACAGAAGAAGCGATGGAGGGCTATAGCGGTCTCGACTTGTGAGACAGGTCTTCAAGACCCCGACTGTCATCTGATACATCATTACGATTTACAGAAGCGATTGGTCAAGCTGGAGAAGAGACTCCGCATCCCCAAACGGCTTCAGCATGACTTTGGACATGTACGACTTGTTGACCCCCTGGAGCTATCTGTTGAAGGCATCCAACTGAAGCGGACTCCCCCACCGAGGCCAGGAGGCCAGGCTCCAAGCACGAGAACCATTTGGTTGGATCAATCAGACTCCGGCGGTGAGTGCACCGTGGAAGAGATGTGCCTTGGTCACTTCCGGTCACAGGGTTGGAAGGGTTACCACGCTGAGGGTGGTATCGTTCGTACCCTGTTTGCGTATCTGTTCTACGACATCCTGTTTCTCTACATCCCCAACGTTTTCCAGACGGCCTTTCAGACCTGCCCGTTGGACTTGCACACGGACGCCTTCTACCCTGCTCGGGCCTCAGAGATCAACCACCGACTCGTGGAGATTGCCAATGGAGAGGGCGAACGGATCCTTCGTGGGGTATGGGACAAGGAGCATGAGCGACGAACCAGTGTGATAGGGCTCAATTGGGATTTCGAGGTGGAGGACTTGACGGAACTAGTGCGCTGCTTTCAAGGTAGCGCCTTAGCCGCTTTATGCAAGGTGATGGCTCAGGAATACAGACAGAGGGGTGGAGGCATTCCGGACCTTGTCCTCTGGCGACTGGCGGAGAGTGACGAAGCAGACGCCCCAGACGAGGAGCCGGGAAAGGCTAAAGGCGAGGTCATGTTTGTCGAAGTCAAGAGCGCAAACGACAGGTTGAGCGACACGCAGCGACTATGGATCCACGTCCTCACTGGAGCCGGGGTCAAAGTCGCGCTCTGCAATGCCGTCGCAAAAGAGATTAGAGAACTGGACTAGTAGCGCATCTGCCCGCATTGAGTCGCTTACAGGATTGTAAGACTTTGGATGGAGAAGAGGGAGGGGGATATACTTCCAGTTGTGATGGATGGAGGGAGGGTGCTCAACACAGAGGGTGGAGATGGAGGCGCGGACATTGACCTGCTCCCCCGCTTGCCGACTTGAGAAGCCTGGCCATCGAAGCTCCGGCGGGATGATCTTGGTTTGCCATGTGCAGCTGCGAGTCGCGAAGAACGAAAGACCTTCGTGGGATGTTGTTCCCCGATGGTTTACGGAGAGGGGATCCACCGGAGCTCCGTGTGATATGGAACCCAAGGTGCTTCCATCACCGTCGGTCGTTCGTGCGTGTGCGTGCTTCCAAATATAGCAGCCATGGAACACGTCTCAGAATGTTCCATCTGGGCAGAGCGGAAGCTCATCCGCAGTCCTTTTCTTCTTCCAAAGTCGGGTTTACCCGGTTTCAGCAGAGGTGATACGGGCCAGGACCACCCCTGCCTCTCTGTGCTCTCGCGTTTCAGGACCACTCATCATACAAACGGGTAGGATCCCCTCGAGAATCTTGCTAGCCTGACGGGAAACCGGGACCGATGAGAAGACATGGCGACATTGGGATAGCGTGACTCGCATGGCCGACTGTCACATTACTGCTCTAACAGCACGACGACCAACAGACATTTGTACCCTGGCGGGATGGCGATGTGTCAAGTTGCAATCGACTTGTTGAGGAGGATGTGACAGCGGACCAGGCTAGCAGAGAGCAAAGCAACCAGGACAGAGGGAAGCTTAGAGATTCCCAGGTCGGCGGTGAACCGATGCTAGTCCCGCGGATGAGAGGCCTCGCGTGTAGGAGAATTACCTCTTGCGTGGTAACTCGGCAGTTGGCCTCGACTGACGAGAGCCATGGTCGAAGACGAAAGATGGGAATCTAAGCACTAAAACTGCGGCCCCTTGTGGAGGACACGACGGTTGGGCTTTGGGTCCAGTTTATGCCCACGAGGCAGCCTTCGCTTATTGAGTTTTTTTTTCATTCTCTGTCCCTCTACCGTTTCTTGACAATGAGGACCGATTCAGAGCCTGGATATGGGTGCTTTGAGTTGCTTGCCTTCCTCTCCCTTTTCAGCTGTTTACTGTGTACTCGTACTGCTCCCTGCTTGCTTTGCTCGAGGTATACGAGCGTATAAGCGCCGCTCAAAGCAGCTGCAGCAGTCTCTCGCCACATGCAATACAACGGCAAGACAAGTGTCACTACGAAGGGCAGGGAGATTGCTCTATACGAAAGACGTCTTCATACATACTGCCGACATACGCCCTCGCACAGACATACAGACAAACGACAGGCATCAAAAAGGCTACAGCAGCACAGGCAGAAAAGGATCCCCCTTCCGAAAGCCACAGGAAGCGACGGCTTAGTGTCTGTGTTGTCTTGAACAGAATGTGTTGCCCACATATCAGGGCGCTTAGATCCCGGCCAATCATGGACTCTGGACCTGACGGGTGGGTGACAGACATCTCCACGCCGGCCAATGGCGCGTGCCTGCGGGAGCTCAACGGCGCTTAGAGGTCCGCTTTAGCACGAACGGGGGTGGCACTGGATCGTTTCTCTTGGGACGGACGCCGCTTTTAGGCTGGCAGGCTCTCTCTCTCTGTGTCCCACGACGCCTTGACTTTTTTTTTTTTAGCCCAGGTCCTACGAGAGGGAAGACAGGGGTATGGAGGGACTAGCAACTGAGGGAGGCGGAAGAGACGACGGGAGGGTGTGTGGGCAGTGACGTCGGCGAACGTCACGACGCACGACGGATGTGTGTCCGGGAGCAGGACGAAGGAATCCGGGGGTGTATTCGATCGAAGAAGGATGGAAGCTGAAAGACAGGTTTAACATACAAGACAAGAAGCAAGGGGAAGCCGGAGGAAGGACACATGGGTAGAAGAGCAGCAACAACAGCAGCCAAGGATAGGGACGGGGGATTCGTGCAGAGACGGCCGCTGCTATGACGAGCAGTACTCGTGCCCTTGATGAAGGTGGGAGAAGGGGGGGGGTGTGGAAGAGATGGATGATGACCTAAGCCCATGCACGACAGGAAGACTGATGGCTTAACGACCGAGTTTCGAGAGATGAAGAGTCGTGGCAAGGGGGATGACGATTTGCGAAAGGGAAGACGAAGACTGCCTGGGCGGTTTCCATTCGCTACGGCCATCAAGGACAGAAGGAGGAAGATGCGCTGCTTGATATGCTGTGATCTTGAGTCTACAGCCTATCATCCACATTGAAAAGGGCAAGACGTGCAAATAGCCGCTCAGCGAGATATTACAAGTCGCGACGAAACTCTCAGGGCGGCACACAATGGTTCTCTTCAATGGCTCTTCATGGACTTTATCCCAGCGCCATGATGCAGATGGAGAATACCATACCGCGGCAAGAAAGCCACAAACACAAAGAATGATGGCGGGATAGCATACAAGCATACAAGCAAAGTCCAAGTAAGCAGCTCGGATGGCCTCTCACATCGCGACCCTAGCGGGAGGCATCTTCCCGCCCGGCCCATTATCCGGCCTAGACTCATCCACTCGGACGCGGGCCACGCACACGCACACGCACAAGCGCTCATCATCCAGTGAAATATCAATGCTACTACGAGACAGAATGGCAATACGAGAGTCGGGATGTCAATGTTTGTTTTATTTCCCTGAGGGGTAGTGGACTGTCGTTGATGCAATGTCTGATAAAGGGGTATCAATAGGGTCCTCTACGCAAAGGAGTGAAAGTAAGAGAAGGGAAGAACAGGGGTGTATCAGGAACAACTGGTAAGTAAGGGTATGCCCTCTAGCTCAGCTTCCTCTCTCATCGATTTCACGCGGGCCCCAACTTGCACAGCATAAGCAAACAAGCAAAGATACCAACATCCCAGCTCCATCATCAAGCAAACTACATAACCTCTCCCCTCAGACAACATTCACTTTCCAGCGTATGACAAGTAATATATCCACTATCTCTACACTGTACCAGCAGAGAACAGGAGGGAGGGAGAGAAAACAAAAGCCCTTGCACATGTGATGGCAATATCCCATCCTATCCCCATCCCATTCTATCCTACATAACAAGTCCCATACACTCCGAGTCATCGTACATGGGCAAAAAAAAAAAAGCTCAGGCGCCCACCCTTCATGCGACCGCCCGTGCGACCATCCTCCCCAGTCCTTCTCTCTCACTCTCTTCCCTTTGCCATGGCTCCAGTTCTGCAGGTTTGCGTGAAATAATCAAGTACTAGTGTTGCTGTATTGAAAGAGGACACAAGAGGGTCAAGCGTCGTCGTGGCAGCGAATGAGGCAGGGCTCTTATACCGAGATTTGCTCTTCGCACCACACGGCAGCACTGCCTTAGCTGCAAGTCCTACCGACGACATGCCGTGGCACTGGGCAAATTGATGGCATAACCCATCTGCCATGGCCCATCTTGCGTAGCAATCGGAGACTATCGGACTCGTCAGAGCCGTCACGATGGACTGCAGAGCACCTCTTCGTTGAAGTCAATCATTCAATAGTCTTTTTTTCCTGTGTCTCTAAATAGTGTATAAATGCGCATGACGGGCATGCTGTCTGCGCTGTCCAGCTGGCCCGTCTGGTTATCCAAGAGTGAAAACTGCCTCCGCCGACCCCGTCTCTATGCGACCTCGCAAACAGCCGGCCCCTCTTGGCTCCCGCTTCCGGTGACACACGCGGCATCGCCTGACCCTCTGCCGGCCCCCGCTCAGTCTCGAGCAGACTATTGACCACAGTCTAGCTCTGGCCTAGGCTGTGCTGTCAAGCTGGTCGATGCGTTGCAGAAGCGTTGCAGAAGCGCCCGTCAGATGTCGAGGATCCGTGCCCGAAGGGAAACGCCATCAAACTCCGAAGGAAATCCCTTGTTCTTCCAAAGCAGAAGAACAGCAAAGATAAAGCCTCCACCCTCGCAGGTCCTCCCACAATGGAGGAATGTGATGACAAAAGAAAATAATATCGAGATAGCCGACACGGAGGGAGAACAGATGATAATAGAAAACTCCCCACACCACTCTTCCATGATACGCCAGTAGCAGTGTCATTCCGGGGCTCACCCGGGTCCAAATGTAATCCATCGCATCGTCAACTTCAGCTTCGACCAGCGTATTAGTGCTGAAGGTTTCGTGAAAAATATAAAAAATAATCAAACAAGAATTGGAAGCAGCTCACCCTTCCAATTCTCTGGCATCATGCTTTTTTGGGTCTCCCACGGGGAGACGTGCAGTCGTGAAGACAAGAAGTGAAAACACCCAGTGTTGTCAATCATGGTTGGTATACAGTCGGTTTGCTGGCAGTTAAAATGTGTGCAGGATGATAGCATAGCCATCTCCAAATCAGGATGCGGTAGAAGCAGAGTGTCGTAGGCGTTGTGTGAATCAAGCATGATTCGAATCATGCTTTCCCTCTCCCCTCCTCATTACTCCACCTTCCGTCGCTTGCCGCGGGGAGCAGGCTCCATCTTGGGGGTGTAAGTGACGGTTCTAGTCACCACCTCCCGGATGTGCCGTACACTCCGTGACGACTTTGGCTTCTTCGCTTCTAGGCGAGCCTTGAGAGCGGCGTCCCAATCGAACACGGAGTGGATGGAGCGCGCGCTGAACGGGGAGCCAATGAGTCTCGAACTCAAAGGAGAGTCGAGATTGGAGACGGCAGGACTGGGCGGCACTTTCAAGCTGGGAAAGCAATGTGCTCCAGTAGGAGGAGCCGACATGGGCAAAGGCGCCGTGAATGGAGTGGGAGGGACCGCCGTCGCTGACGCTGGCGATGAGGGTTTGCTGCTGGCAGCGCTTGAAGTCGGGGACGGGCGCTCATCGGTCGAGGACGTCTCCGACTTATCGCTGACGGCAGATGTCGGGGCGGACTCTGGGGAGATCTCGCCCGGTGCAAAAGCCGGTGAGCCCAGCGAGAGGGCCTTGGAGAGGAAGTCGGTGTAGGCCAATGGTGGGCTGATGGGTGTCTTGATATAGCTCGGGTCAGGCTTGTAGGCGAAAGGCAGAGCAGACCTAGGAGTGGCCGCGGTTGCTGAGTGTATATCCGAGGGAAAGGTGCTCGTCACTGGGGTAGAGAGCTTGCCCAGCTTGGGCCTGGCTGTGGCTGCGGGCATGATGGCGGTGGTCGTTGAGATGATGGTGGTTGATGAACAAGAAGGTGGATGTAGTTTGCAAGAAACAAGTTTGTATGTGCGTATGCTTGCTTGTGAGTGGTGAATTCCGGTTGTTCTTGTAGACCCGTAGTAGCAGTAGGTAGTGGGCAGGTGGCAGTCGACGATGGCCGGAGGCAAGCAACGTAGAATGCGATGAGAGATGGGAAGCGGTCGTGGCAGCTTGTAAGCCTCAAGGCTCCACAGCTATAACCAGAGATGCCCTTCAAGAGAAAGATACGCAACGAGATGAAGCCAGAGAAAAAGTTGGCGGGGGCGAAAGAAGGCAGACCGCGGTGATTATATTGTGTTGGACGGTTGGCAGAAGTCAGAGCAGTAGCAGCGGACGGGGGGCGTGTTCCTAAGGAGGTGTGTTGGAGAGCGTCAGAAACAGCAGACCCCGGCGGACGAGGGGTTTGGCGGCAAAGGCGAGACTGGGTTTGGCTGTTTGAGAAGAGCCAGTCAAAGCAGCGCAGGCCGTGTAAGGCTCGGGCAGGGGCTGTGTTTTGGATATGCGCCGGTGGCCTGGATGGGGCGCTGGATATCCCTGCCGCTCGACGCCGATTGCAGGCTGCCGATGCTTGAGCGGATTGGACGAGGCCGCAAGAAGGATTCCCCAAGGGGGGTGGGAGCAGGGGATGCAGTGGAAGACGGAGCGCGCGAGAAGGAAATTGGCTGTTCGTTCGTCGAGAGACCTGTGGTTGCTGCTCTTGTTCTTGTGCCTGGGCGGGTTGACGTCGTCGCCTATGCGCCGTGCAATGGATGGGCTCTTTTTTGGCGCCGAGACAGGAAGCACAAAGCAATAAACAAGGCGAGACGAAGCAGAAGAAGCAGAAAGGAAGAAATTAGAGGGTCGAAGCATGAACGAGTGACGGTGAGGATTCGAGGCTTGAGGTTGCAAAAGAAGAAGAAGGGAACAGCAAAGAAAGGAGGGAGAAAAGAAAATCTAGGCATCGATAGAGGGAGCCGGATGGATCTCCCTGGAAAGAGCGAACTGGCTCTGTCTCTGTTCCGGCTCTTGCCTGTTGGTGATGGTGATGACGGAGGCTCAAAGTGCAGGCAGGCACCACCAAAGCTCCAAACCCACTGAGGGAAGGAACGGGGAACCAGAGGGGCGTTTGCCTGTTAAAGCAGCGCGAAGCGGAGGGGGTGTGTGCACGGGGTACGTGGATGCGACCATGGCAGCAGCGGCAGATGCTCGCTTTGGGATGTACTTTAGGAGTACCGCAGATGCACGCCTAGGACCACTTGAGCGCTAAAGACAGAAGGTGCAGAGCACTGCGACTGCTGCTCCGTACAGCTGCTTGTACTATCGAAGGCATCTGCTCTCAGACTGACAGCTTCAAGGGCGTCTCTTTTCTCTCCATGACCGCTGAGTTATTTCGCTCAGCTCTGCCACGTCACAGGGCAAGGAGGAGGAAAAGCAAAGAGCAAAGGAGGAACACACGGCGGGCCGCAGTTTTGCTTGCTGCTAGCAACGATATGGTAAGTCCTTGGACGGGGGGTGAGACTCACTCCCACTGACTGACTGCTTCGAGCTTCGTACAGTACGGCTACCGCATAATGTCCAAGGTCGTGTGGTTCAAGGGGAAGATCTCCGGGCGCTTCTGCTAGGCCGCTTTGGTCCTCGGCAACGACTGTGATTCGACAGCCACGTACGAAGCACGAAGCGCTGTGTCCACCTGATTGGCCGGGGCTCCCAGGTCCGTTGCTATGGGCGGCTTGGGAGCACAAGAGAGAATGGCGTGGACGAGCGAAACCCATCAACCCATCCACGGCATCGCGCGAACTGGTCCCGGAGGCTTGGGATGGCCAACGTCCCTAGCTCGCTGACAAGTCACCGGTGCATGGAGCGAGATGGAGATGCTGGGACGCGACAGGCGGAGTGGTTGGACCGGGCCATGTTAAGCTTCCTCCCGGTCGGTGATTCAGGTCATTAGCTTCGGCCTCGAGCTCCCAGAAACCCAGAAAACAGGTCACGAGGGATAGTCTTGTTGTTGCTCTCTTCCACTCGGCTGACAGTTACCGTTCGCGTGGTTTTGCGTGTGCCATCGGCTACAAGTACGACAAGTACATACGAGTACGGGGAGGGGGAGGATCCCAAAAACCGGAGAATGACGCGATACCCTCGCCTTGTCCCAGGGCTTCATGCTGGCTCGGCCATGGAGTTCAGGAGCGAAGCTAGGAGGGATAACACGCGTGTGGCGGTCGAGAGAAATACGCGGCGCTATCGCAAGTCCCTGCTCGGCGCTGAATTCAGGCGACGATGAACACGGACAGACGTGCAGAGAAGGAGATGCGGTGAAATTGCATCTTCACCTAGCTGGTTCTCTTGAAATGAAGGGCCAGAATAAGCGGTTGGAAGAGCAATATCACCTCAGGCGTCGGAGGCTGTCCCAGTGTTTCTCGAGGCGCAAATCGCTGCCATTTTCGTCCGACCAAGATCTGGGGTGGCTTGCACATGGAGCTGGGGAAGGCTCGTCAGCGAGGACCACGATCTGGCACGTCGTACGAAATCTCGAAAGTACTACAGGCCACAACTGCTGAGGGTGGATAGACATATAGACGCCCTGATGAAATTGGCCTCCGTGTCCGCGGATGCCAGACTTCAGCCAGCTTTCCAATTAACCATCTCTCAGCTCCCCCGTCCTGCCGCTTCTAAAACACCAGAGCAATCCGAACACCACCCATCTGGATGACTTTTCGATGCATGATACAGCGTCTAACAGCGCTTCTCGCCGCCACTCCCGTCCAACGCATTCCAATCGTGATGCGATGGAGACTCCACGATCTGGCACGTCCTCGCGATGCATTGATACGCGCGCATCAGCTGCTCTGCGGGCACCCCCTTGGGACTTTGGTTTCAGCGAAAGGATCTCCAACCCCAGACAGCTTCGGTCTTGGTCTTCCAACGCCATTTCCTTGCCTCGAATTGACGTCGAGCTCTGGCAACAGCCAGCGCTTAGTCACTCTCCGTCAAACCCGCATCGCGATGGAACCGTAGCAACAGCCGCTGGCTGCATGACGGGAACAGACGCCGTACGAAGTAGGCCGGGCCATGGCCATGAGTTATCCTCCCGCCATCCTTCTGATTGACTGATCTCTGCTCGGTAACCCCAAGGCGACCCGGCTTGTTCTTGATAGGCCAAGCATGAGCGCGCTTGTTCTAAGGCGCCAGCACAGCGCTGAGCTGCTTTCATCCAGCCTCTCTGCGGGTAGCACTGCAGACTATTTGCTGCGACCACCTCATGCGGCCAGCCGACGCTTGAGAAGCGAAGGAATCTCGTTGGATGGCAGCCAGCGCTTTTCGGCCCAGACGCAGTGTCTCTACAGCTTGAAGCAGCCACCACCGCTTTTCACCCCAGCCTAAGCGCCGCCGCTCTGCATACATACCTGCACGCATGCGTGAAAAGGAAAGGAAAGACTAAGCCGCCAGATCCTTCTCGCGCTTCAGTGGCCTCGTCCGCTAACCAACAGTAGGCACATCTGAGGTCCAGCGACCCGGTGGCGTTGAAGTTGTTCAATGTGCTCGCGCCAAACCTCGTGCTTGAGAGACGCGAGAAGCATGGCAAAGATGACACCCGCTACTCATCGCTGCTTGCTGTTGCGGTTTACGAATTGAGACTCCGTTGGCTATGCTAATCGCTCCTCAACTCGGGCAAATGCGGCAGAAACCAGGTCAGCCTTT
The DNA here is from genome assembly GCF_004382785.1 of Trichoderma ghanense. NCBI lineage: Eukaryota > Fungi > Ascomycota > Sordariomycetes > Hypocreales > Hypocreaceae > Trichoderma > Trichoderma ghanense. Next base: position 1,265,353 of record NW_027395664.1, on the reverse strand, counting down.
GACTTGAAGACTGTCGTTGGTCCTCGACATGTCCAGCCAACATGCATCACAAGCGGCTCCGCCAAATCACCGTTTTGATGCCGCATACAGCAAAGTCGAGTTCGTGTGGATCTTCAAACACCTATAACACGAAGCATCCCGGCATCTTGCGGCTCTGCTTGCTCCCATGCACGTTCGATCCGTTCGGCCTTTGTCCTTGTCCTTGGGCACCGCTGCGTTGCCCATCTTTGCCATGAGACCGTGCATGCACTTGGCTCTGCAGTCTCAAATGAAGATGCAAGCCGCCATCCTTCTCGTCCATCCTCAGAGAAGCGGGCATCGATGTCATTCGCTCGACGAGGACCCCCCTTCATCGACTTCCATTCCTTCCCGCCATGCTCGACCCTCTAGCCGATGGCCACGACATCATGCCAATATCTATCCTGGCCTAGGCGGGACCATGGTGCGCCTAAGCCTGCGTAACACCCGCCGCAGACATGAGGGGGCGCCTTCTCCGTTCACTGATTACGTCTTTAGCTTCGGGGCTTCTTTCACGTTCACCGGACATTGGCGTGAGAAACTACGTACGAGTACGCTTGGGTGTTCAACGACATCGAGCCGGGGAATGCAAATCAACTCTCAGCCCGCGGGCTGTCGCATGTCTCCTTGCAATACACGCTGAGAGAAGACTGTCTCGGTCTACCTACGCTTACTGAACCTCGTTTCTTCCTCGCTCGTTCTCGCAAGCATGGTATCCAGATCTCGAAGGGCCAGGTTATTAAGCTTTACAAAGCCGGACAGCTTCCGAAAGAACGAGCCTGCCCCCCTACTTGAACCATTTGCCACCATGATAGACCTCCCTGCTAGTGATAGTTGTGCCAGAAGCAGTTGAGATACCGGACATACACGGGGCCTTGGCCAAGTGTTCGACCCTTGGGGTAAGTAGGCACTTCTGACTTTCGATCTAACGATGTCGGTGAATCGTTTGCCCCAACGAGGCGAGGCCATTGACCTTCCAGACATCTCGCGGTTCATTGTTACTCGATCCACCCTCCTGTCTGGCCCATCCCGCCTATTCTTTGCAGTCTTATCCAGCCGCGACCCTTGAACCATTAAGCAATTGCCATGACATATCGGGGTGGCGTGAAACCATGGTTAACTGGGTCTTAATGGAGTATCACCTTGCAGGCTGCATGTGCGAAAGCTTCTCGGGGCTGTTGGTTCTCAGAGAAGACGAGAGCCTCAAGCAGCAAGGGTGGTTTTCCCCTCAATTTCCGTCTCCTTCTTCTAACAACACCAACGCGTCTCTCATAGCATTCCTTCAGCGGCTATCTGGAGGCTCCGGCAGCAGCCCGCTCTGCATCCGATTGATGAGGCTCGGCGTCAAGGTGCAGCGAGTGCTGTTATTTGACTCTCGGCCAGTGCCTGGAGTGACTGCTAATGCTGGGCAGCCGGGATAAACTCACCCCCTCCACTACTGGCATCGAGTTAAAGCTTGCTTGAGACACTGTCGACAGCGCATATGTGCCTACTTCGGGCATGTTGCCAGTAGGCGCTGTGGAAAGCTGAAGAGGAGGAGAAGACACTCCGCAGCTTACACCGCTATTTGAGGTCAAGGCTGGATCTGCTGTGCCACTTGCTAAGCATGCAGTGTGTGGAATGTGATGAAGTTTTGTCGATGGGCTGAAGTTGGTAGGGGATGTGCCCGGCAGTGAAGCGCCTGCTGCTCTAGGCGCCTGACCAGAGCTGATCCTAGATTTACGTGGACTGACGTTCTGATGGGACGATGAGAAACAAGAAGTGCGAGGTGCGAGATGTGAAGAGCAACTCAATAGCAGCCTGTTGTTGGGCGAGGGACGGAAGATGCCTACCTTTGTGCCATCCTGGGACAGAGTCTGCTCGTTGCCAGGCACTGCCTTCAACTTGGACAGAAGCTGAAGATGGCCAACATCCAGTCATGTCTCGTCCAGAGATCTGGTTCACCATGGCCAAGTTTACATTGAGGCGTCCCTATTCCATTATCAACTCACTTGGAAGCGTACTTGGTAGATGTCGCTTGCTGGGTTCTTGGGGCTTTTAGGTACCCAACCCAAGATACCTACGTGTGCATTCAACCAGCCCCTTTGTCAGGCACCAATCCCACTGCTAGAGGTGCCCGTCACAGGTCAGCCATGATACTCTGAACACATATACTGAACGGGAAGTTTGGGCTCGCATGTCGTGCCCTCGGTGATGGAAGGGTTCTCATCATTTGGTCGTAGCCTAGAGAAGCAATTACACATCTTCGAGGAACTTGGACATGGGATTGCGCTGATATATGTTTCGATAAATTCTTGAAGATCTAGTGAGGGGAAAACCCGTAGGCCGTACCATATCCGCAGAAGATCACATGTTACATCTAGGTATAAGTAACTTGAGGATCGGTAGTAGACCTCCCTATGAGCAGACTTTCATGAACGGGATTCCACATCAACACGATACGTTTCGAATAGAGTCTATCAGGCTGGTCGCAATTGTGTTCTCAATCGTGGTTGATACGGATATGCCAAAGAAAGAGAGACATATCCCTTTGACGTTGTCTGTTCTCACTCGCGCGGAGACCATGTTGCCTGGAGTAGGAAGGCCAACTGTTTGATGAGCGCCCGAGTCTGCCACGACCGAGTTACACCAGCACCATCCATGTTCCTTGATGAGGATTTGCGATCACATGAGCTTCTGGTGTTACGTGGATTCTGGGAGGACAAGAGGCGCGGATGTTCCCGATGGGAGTACTAACCATAAGCTGGGACATTTTGACTGCGTCTTACGAGGTTTTCTGCTAGCGTGTGTGTCCGTAGATTTCCCTTTCTCGAAGCTTCTTATATCAAGGGAGTAAAGTGGACAGACTCGTACTTTTCCATGTAGCTGTGCTGCAGTTATCTCCATGAGCTTTCTCCGGAATATTGATATGCTTCGGAGTGGCAGGCTGAGAACGGTTGCCTACGAGACAAAAGGTATGTTCTCTTCTATATAATCTTCTCAAATGCGATGAAGGGAACTGTAATTGTGGGAGCTGCGTAAGATGGAGTCAAGGTATGGCCTGTACAGCTTGCCCAATTACCAAGGGTAGGGGTTATCTACGAATACGATGGCAGCATATACGGATGCAATAACGGTTGGCGAGCAAGTGTACGCTATATGTGGTTCCCTTCTTCGTCACTTCCGATGTGTCTCCAGATACGGTCACGTTGAGTCAGGCACAGATTGCGCCATGCACCATCTTCATACTTCGTCTGCACGTCATCCAGGGGAGTTTCCCCTTCATCGTCGGCGTTCCGTAGCCTGCAGGTCCGCCTTAACTTGTGGGTTTAGAAGCTGATATTGGGATTTCCACACAAATGGCTGCCAGATGGAGTCGGAACTCTTTTCTTGTCTCAGATGACGGCCCCTGATATTTCTCTTGCGCCTGATTTCAATACCGGTTCCATTGAGTGTCAAATCTGGAAACCGCGAACCCGAAAGCTCAGAAGGAAAATATATATATAAAGTTCATCTTTCGGCCGTGCACCGTGCAGCGGTTTCTTCTGCTCTTGTGTTCTAGTTTCTGCACATGAACGGTCGTGAAAAGGCAGTGTAAACTTCGTACAGGACAAGGCCATCTTTTAGGGGCAGAGTCATCTCAGAATGACGGCCCATTTCAGGTCTCCCTCCTTTGGGCATGAGCTGAGGCTGAAAGAAGTCGGATTCTGATTACTTGAGCCATTCAGTTAAAGCTCGGATTCGACTGCAAGATGGAAGGGCAGCTGCATACCACTTATGTTACACATGGCCGTCCGGGGCCCTTGGAAAAGGCGGCAATTGTCCAGTACCCCGGTACTCCCTGTTGTTGTCTTTACTCCTACGGAGTACATATGTATGTCTGGAGTAGACATATACGGGCCATTCACATGCTTGGAATTGGGCATGAAAAAAAGCCAATCGGAAGACGTGAGAGATCAGCCGATGGATAGGGGGGAGTTGAGGCTCCGGGTGATGAATTGGACGAATGGCGATGAGGCTCTGTCACTTATATCGGACAGAAGCTCGGAGGTAGCAGCAGTGGCCATCTTGTTCCATCTCTTGCCACATGATGGTTTTTTTTTTTTACCGGGTATCGTTTTACTCTAGAATATTTGTACCATATGAGGATTGTCATCACACATTCCTGCTTCTTTTTCTCTGGTTTTCTATTTTGCCGTCTTGCCGAGTTTATAGTTGGCTTCTGCGTTCTCGTGTATGAGCCTACCCTGCAATCCACGGAGATGCTTCAGGCGAAATGCGCATCAAGGTTTTTCCCCTTCGCTGCCACTCGTATTTCATATCTACCTCCCGACTTGATGTAGAAATTGCCGCCTTCGGGGCTGCATGCTTACGTCGATACCTAGTCTTCCGTGAGGCGTGATGTTGATGCGCCACCATGCGAGGGCAATGGTAAGTAGTATAAGGGATGGAGCTTGGAATGATGTCAACAAATGCAGCATCCATGTCCGGTCATGCAGTGCAGCCAGGTCCAGCCCTTCGGCGATGTGTGAATGGATTGGCGAATTGGGATTCTACCAAGTACACATACGTGTGTCTAAAGTACCTAATGTAGGTATGTTATACGAGGTGATGATGCGAAGTAGAGATGAGGGCATGTTGCTCCCGGAGTTTACGAGAGGCATTCACATGCCGTCTGATATCCACTCAAGCACGAAGCAGTAATACTGCATCATGCCTGATTTCAGCCAGGTACGAAGCAGTACTGTCTTGCACTTCTCGTTCCAGGCAAAAACGACCCTCGCAGCCCAGGAGAGAAAACAAAGGCAAACAAAGGACAACAATTGGCTCGGGAAGGTGGTTGGCCATGACCGGAATCTCGAGCCAAAAACAGGGCCATAGGCCGATAAAGCCTGCCGCCACTTCCCCTTCCCAGCTCGCCACAGGCTGTGATTTGTGTCCACTCACAGCAGCGGACCCCAAACGCCGCCATCGGCTTTTTGGCCACTCAGCTGGGCCGCAGCGCTGGCCAGGGCTCATGATTGGTTGTCTGGGTCACGCCAGTGTCGGGGCGCGCAGCAGGGGGATACGTAAGCCTGGGTTCGGGTCAATGATTGGCTGGTTCTTCTTTGTTTTCTCTTCTTCTCACTGACTCTTTGTCAGTGGTTCTCATGAGTCGTTGCTGTTTATATTGGACTGTTATACGAGTATTGATGGCAAGGCAAACAGAGCGGCAAAGAAGATGAGAGAATAGAAATAGAAAAGTGGAATCTGGCCAACGCCTCATTGTGACAAAGGACCGCTCACCTTGTTTCGACGAACCCTTGCTCCTTGAGTGTGACTCCGAGATTGGCTGGAAGCCCGGCTCTCGTCACATTCGACGACTGCCACAACTGAAATTACGCATGACGGTTGGCGAGAAACACCCAGAATGCAACCTCATCGCCTCAACCTAGTAGTATTCTAGGGGCCTTCATCGAAGAGAGAAGAAAAAACAGAAAACGAGGCTGCAGATTGTACCCTCCTACAACGCCAAGGCCCTGCTTTGAGCTGAAGAGGTTTGTGTGCTGCCATTGGGCACACCGACTTTTGGGCTGCGAAGAGGATCAATAACAACAACAGCCGAAACCTTTGGTCTCTTGAGGTCGTTTTCGTCGCACCCAGGGTCCCGTCTCTGTTTGTTGCATCACGTGTCGTTTTGAGCCTACAATGCGTTGCTCTGCCATTTTGCTCTGCGTTTTTTTTTTTGGTACAAGGTGTTGATGCAGTCGCCAGGTGGTTATTGATGATGATGTCGTTGACCACGCAGATCAGAGGCAATCTATCAACCGCGAGAGAGGACTATCGAGATCGATCCTGCTTATACGATTACGAAAGATGTACCGTACCATCCTCGTGTCGTGCTGCATGGATCACCACCTCCTACCAAGTGATATTGCTCAGGTAGCAGTCGCCTTATTGCGGACGTGGTTCGCCGCTGTCTGACTTATATTGACCTCGCTATTATTCCTTTACTTTTTTTTTCAGCCGCACCTACGAGATGCATCTGCGCCCGCTTGAGTTGCGCCCCCCTTGTTGTCACCGCTTATTGTCCTCACAAGTGTGTTCAATAACACTCCGTGCGTACGAAAAAGTTGTGCTTTTGGTAGGTACACATGCACGGCACGCCGGCAGGGAGACGCAGGTATAGAGTAGTACTCGCATTCGGCATGATCCTGAAAAGAGGTTCACCTGTTCAAATCATTCATTTCCACGGAGCGGCTTCAAACACAAGGAGGAAACTACGTGCAGCCACAGAATGGCACGTCGTGATGCCGTACACAGCTAATGTCCGAGGGATCCTTGAGCAACGCGGTCTAGGGGCTTGATTCATGTTCCCAGCAGGGCTGGAAGTCCGGGGGGTTGACAGCAGCCCGGCCGCGTGCGAGAGGAGGACGAAAAAGACGATCATCCGAAGGCGGGGGACATGAGAAGAGGACGCTGCTCCGAACGGTAGGTAGGGGTATCGCTAGGCATGGCCAGGTGTTGCGGGATAGCAGTCAGTAGTAGTTCGTGCGCGTACTAGCAGCGGTGAGATGCTAGCAGCTCGCGTGGAAACGGGTCTCGTCAGTTCGGCATGTTTGAAGTTGTGTATCGAGATGATGCGGTCTCTGGGTATCGGACACGCTGTTGAGCAGTGCCAAAGGGCTTGGGTGGACTCGGACGTGCTGCCAAGCACCCTCTACGATTGGGTACCAACGGCAGACGGGTTGGGACCACAGCAAGCAAGGCTCGGGCTCCCAAGGCTGGGTACGGAGTACGACACAGCAAGGATCGCATCTTCCTTTATTAATAGTCGCGCTGGGATGGCGTTCGACTTGCATGGGCAGACCAGAGCAGATGACGCCGGGCTGCAGACGACGGCTGATGGCCGCTGCAGCAACCTTGAGACGCTGCCCAAGAGCTGGTACGAAGCATCCAGTAAGAACACGTGCCTCGTCTCGACAAGGCATGGGCCACGGCCTGGACTACCTTTGAATGTATTTTCAGGGTTCGCCCACGACCCTGTTGCTGCACGATGGACAAGTACAGGCACAGAGCACTACCAAGAGCGAACCCAGCCGCAGCTCGGCTATGCACCGCGCAGGCTTTGTTCGACGTCATGACTGGTCGCGAGTATGTACACGGAGCGTACAGAACCCGTGATGCTCTCGCGTGTGTGCAGGACAAGGACAAAGAAATCAATGGTCCGGCAGTGGCAAAGCAAAGCAAGCAACGTCGTCGCGGTTGGGTTCTGGTTGCCGGGACGAGCAAGCGGCTCCGCGCCGCCACGGACGGACGGACAATGGCCGGGAGCAACGAACAAAGAAAGAATGAAAGGAACAAGGCCCCCACGAGCCGGAACAAGACCAGCACAGCCTGAAGCCCGTATCGATGGTCGGCCGCGGAACGGCGCTAGCAGGCATCAACAAAGAAGAATCAGGCGAAAGCAGAGCAAAAAAAGTCGAGACGGAACGGCAGACAGCAGAAAACAGAAGAGAAAAGTCAAAAAAGAAAGAAAAAGCGCCACAGTGGCCCGAGCGTTGCCGCATGGACCGCAGGCCAATCAAGGCGCGCGCAGACCACGCCAGCCACTGGAGGGGCCCCGCCCTAGGGCTGAATCAGCCAGTCACAGGTGTTAAAAGCGCCCTGGCCCCCCCGCCCCTCAAATCATATCTTCGCATTTTCCCTCGTCCTCTTTCGCGAAGCCTTGCCCATTCTTCTCCCCCTTCAACCAATCATCCCGCCGTTGCGCGCCCTGCCGCCCTGCCCTGTCCAACGAACGAGCAGCGCAAGAGCAAGCCCGTCCAGAGGGCGAAAAAAGGGCCCTTCCCGCCCTCACGCGTGCAATCACATTCGATTCGTCCGCAAGGCAGCAAACGAAACAATCACGCTGCCTCGTCGCTGGCCAGTCACAGCGACTCGACTATCCTCGTCCCGATCCGCTCGACCCAAAGCCGCGCGCCAGTCGCCGCAGCGTCAAAGGGGAAGCCGGAGAAAAAAGGCTTGAAGCTCACGCCGGTTTTCGCGCCGGGGTTTTCAATTTTTCTGTGGACAGAAGCGTCTGGAGCTTTTGGGTTGTCAGAGAGCTCGAGCTTTTTTTTTTCTGAGCTGTTATTTTCAGCTACCCAGTTTTTTTTGCCCCCCGGTGCAGGTAGAGAGAGAGAGAGCTTGATCACCTCCCATCACCCCAGCTTATTACCTCTACCTATCATACACGATCCTGCTGCCGAATCCCGGCAAAGCATACGAAACCCAAGGCTGTGGAATTGATCCCTTGGCCACCTCTTGCATTGCATTGCATCACCCCCCAACAATTCCGTCTTGTCCTTCGCCGTCCTTCTTATACATTCTCCGTCTTCCCTCCATCGCCGCCCTCGGATTCTCGGAGCCCCTCAGTCTCGGCTCAAGCGCCACTCGCCCGAAGCAGCGCAACCGCATCGCACCGCATAGCAACGAAGCGCAGAAGCATCGCATCCATCCATCCATCCATCCATCCATCCACAGCTTCCGCCGCTTTCCCCCACTCTTTCGCTCGGCTCGCTGCGACGTCAGAGCCAACAGAGCAGGGCTTGTACATGCTCGTACAGGCACCCACCGGCTCACCTACAAGTTCAGCCTGCCCGCCAGCAAATCAGCGTCCCGCGCCGGCGTAGCTGCTCCTCATCCATCTCGCCCGCCCGCAACACAAGAGGCCTATCATCGTCGCCAGCCTCAACCTCGCCCTTTCCATTGGCGCAACACGCCATCAGGTGACAGCGCGCATCTGCAGTGCCCATTTCGCTATTGCCCGCTTCAATCAGACGCTCTGCAAGCCGCTGTCGATTTCCAGAAGCTGGGGACTTGCGCCAAAGCAGAGCAGAGCGAAGCTTGTAGCCGCCACTGCATATCACTGCCCGGGTGGTACTTCAGACAGAGCGCAAGCTTCCAACTGGTCGTGGGATCAGGCACATCTACGCGCTCTCCTTGCATTGTATAAGAGGTACGTACCGAGCATCTATCGGGTTCTTGGATTTCTTTTTTTCCTCATTTCCTTGATGCCGTCATCGTCAACGTCTATCCTGTCTGTCTGCATGTGCAGAGAGAGAGACCCCCAGCTCATTCCTTCTGTTTCTCTTCATTGATTCTTCACTGCTCTCCATTTACCCAAGACCCTCCTTTCCTTCTGTGCCACCCGATTCGTCCAGTTGGGACTCAAGTTGCATGCTTTTTGTCGATTTCGTTTTCTCTGCTCTTCCCTGCCTCTGTATTGCCCCCCCACCTCCCCAGGTCTCATTGCTTGTTGAGCAGCTGCCCTCGTTTTACTATCGCCTTGTTTGGATCTATTCGTGCTCTCGCACAAGGTCCTTCTCAAGGCATATTCGAAGCGTTGTCGCCTACGCATTCGTTTACACCGACTCTTCCTATTTGCTCAGCCCAGCCCAGCCCACCGGAGTCTCACAGCCTGTATTCTCACAGCCTCTTGTCTTGGTTCTACAACCTGAGCAGCTGTTACATCACGTTTCCCCTCTACGGAGTACCGCCACGGCCGAGTACGTCTAGCCAAATCTGCCTTTCCCTGTCCTTCTCCCTCTGCACTCTCTCCCCCAATCCCGCCCGGTCGTCACGTGTTGAACTTGGCTGCGCTAGAAGCTGTTTCTAGCAAGCTCGAGTTCGACCTGCCCGATTGCCTCGTCCCGTCCCTCCCTCCCGCACATGATTCGCCAACCTCGGCCAAGGCGTCGTCGTCTTTGACCGGACATGGCCAACGCCCACCACCACGCCCAGCCTGATCCCCCACCCTCGTGGCGTGTCTCGGTCTCCATGCCCAACCCTCCGCCCTGCCGTCCGGATGGGATGAGGTAGTCAATATGCCTTGGCTGCAAATGCCTCGAGACTGCTCTGCACACTGCTCTGCGCACTGCTCTGCACGCTGCGTCGCGGTAGGAGAATGCAAACCTCGTGGCGCTCATCTGGATCGGCACGGCCTCCATGGACGACGTCGCCTTGGGCCTTCATTTGCCTCTGCCAGACTTGTGTGCCGACGTGTCGGCAGCAGTTGGGGGCTTTGTTGCGTGCCCCCGGTGGCCTTGGTGGACCTGGCTGCATATTCCGTCATGCATGAGCTACAACTATGCCAACGCATCACAAGTGTGGCTCCCTGGCCCAGTGGCTCGCACCCCTGTCTCGTCTCCATCCTTGCCTGGAGACCTCTGGCCGTCTCACCAGTCGCCGCACGCCGCCTACTATATACAACTGAGCTAACGCCTGTGGTTGGATAGATCTCTGTTAATCCTCGATTGAGACGCTCTGGGGAAGTGGAAAGCTCTGTTCCGTCCGCTCATCTGCATCGCGTACTTGCCTGTACCTTGTCGCAACGACGCTGGAAACAGGCTCTGCGTCTCTCGTCCTCTTGACGCCTTTCCACTTCACCTGGCTCCATCGCGCCCGGCAACTCAGCCACCCTCTAGAGCTGCCCCCGCGGCTCCAAGTTTGCCTGCAGACGCCGTGCGGCTTTATGAGCCACGTACCTTGGCACCATCCCACCAGCCTGCCAGCTCACCCACGCATGTCTGCTTGACCTTGGGTGCCTGAACATTGCACGCATTTTCTCTTGCGATTACCCAGGCATCGAATCGCCGCCAGCTTTGCAACCGAGCGTGCCCAATCCATACCCGAGCATTTTAACCCTCACCAAAACAGGATCGAGGGATAACCAAGACGAAGCAAGAGCAAAGCATCAAGGCACGATCAACACGACTTATCGTCCTAGCACGCTTTCAGTCCCTTTTCATCCAACTTTCGACCATTCGCCCTCACCATCCGCGGCTGCTCGCTGTAAGCAAGGCCGCCTAGCGTTGCGCTGTTGATATTATTCGCCCCAGCGTTTCTCCTAGCCTCACGCCTGGGATTTGTGATAGGACCAGCCAGATAGCGCCACCCCACAATTTGGCTCGCGACATCTTCGCGACACCAGCTTTGGTCCTTGTCCTTTCTGTAGGATGATGGAATACGCGCAATATCCACAGCAGCAACACAACTCCCACGCAGGTTACGCGAGTTCTGGCGCCGGCGCAAGTATCACGTCGCCCACCAGCCACGGCATCAACCAGCACGCCGTGCAATCGTCGCCCATTAACGCATCGCAGCAGCAGCAACAACAGCAGCAGCAGCAACAACAACAGCAACAACAGCAGCAGCAGCAGCAGTCTCAGCAGCAACACCAGCCTGCTCAGGCCCCAGCCCACGGCATGTATCAACCACAGTACGGCGTGCCTCAGCCCAGCATGCAGCCGGTGCCGTATGGCATCCCTGGCATCCAGGCTGCCGCAATGGCCGCCACAGCCGCCGCGTCAGGGTCCGGCTACCCTTACATGCACTCGGATCCGAGCATGCCTCATACGTCGCCGCGGATGCCCAGCGCTAAGAAGGATGGCCGGCCGTCGCCCCGCATGAACAGCATTTCCCAGATCCCCGGCCGCCGCATGAGCCAAGTCACCAGCCCCGGCGTGCCGAGCGCCCCCGGCATGATGAACCACGGCGGACCCCGGCCCCCGCCCATGCCTCCCGCCCCTGCCATGCAGCACCCACAATCGCCAGAGATGCCCGCCGGCGCAGTCGAAGAGTCGCCCCTGTACGTCAACGCGAAGCAGTTCCACCGGATCCTCAAGCGTCGCGTCGCCCGACAGCGCCTCGAAGAGCAGCTGCGGTTGACTTCCAAGGGACGAAAGCCCTACCTCCACGAGTCCAGACACAACCATGCCATGCGCAGGCCTCGTGGACCCGGCGGTCGATTCTTGACAGCAGAGGAGGTGGCGGCCATGGAATCCAAGGGTGGGCTGGACGGCAAGGGTGAGGGCTCGGACGATGTCTCACCCGGAAAGTCGTCGGACGCCCCGAGCGGGAAGCGCAAGTCGGAATCTGGCCCCTCGACGTCTAGCAAGAAGCCCAAAACGCAAACCGACAACGGCGAAGGAAATGCAGAAGACGACAGTTAATAACTGATTGGGCCTTCTTTTTCTTCTTGTTTTCTCTTCTCCTCCACTCATTAACTCGAGCATCGCCAATCACTGTTGGCATTGCATATGGGCATTCTTTTTTCTCATTTTCTTTCCTTTCACTATAACGAGGACATGATGACAGGGACCTTGGAGACGATCGCGTCTTTGCTATCATTCTCTGTCGAGGCATCGAACGGGACAGGGAGTTTTCTTTTGATTTTTTTTTATTTAACGGCCGGCAGTTGGCGTGTGACTCTTCGCATTCCCCGATTCGAGAACCTCAGAATGTCCCTTGACCTCTACGACGCCTTCGCTACACTGTTGTGGAAACTGGGTCCGTCTTGGTCTGGACGAGCTGACTCTCGTCACGGCCGGATACGAGATGCCACAACGGCTGGAAAGGGAAGGGGGGACTGGTTGGGCGGGTAGAATGCATGGATGACTCGACACGATGGATACCCCTTACTGTTTTCTTCTTGCCCCACACTTTTTTCTTTTCTTATGTTTATTAACTTTCTCTCTCTACTCTGTGGAACGTTTGAAAGAGCTGAAGCTTGGAGGAATTTGGTCTGGCTACCATGGAGATGCATCAGGGCAGTATGTCGTTTTGTGTTTGCTTCTCTTCACTTTTTTACATCTTCTTCTTCATTCTTCTTCTCCCTTTCTTCTCTTCTTCTCATTACTTGACCATTTCGCCTTCTCTTCTTTCTCATTTTTTTTTCTTTTTGCATCAGCTGGTATAAAACAACCGACAAAGCATAAAAAAAGAGAATGGGATAGGTAAAACAAAGAAGCAACTAAAAAACAGGACTACGCTGTGTGCAGGACACAGATAGATATCGGCATGTTTGAAACACAAAGGAGCAAAGAGTGTCTGGACACTTGTGGATAGGGGGAGTTGACAGAGTATTGTGTAGGTTGTGGATATAGAGGTGAGGGTGTGGTCCGTCACCGGATATAGCCTGGGCTTTCCTAGCATTGAAATTGATATCAATTGATAGCAGTACAAAGAGTACTTGCAGAGACTGGAGAACTGTGTTGTGCGTGAATATGCAGCTTGCGTCTTGTAAAAGTAAAGGCTGGTAAGCAATCTTGCATCGAGTTGCAGTTGAAGAATTGATGATCGATGAAGTCTTGGTCGCGAGAGGAACATGGAGCACTTCCTTGCACTTCATCTAAGGTAATTGCTGCGAATTCGAGCGATGAGGCTTCTTCGTAGCTACTTGGCTTTTAACCTTGCAGCTCGTTGAGCTCTCGACAATGTTTTTGCCCGATTAGGCGAACGTTGCTCATCCAGCCAGTCATGGGCGCAAACTTGGACTTACACGCCGTCCAATGAGGAGGAATCAAAGGCGAAAATTGGACCTGGTAGCAAATGGAGGATCTGGCAAGGGGAGGTGGGAGGGGGATCACTAGAGAGAGGGAAAAAAAGGCCGGGCAACCTCGGGGGGGACTGTATGTGGCTGAGGTGGAACAAAGTCTGGGGTCGGGCGCGGGCTGGAGCCGCCAAATCGCCGAGCCTCGGTATGTCAGACCTGCAGTGGTGGGAGTTGGTCCGTCATCTTTGAAGAGATGGGAGGGAAGCTGCTCTTCTTTTTCTCTTCGTTTTTTTTTTGTTTCCCCTCGCTATTCTTGCTTAGGGCTTTGATTCTGCGAATCGAGTAGATTGTTTTTGTTACGAACTGTCAATTGACCTTGTTTTGCCCTTTTCTGTTCCCATTTACTGCTATTGGACGTGGGCGAGGAGTGACGCGCGATAGACGATTGGCGATAGAAGCTCCCTCGCATCATCGCGATCCAACATGGCGGGCGCCGTGCGGCAGCCGATTGACGAAAAGGCGTTGGCAAAGTACATTGACGACAATGTGCCGATTATCAAGACGCCCATTGATCTGAAGCAGGTTCGTCTTGCAGCCGCCTCGATCCTCCGCAGCATCGTGGATAGATAAGAGGAGAGGAAGAAGAAGAAGAAGCAGAAGCACAGCTGACCCGTGAGCTCCCTCCATTTGCAGTTCGGCTTCGGCCAATCCAACCCAACATACCAAATCACCGACGCCACAGGCCAGCGCTACGTCCTGCGCAAGAAGCCCCCCGGCAAGCTGCTCTCCAAGACGGCGCACAAGGTCGAGCGCGAGTACCGCGTGCTGCACGCGCTGGAGGCGACGGACGTGGCTGTGCCCAAGACGTTCTGCCTGTGCGAGGACGAGAGCGTGGTGGGCACGCCGTTCTACATCATGGAGTTCCTCGACGGGCGCATCTTTGAGGACTTTTTGATGCCGGGCGTCAGCCCGGAGGAGCGGACGGCGCTGTGGAGGGAGGCGGTGCAGACGCTGGCGAGGCTGCACGCGGTGGACGTGAAGCAGGTCGGCTTGGAGAAGTTTGGGCGGGCGGAGGGCTTTTATGCGCGGCAGACGGAGACGTGGGCGACGATTTGCGAGAGCCAGGCCAAGGCTGTGGATGTCGAGACGGGGGAGCCCGTGGGACAGTTGCCGCATTTCGAGGAGCTGGTGGGATTCTTTCGGGATGAGAGGTTGCGGCCGAGGGATCGGGCGACGCTGGTGCATGGGGATTATAAGATTGATAATTTGGTGTTTGATAGGAAGGAGGCCAAGGTGATTGGCATCTTGGAGTGAGTTTCTCTTTTCTCTTCTTTCTCCATTGTCTACTTTGCTATGGAAAGGCAGTGCTAACAAGACAAAGCTGGGAAATGTCCACCATCGGACATCCCCTCTCCGACATCTGCAACCTCATCACGCAGTTCTACCTCGCCCGCTCCCCCGGCGCATCCGCCTACGCCGACAGCGCCAACTTCCTGCCCGGCAGGACGCCCGGGCTGCCGCAGCCGGACCAGATCGTGCAGTGGTACACCGACGTGTCCGGGTACGACCCGCGGCCGGAGCTGGGCTGGGGCGCGGCCTTTAACATCTTCAAGCTGGCGGGTGTGTGCCAGGGGATCGCGGCGCGGTATGCGGCGCGGCAGGCGAGCAGCGCCAAGGCGAGGATGTACATCCACACGAGGGTGCCGCTGGCCGAGTTTGCGTGGGAGCTGGCGAGGGAGGCGAGGGATGCGAGGGGGGTGGAGGCGAAGTTGTGATGGGGAGCGCAGGTTTGTGAGTATTTGCTGTTGGATGAGGATGGATGGATATAGGAGATGGAGGGATAATATTCCAAGATGGATATGAGTTGCTATCGTGCCTCTGACCATGCAAGAGACGCTTGCCGATGTCATATGTTGGGTTAGATAGCATGTTGCGTCTGGATCCATTGCGATGGACCTCATGCATGAGCCTCAAGTCTGAACATGGATTGCATGAATATACTAGCAGGTGAAACCTGGTAACTGCAGCTTGCACCCCATCACGGAACCGGACAAGGACAGAACAAAAAAGGAGTAAAATAGAGGCTCCGGCGGCAACAGGTAAAATGACCCCGGGCCTCTTGCTGCATAATAACAAACAGACTCCATCCAGCCTCGGCGCCTGATCGATCCACGGCCGTCGGTTCGTCGAATCGAGGCGGTTTGGCATCGTGGGGGCGCGTCCAATCAGGCGCCTGTCTCGGCTGCTGGTAGTTGCTTTTAGTACCAGTACCTTATCTGCTAACTCGGTTGCCGTAGGTGCCCAGCGAGCCGGGATGCGAAGGATGGGAGTGTGTCACTGCGGTTTCCAGGAATCCGGTTGCTTTTATTGCCATCTCAGTTGTTTCTTCTCTCGATCTTGAATCTATTCCTACCTATATATTATCTACTAGGTACTCCCTGTTAATCGACCTTGCGGGATGACTATTGCACTACTTCCCATGTCACCCTCCCGCACCAGCACCTCTTCTTTTATCTTCAGAGGTACCTCCAGCTTCCGCACCAGCCACCATCGTCATCATACCTAAACCTCCCACCAAAAACTCTCTACTCTCGAGACCCTTGAAGCTTCAAAACCTCCCAACTCCTTCTCTACATCCTCCCAATCCCTCCCCCCTCCTCCAACCCTCACATGCCAGACCGACGCAGACGGATCCGCGTCTCCGAGGATGCGCCCGACGAGCGCCGCCCGCTGCTCAGCAGGCTGTCGACGGAACGGGCCGCCAATGGCGAGCACGTCTTCAGCTGCCGCACCAACCCGCACAGCGACCTGCCCGTGTACACAAACATCCACCGCATCCGGCGCGACATTGTGAGCGTCGTCGAGGACTATCTGACGCTGGAGCAGCTGCGGGACCTCAAGATTAATGTGACGGTGATCCGGCCGCTGGTGGACAAGTTTTACGAGCTGGGCGACATCTCGATAGGTGCGTTGCTCTGATTTTTTTTTCTAAATCGACAGCCCAGGAGAAGATCTCGAGGGAGAGAGAGAGAGGGAGACAAGGATATGTTTGCATGCTGACGTCCTGAACAAGTCTACTGCCTCCTCGTCAACAGAGCCCAGTTCCTCGACGAAGAGTCCCGCTCCAGCAACCGCCAAAACGTAAACTGGACCCGCGCCACCCTCTGCGAGCTCATCGCCACCCGCATCCTGCGCCGCTTCGGCGAGGACAACGATGGCGCCGACGGCCTGCTGCTGCTGGCGCACGTCCTCGTCGCCGGCTTCGAGCCCTTCCAGCACGCGCCCGCCCACGTCCGCGACGAGGTCGAGGACAAGGCCTGGTGGACCTCGCACCGCACCCTGCCCGCCCTCGAGGTCGCCATCCTGACCGAGAGCAGGCACTTCCTCAGCTCGACGACGTGCCAGCGCGTCGTCGCCGCCATTTACGAGGGGAGGGTCATTTACACGCCGTCGACGTCGTGGGACATTATCCCGGACCATTACAAGCTCAAGCCCATTTCGCTGTACGATCCGCGCGAGTCGCCGCTGCTGAACCAGTATCGTCTGATTGTGCCGCGGACGCGCAATTATCTCGAGGCGATTCAGTTTACGATCCTGCTGGGGCTGTATGTGGCTGTCATGGTCATGCGGAGGAAAGGGGAGCTTCCGTATCTGGAGGCGGCATTTGCGATTTATGCGTTTGGGTGGTGCTTGGATCAGTTTGCGACGATTTTGGCACACGGATGGTACGATTGCCTCTCATTTGCTTTCCTACCATGTTGTCTCTTTCTAGGGATACGGGGAATCGGCTGACATGTCGGGTACAGGAACGTATACACGCAGAATCTCTGGTCTTTCCTCGACGTCACCTTTCTCTTCCTCTTCGTCATCTATAGTGGCCTGCGCCTGTATGCAGTGCGGACCGGATCGCCGGATCTCACAGAGCAGGCCTTTGACGTCTTGGCGCTTGCGGCTCCCGTGATTGTCCCTCGCCTGGCCTTTAACTGGCTGTCTGACAACCTCGTCTTTCTCTCACTGCGGTCTATGATGGCCGACTTTTTCCTCTTGACGGCCCTTTCGGCCTGGTGCTTCTTTGGATTCTTGCTGTCTCTTCTGTGGCTGGGGCAGGGAGCCCATCCGCTGCTGTAAGCTCTTCCCTCATGGCTCAATGGTTCTTGTGTGCGAAATGCTAATGAAACATCTGCTCAGTACGATTTCAAAGTGGATGATATACATCTGGTTTGGACTCGACGGAACAGGAATCCACAGATCGGTAAGATTCAACCCCCCTTTTCGTGCTATGGCTTGCGCTGACGTACTGGATGCATAGGTGGAATTCCACTGGCTCCTGGGACCTGTCGTCATGATCACATTTGCTTTCCTCGGCAACACTCTCTTCCTTACCATCCTCGTCTCCATGCTATCCAATACGTTCAGCAACATCTCCAGCAACGCTGCAGCCGAGATACACTTTCGAAAGGCGGTCCTCACGCTCGAAGGCGTCAAGGCAGACGCGGTGTTCGCCTACCAGCCGCCGTTCAACCTGCTGGCCGTATTTCTCCTGTTGCCGCTCAAGTTTGTCGTCAGTCCGCGCTGGTTTCACAAGATCCACGTCGCCACTGTTCGCCTGGTCAACCTCCCCCTTTTGCTCTTGATCGCTGTCGCCGAGCGCCGCCTGCTCTG
Source organism: Trichoderma ghanense (assembly GCF_004382785.1). Lineage (NCBI taxonomy): Eukaryota > Fungi > Ascomycota > Sordariomycetes > Hypocreales > Hypocreaceae > Trichoderma > Trichoderma ghanense. Next base: position 1,247,397 of record NW_027395664.1, on the reverse strand, counting down.
GCCGGCCAAAACGTTTGATACGGGCACCGTCGGCTCGCTGGCCCAGAAATGGTTCTGGCAAAGGTGGCAACTCTCGGCCTTTCAATATATTCGTGCGGTGTTTGACGTGCCACCTCCGGATGACGTGCATGATGACATTGCCGTCGACGACGACTTGACGCATCACCTCATTCGGAGGCAGTACGCGCGGCAAGAGACGCACGACACAACGAGGAAGACTTCGCGCCGAGACTCCATGTTTGAGGTCCCGCCTAAGCTGCGCGGCTCGCTCACGGAGACGGGCGAAGACGTTGGCGATTTGGTGAGCCGACTGGTGGCCATGGAACAAGCCATGGCGCGGATGGAGGGAATGCTTTCGCGGCTTCTTCCGCGTGAGGCTGACGAGGCTGGCGAGAGCGATACGCTTCCCGAGGGCGATGGGACGACTCTGGAGTCGAATTTCAAGGGACGAGAAACGAGCTTTTGAAGCATCAAGGATACCTATGTGTGAGCGTTTAGAACAGCGATCTGTGCATGGCTTTCACGGCATTTGGCATGAGTATTTGGCGTTTTGATCTTGCTGCATTGAATATAGAGCGTTGCTGGTCTGGATATGCGTATGTTCAGGACGAAAACAAGTTTGCCCTTTGCTCTCATGATTTATCTCGTGTCTACGAATGGGTGTCAATCGTCTCAGCACTGGTGGTTCATCACGGCGTGCCTTGCTGGTTATACTCTTGTGCAGGTACGGACTGGCGGATTCACTGCCAGCTGCACACGGTCCGCCCGTTTTCTCGAAATTTCACATCTTGAGCTGTTGGAAACATGATTTGCTTCTGTATTGATTCCATTTGGATCACTTCGTGCTGTTGGCTTGTCAGAAACGCCTGGATTTCAAATGCTGCTTCTACACACACATACACACAAGCCGAAACTCAAAAGGCAGAGAAACTTAACAAACCAACTTTCTTCGAACACGCATCTCTATCCTCTCCAAATCCTCCCACTCTTCACACCTTGCAAAGCCAAAAAAAGAAGGAAAGCCAGCAAGGAAAAAAAAAAAAAAAA
>NW_027395664.1:1244396-1245973 GCF_004382785.1 Trichoderma ghanense | reverse complement strand
GGGTTGAAGGGGGGGGGGGGGTGGTGGTGGGAGATTGAGGCTGGGAGTGGGTGGTGATGGTTGCGGTTTTGGTGTTTTTGGAGGGGGGTTACTTTGTGGTGGGATATGGAGCGTGGGCTGGACATTGGGGACTTTTCGTTTACGGGGTAAGGGGACTCGTGCATCCCAAGTAAACAATATAATTTCAAGTAACCCTGCTGAATTCCATCTCATTCATCTTAACTCTGCCGATTTTCATACATCTTCCCTTCATCTCTCATGACATCACGTGGCCCCACCAATAGCTACAATCTCATCAAAAACTTCATGAAGCTCTCACCATCTACACCTCACAGCCTCACACAAACTTACATCTCACACCAAATTCACCACACAATTTCTGGATGCAAAATGCTACCAACACCGGATACATCCCACGTACCCTACGAGCGGGTCTACGAGCCCGCCGAAGACTCGTTCCTCCTACTCGACACCCTCTCCTCGCCCTCAGAAACGCGGTTCCTCCACGACACCTTCTCACCCACCTCATCGTCTTCGTCAAAGGCCGGCATCCCGCTTGTCGTCGAGATAGGAACGGGATCGGGCGTCGTCCTGGCCTTCATCACGGCACATGCCAAAGCCATCTTTGGGACGAACCAGGTTCTCACTGCGGGAATCGACATGAACGCCTTTGCGTGCCGCGCAACAGTCACCACCGTGGCCAAAGCACAAGCCGAATCCATGACGGAAAACAGCAACGGCAGCAGTGATGGGAAACAAGTCCCTCACGGAATGTACCTAGGCTCCGTAATGGGCGACCTCGCCGCCCCCTTGAAGCCAAACTCCGTCGACGTCCTCGTCTTCAACCCCCCCTACGTGCCGACGTCGGAAATGCCCAGCCGGCCAGAAACTTTCAAGGAGGAGGTATCCTCTTCCGAGACGTCCTTTGACGACGATTCGTACCTGCTCGCGCTGTCGTACGCCGGCGGCGCGGACGGCATGGAGACGACGGATAGGCTGATTGCGGGACTGCACGAGGTTCTTTCGCCGAGGGGCTGCGCGTACGTGCTCCTGTGTGCGCAGAACAAGCCGGAGGCTGTCAAGGAGAGGATACGGGGGATGGAGGGAGGGTGGAGGGCGGAGACGGTTGGGTCGAGTGGGAAGACGGCGGGGTGGGAGAAGTTGCAGATTGTGAGGATATGGCGAGGCTTGGCTTGAGGGGTTGCGTATTGGCATTGGGGGGCTGATTCGAGTCACCGGAGAGAAGTCAATGGTGGTCGGCGCACAGGCGTTTGTGAGATCGATTGGAAGACAGGACGTCTGGGTGGGGGCTTGGCAATTCCTTCTACCAACACGAGCTCTGGAGGAAGCTCGATAGGAAAGTCTCTTCGTGGGGGAACAAGTTTATCGACGTCTTGAAAATTTCTGAGTGATGATTCTTGAAGTCAGGGCATCCGAGCCACAGGCAAGATCACGGCATAGAAGGATACATGGTCTTGGCAAGCCTGTTATATTTGGATATCGTCTCATCTTGAAATAGATCCTCTGGGCTGTATGTCAGGATGGTGCACCGCCGCAGCTCTTCCCGCCCTTCCCCC
>NW_027395664.1:985602-1244329 GCF_004382785.1 Trichoderma ghanense | reverse complement strand
CCAAATCAGATGCCGTCTGTTTCTTTTGGTTTCTCATATGGGCAAAACGCATCCCAAACGCCGTTTCCATCGCAGGCTGCGACTTCACCTCCGCAAATATCCTTTTTGACCTTTTGACCTCAAAATGACGTGCTCTGTTCTGTATCGTGTTACAAAAAGATTCCCTTCACCCACTGATATGGACCATTGGCCTTGCTTAGCCAGAAAGCAGAAGATATAGTGCGCCTCGGGTCCTCGGAAACCCCTCGTCGTATTATCCATCGTCGTATCGCGAATGAAAAGCTTAGCCACGTCCACGGCCGCGGCCACGACCGCGACCTCCTCTGCCACGGCCTCCACGGCCTCCGCGGCCGCCTCTGTCAGCCTCCTTCCTCGCCTTGTTCTTGGGCTTGGGCGCGTCGTCGATGAGCAGGGTGTCCAGCGGGAGGGAGTCGGGGAGGATAAAGTATCGGATTGTTGAGCCACGGATGTTCATGGTGTCGAGGGCGATGGAGTCTTGGCCGCGAGCCGTCATCTTGACCGTGCGGAGGGCCACGTTCATCTGGGGGGTTACGGACGAGATGGTGCCGTGGGCGATGGTGCCTGTTGCCTGGTTAGCCAGGACTGTCTCTGGTTATGCTCGCTGCGTAGGGAAGAAGAAGCTGTATGATGCTACAAGGCACCATGGGAGCTTTGCGTGGCGTTGCACCGTACCATTCTTGAGCTCGATTGTCACCGTCTCGTTGGCGCACTTCATCAAAAATCTGCCATGCCACAATTGTCAGTATCGACCAAGCTCAAAAACGCAAAGCTTCAGCATGGAGCCGCGAACAGCGACTGAGCTGCCGTCCACCAACGTGACTTGCTCTCCTTGCGAAACTGTTTGGGTTTTGAAGGGGAACTGCCCACCTGACGAGCTTCATGGCGACGACTGAGGCCTATCTGGCCAAGGTGCGGGATCGATGCGAAGGGGTCTGGTTTTGCCTCGTCACGCGCGTTGCCTCGTCACACGGTGGTAGTTGCAAGGCTGGCGGATTGCCTTGGATTGTCGGTCGGAAAAATAGTCGCCCATTGGCTTTAGCTGGGCCGACGACCAACTCGAGTTTGGCTGGGGATGCCGGGTGAGCTAAGCAGCACGTGATCATGTACAGTAGATGCTTGTGCCTGCCTGCTCAAGGTACCGTTGTGATGAGTCATCTTCACGTGAATGGGAACCGCAGCTGAATGATTCAGAAAATCCACACTAAAAGATGCCTAAGCGAACGTCCATCGTACCCGTCACTTTCACCCCGCCGTCTCGAGCGCGCAACCTTCAGGTACTGCGTACTTGCCAATCAAGGCAAAGGCGTTTCGTCACGACAAAGCGGGAGCCAGAAAATTCGTTATCGATAACGCGAGCTCCATCAACGAGGGCAACCCCGGCACTTTCTGCTGGCAGCGGAGTCGCTCTCGCAATTCACCCGTTTCCATCTGCTTGTCACCATCAGATGCGGCAGCTTCAACCTTCTCCATCTCGTCCAGCAGCCGCTTGTTTCCGTCCGTTGCGTACGGGGAGAATGCAGAACCCGCGAAGACCATCGTCTTGCTGTCTTCGTTCTGAGTTCTTCGACGCTTGACGATCCTCCCCCCTGCTCAGGACAAGACGCACCACGCTGAGACTGCCGAACCAACAACTGCCTGCTGGAGAGAACGTGCCGAGCTCTGCAAAACCCCCCACCATCTGTGCGACCGGCGACTTTGGGGGTTGACTGACTCTTGTTCCGCGATCGGGCTTGCACGACAGCTGGCTGGGAGATCCTGACACTTTCGTCTCGCCGTGTTTGTCTCGCAGTCACTCGCGGGGTGCTGAAGCAGACATGATATCAGGGCGAGGGGGAGCGGGGGCTCGAGGGCGCATCCGCCCACCTCGTCGGATCGTGCGTGTAAGTAGTTGCAAGTCGTGAGCTTCCTGTTCCTTCCCCGGCGCATGATTCACTCACGGCGCATCCCTCACCTCGCTCTTTCGCCGCTCAACGAATTCTGAGCGCATCGTGAGCGCAACCTGAGCCGGTCCTGAGGCGCATCCTGCTCTGCCACGTCGAAGCCCATCAACGCCCGCTGCCCTGCCCCTCTGCATCACTTCCCCCTCTGCATCGCTTCCCCTCTGCATCGCTTCCCCTCTGCATCGATTCCCACGCTGCTCACTTCCCATGCTGCTTCCCCTGCACGACAGACGCTGGAGACGCCGCGATGGGTGCCAATCAGAGCAAGCAGGGGCCTGAACGTGCGCAGGAGCCCTCTCCCGAACCATTCCGCTTCAACTCTAGGACTTGCAGACCAACTGACCCCCTTTCACAGTCCCAGGCAGCGGGCGAGGGAGCCGACTTCGATGCGTGCTGGAACATGATCAAGGAAGCGCTGTACGACATCCACAACAAGAGCTGCGGCCGTCTATCCTTCGAAGAGCTATACCGAGCGGCCTACAAGATCGTCCTCAAGAAGAAGGGCGAGGTTCTTTACGAGAGAGTCAAGGAGTTCGAGGAGCAGTGGTTCGCCGAGCATGCCATCCCCAAGATTGAAGTCCTCGTCACCAAGAGCCTCATCAACATCAGCGTCGATGTCTCGTCGTCGGCCTCGGTCAGCGAGCGGCGCCAGACGGGCGAGAACTTCCTCAAGGGCCTGAAAGAGTCTTGGGAAGACCACAACATGTCGATGAACATGACCGCAGACATCCTCATGTACCTAGACAGAGGCTACACGCAACAGGAGCCCCGTCGGGTCCCCATCTTTGCCACCACCATTGCCCTGTTCCGAGACCACATACTGCGCTCTTGCCTGAACGCGAATTCCGACAGCTTGATTGGCGACATTCTGATTTCCGTCATGCTGGATCAGATTGACATGGAGAGGCGCGGAGACGTCATTGACCGGAACCTCATTCGCAGCAACACCCGGATGCTCAGTTGCCTCTACGAATCCGAGGAGGAATCCGAGAACAACAAGCTTTACGTCACTACCTTTGAGCCCCGATTCCTTGCCAACAGCGAAATCTTCTATGCGCGTGAATGCGAACGGCTGCTGCGAGAGGCCGACGCCAGCACCTGGCTGCGACACACCGAGAACAGACTGCACGAAGAAACAGACCGGTGTGGCACCACTATTGAACTTGAGACCCTCCCCAAGGTGACCAAGGTGGTAGAGGAGAAGCTGATTCTCGGTCACCTCGACGACTTCCTTGCCATGGAGGGTAGTGGCCTCCGGTGGATGATCGACAATGACAAAACTCAGGACCTCAGCATCTTGTACCGACTCATCTCGAGGGTGGATGAAGAAAAGACGGCCCTGCGCGACATCTTGCAGAAGCGAGTTGTCGAGCTGGGGTTGGAAATTGAAAATGTCCTCAAGAACACCGATTTTTCGACGGCGCAGGGCGATGGCGAAGAAGGCGGAGAGGGCGAGAAGGGCAAGACGCTGAACCCGGCCGCCCAGCAGACAGCAGCAGCCATCAAGTGGGTTGATGACGTGCTTCGGCTCAAGGACAAGTTCGACTACATGCTTCGGGAATGCTTCCAAGGCGACCGGGTGATCCAGATGGCCCTGACCAAGAGCTTCGCCGAATTCATCAACCTCTTCAGTCGAAGCTCGGAATACGTCTCCCTCTACATCGACGATAACCTCAAGCGAGGGATCAGGGGCAAGACGGAAGCCGAGGTGGACGCCATTGTGGAAAAGTCCATCGTCTTGATCCGATACTTGCAGGACAAGGATCTATTCCAGACCTACTACCAACGCCATCTCGGACGACGACTGCTCCATGCCAAGTCCGAGAGCCACGATGTAGAGAAGCAAATCATTTCGCGGATGAAGCAGGAAATGGGACAGCAGTTTACAACCAAGTTTGAGGGAATGTTCCGAGATCTCGTCACCTCGGCCGAGTTGACATCAACGTACCGCGATCACGTCCGCACGCTGGATCCAGAGGACCATACAATCGATCTCAATGTCAATGTGCTCACAACCAATTACTGGCCCTCGGAAGTCATGGGACGCACCGCTCAATCTGGCGATAGTTCCAGAGTGGGATGTACCTGGCCGCCCGAAATCAAGAAGCTGCAAGCTAGCTTTGAGCAGTTCTACCTGACGAATCGCAACGGCCGGAAGCTGACCTGGATCGGCACCACCGGCAGCGCAGACATCAAGTGCGTGTTCCCGGCGATTGAGGGAAAATCCGGCCTCCTGGCGCGAGAGCGTCGCTACGATCTGAATGTTCCGACGTACGGCATGGTGGTCCTGTCGCTGTTCAACGACCTCAAGGACGGCGAGAGCCTCAGCTTCGAAGACATCCAGGCCAAGACGAGCTTGTCGACGGCGGATCTCACGCGGGCGCTCATGGCGATTGCGGTAGCGCCCAAGTCGCGCGTCCTGGCCAAGGATCCGCCCACCAAGAACGTCAAGCCCGGCGACAGGTTCTCGTTCAACGCCTCGTTCCAGAGCAAGACGGTTCGAATCAAGGCACCCATCATCAACGCCGTGTCCAAGGCCGAGAACAAGGAGGAGCGGAAGGCGACAGAAGACAAGAACAACCAGATCCGATCATACATTATCGACGCCGCCATTGTGAGGATCATGAAGTAAGTCCCCTCGGAGCAAAACTAACTGATGATCCCGAGCTAACAAACCGTCTCCAGGGCACGTAAGGAAGTCAGCCACTCGCAGCTGCTGAGCGAAGTCCTGTCGGTGCTGGCTGGTCGCTTCAAGCCCGACGTTCCCATGATCAAGAGGCGCATCGAGGATCTGATAGTCCGAGAGTACCTGGAGCGTCCGGACGAAGAGGGCGCGCCATCCATGTATCGCTACTTGGCTTGATTTGAAGGGCCGGTATTCGATACCACATGGGTACGGGTTTGGGTAAGGGTTGCTTCTGATGAATTATCGGCATAGGGGAGGGGCCTTTTTTTTCCTTCAGGTTGTTCTTTACAATGTGGCATGGCGTCCAGAGCTTACTTTGCTTCTTGTTATCATATCAATTCGCGTCTATAAGGGACGAGGGGACGAGACGCGCGTCCACGCAACGGCATATTCTGCAGCTGGAAGGCGATACAGGAAGCATCTAGAGGATGGTACTCTGATAGTGTAGACTTGAAGGAAGTCGATAGTCCAGGCGTCGAGAGGACCGGCAAAGAGTCCACAAGGGACAATATACCAGATATGTTAGCTACTAAAGATACTGTTATTATCTGGCATTTTTCTCTCTAAAAGGCTGACTTCATTCCGGCCGCCATTGCGCGCGAGGCTGATGGTGACATATCGAGACGGAATTACGGGCTGCGACGTCGGAGCACTTGTTGAGCTCAATTGAGTTTCACCGAGCAACGTGAGGCAATTGAACCCGGCCTCACCTGTCCAGCGTCCACAGGCAACCACAGACCTGGAGCAGCCCTGTAAGTTGGTGGACGCTTAGGGGGCCCAATTGCGCCGTGAGCCGGCCCGGACCATCTTGTGCCGAGGCCGTTGGCCATGCGCCGTTCGGCAGCCGAGACACAAACACGATCTTTTGTTGCTCAACTTGATCCTTTGTCAGCATCTCGAAAGGGCTCGGTTGACCAGACCCCCAGTCTATTGAAACTGAGGCAAGTCTACGCCACCACATTTGAGGGCTCCTGCTGCTTCGACTATCTTCCCATCAAAGGCTTGAACAAAAAGGCAGAGCGTGTGATCTCCGTGACAATGTTTGGCCTCGGGAGGTCCATGGCCACAGCGGCCTCGCAAGCCTCCCTCTCCCTCAAGCAAGCCGGCAAAGTCGTCTGCATCGGCCGCAACTACGCGTAAGCAACAGGCTCAACCACAATCCAAATCCCCTCTCTGTCTCCCCCCAAAAGATGCAAACAAAGCAAGCAAGGCCCGTCCCGCTAACATCCCGTGTGTGTTTGTTTGTTTGTGAGAAAAAAAGAGACCACATCGCGGAGCTGGCAAACGCAAAACCAAAGAAGCCCTTCTTCTTCCTCAAGCCGCCCTCGTCCATCATCCTCCCCGGCGAGGGCCCGTGCCTGCAGCCCAAGGGCGTGGACATGCATTTCGAGGTGGAGCTCGCGCTGGTTATCGGGCGGGTGGTGAGGAATCTGCATCCGGAGGACGAGAAGGGGGCGATGGAAGCTATTCGGGGTGAGTCTTGTTTTCCATGACATGAAGCCCCCCTCCCCCAAAGAGAGAAACTATCAAACATTGCTTGAAGTGGCTATATGTATTATACGATTTTGCTAACACATGAGGGGGGTTAAACAAAATAGCCTACGCAGTCGGCATCGACATGACAGCCCGCAACGTCCAAAACGAAGCCAAGAAAAAGGGCCTCCCCTGGTCCATCGCAAAAGGCTTCGACACCTTCCTGCCAATGAGCAACCTGATCCCCAAGTCCGCCATCGCGGACCCGCACGACGCGGAGCTGTATCTCGAGGTCAACGGGCAGCCGCGGCAGCGCGGGTCCACGGGGCTCATGATTTACCGGATCCCGCGCATCGTCAGCGACATCTCGCGCGTCATGACGCTGCTGCCGGGCGACGTGGTGCTCACGGGGACGCCGGCGGGCGTGGGGCCCGTGGTGCCGGGGGACGTGATGAGGGCGGGCGTGAGGGTTGAGGGGAGGGAGGTTGAGGAGGGGAGGATTGAGGTGCCGGTGGAGTTGTCGGGGTCTGCGTATGAGTTTTCGGAGACGTAGGGGGATGGGGATGCTGTAGATAGCTTTTATGCAAGGCGTATACTCGGATTGGGTGGATATAGAGGAGGAGTACCTGAGATGGTGACGAAAGAGGGAGGGCTCTCTATCGGCTGGACTATCAGAGTCATTTGCGCAGTGTCCCAATCCACCGGCAATTTACCTGTTCATATACACACAAGCTGTCCAGCCGTAGCACACACACACACACACACACTCAACTTCATCATCACCACCACCATCATCATCATCACCACAGATCACTCCAGATTCGGATCCGGAATCGACCCCGGCTTCGGCGCCCAGTCCGCCACGGTCCCACAAACCGTACACGTCCTCTTTGCCTCATCCGCCCGAAAGTCCTCCACCGCCATCTTAATCTGCGTCCCCAGATCCGTGCAATGAAAGGCCGCCTCGTGAACAACAACCGCCTCCCCCGTGCCCGCGAGCGCCTCCTGGCCGCACTGGCCCGTGCAGTACCAGCGCATGCGGTCGATCGAGTCCACGGGCCGGCGCTGCTCCAGGACGATGCCGACCGTGTTGGCGAAGCGCACGGGGTTGTGCGGCGTGTTGGCCGGCAGCAGGAACATGTCGCCCTCGCGGATGATGATGTCGCGGAAGACGGTGCCGCCCTCGTCGACGACCTTGAGGAGCATGGCGCCGCGGTATTGGTAGAACCATTCCGGGGTTTGGTTGATGTGGTAGTCGGTGCGGGCGTTGGGGCCGCCGACGATCTGGGTGTTGTGTTCTTTCGTGTTAGTTGACGAGGGGGCTGAGATAGGAGAGTGCGTGATGTTTTGAGAGATGGGAGAGAAATGTTGAGAAGGGAACTTGCCATGACGACAAAGTCACCGTTGTAGACGCAGTAGTTGTTGACGGGTGGCTGAAGCAGGTGAGAGTTTGCCTCAAGCCTGAAGGATGAGAAGACATGTGGTCAGCTCTTTGTTCGCTGCACACGATGAACAAGTAAAGAGAAGGAGTGAAGCCGGTGTTTGCGTCTTGACTCACCACTTGGGCAGGTTGACTGGCGGTCCAAGCATTTCTTATCGTTGGTGGGCGGATTGTCCGAGTGACGATGGATGAACTCTTCAACACCAAACCTGGGGTAACGTGGTGACGATATAATTTAGTAAACAGCTATGCTCTGCTTGTCTAATTAGTCAAATAGTTGAGCCTCGACTGAGAAGCTCAGAAAGCTGGAGATGAAGATGAAAAGAGGGCGGAGTGAGAAAAAAAAGAACTCACTGGAAGCCTATCGCTTATAAGAAGTTCGCAGACTGACAGGCACAGAGGCACGAGAGGCGAAGTTCAACGTTCAAGGAGCGAACCTTGTTTATCAATCACCACCCTCCAATCCCTCGGATCAGCAACTACTCTTTCGGTACCTCGTACTGTCGTTTACCGTGTCGAGTCGCACGAGCTACAGAAACTCGACTCGTTCTATCCGGCCCTCCGGCCTGTAATCATACAGTGCGAAACCCCACGATATCCCGCATACACGGTTTCCGGGTCTCGCACCGTGTGGGCGTCAAGCCGTCGACATCATCCCAGCAAAGCAACTCAACACTTCCACCTGCTTCTGGTATGAAGCATGTGAAGCATCCAGTATGAGATATAAAACGCCAAGCATCGACTATTCCACAGTCCAGAGCTTCTCCTCGACGCCCGCCCACCTGAGAACCGCCTCCTGAGACGCCTTGAACCTGCGCCTAAACCCCCTCGTCGCCGGCCGGGGCCCGTTGTAGCTGGCCATCTCCGACTGCAAAAAGGTCCGGACGATGCCCGTCACCCGGCCCTGGTCTCCGTACAGGTTGACCAACATCCCGTGCAGCGCGTGGAGGTGCCCGATGAAGACGTCCTGAAACTCCTTGTGCTTCGGCAGTGACGGGTCCCGCAGCGCCGGGTGGCTGGGGAACATGGTAAAGGTCGACAGGCAAAGCACCAGGTCGATCAGGTCCTCGGACCAGGGCAGGCCCTTCCGGTAGCCGGTGAAGGCCAGGGCCTTGACGCGGATCTTGACGCTGTTGACGAGGTCGCCCTGTCTCTCGCAGAGCGCCGCCAGGGCCTTGAGCACCGTCGGCAGCGGCTCCAGGTCGTTGGGCCAGGGGCGCCCTGCGTAGCCCGTCTTTACGATTTTGTCGACGGTGGCCATCTGGCGGTCAATGTCGAATCTGTTGGGGCTCGCCCAGGCCTGCTTCTTGGACTCATCTATAACGTCGAACAAGGCGGCCTGTGTGGTGAGGATGGCGGGTATGGCGTCGCCATCGCTCTTTGCCTCCATACAGTGGCGATCAGACTCTGCCCTGCATCTCTCGCCTATTCCTCGCTATCAGCATTCCTATTTCTCCTCGTTTAAACGAGAGTGTCCAAAAGTGGGCGGCGGGACATGTCAGAGACTTACAGTGGCATCTGAACTGATACCTCGACGTGATGCGCGGATTGCGAAACGTAAAGTCGTACGCAATGTCTCGGTAGCAGTGCAGCAGCTCCTCGCCAGCCTTGAGCTTCCGGAGAGCCCGCACCTGCACCTGCGTGCTGTTGAAAACAATGACAACGTTGGGGTCGCAGTCGTGGTTCAGGAGAGCTCCCCCCAGGTCCAAGGCGATCCCCAGCGGCGCGTTACGATACGTTTGATCGACTGGCAGCGCATTGCAACGGATCTGAAAGGCAAGTCAGCTGCTTGTACCCTCTGCAGATTCTCCAGCCCCATTTTCGACGGGTCCATCTCGATTACCGTTCTCCAGGAGAGACACTCACGATGCCATACAGAATCAGGATTTCGTAGATGCCGAGCTCGCTCTTGGTCCGCTCCTTGGCTTCAAGAGCAAGTTCCAGGACCTTGGGCCACGTCCTCTTGGCTCGTCTCTCGAAATTGGCCATCTCGCTCTCCAGCCTGGACAGGGCTTGTACCTGCTCCGGCAGCAAGACCTTTTTCCTCATCAGAATCAGGAGACGGTACAAGGTTCTCGTCTCGAGGTCGGTGGTCGCGCCCGACAGCAAGCCGCACTCGTATAGATGGCCCGTATCCCAGGCCCGTTGCCAGCAAGACTACACGGCAGCCCATGTCAGTCAGGTTGACCATGACAGCAGAGACACGAATCGGCCACCTGCTTACCTTTGAGCAGTACTGGTACATGCGGCAGCCATTGCAGACATGCAGAGGAGGCAGAACCTCGCCGGGCGAGAGAAAGCGGCTCTCCGAAGGGTGAAAGACCCTCCGCCTCTGCTGGAAGCAAAAGTCGCAGGCTTCCATGCCATCGCCCACCTCTGCACAGAGAACAAGCGGCACCGACGTGAAGAGGAGCTCGCCCACCTCAACGTCCCCATTTGTGAACAGGCCCGAGCCGGCATTCGGGATTGTCGACCGTCTGATGCTGAGCGAGCCTGCGGGAGCCTGGATGTTGTCGAGGATGTATTTGCCCAGCTGCTTGTCCTCGTGGATGGGCCAGCGCGGCATTGGGCCGTCGGGTTTTGCGTCAGTCGGGCCCGTCTTTCTGACGCCGGCGGCGAATGTCTTTTCGAGGGGATTCATTGTGCTGTTGCTGGATGGTCTCTTTCTTACCTTGAGGGGTGGTAGAGACGAGCCGAGGTGGTGAGGTTTCCTCTCGATGCCCAGCTGAACGCCTCGAAGGAAGCGAGATCCCACGTATTTGTACGAATTGATCTGGGATCGGGGGAAGAAGAAGGTAAGAAATGGGAAAAGGAAAAGAAGCCGTTATGCAAGGGGTTGGCCACCCAGTCAGTCGTTACATGGAGGGCTGAGCTCAGATGACTTTTGAAGTCGCACAAGAAGGGGCTCGTATGTAAGGTGATGATGTATGGTATGACAAGGTGCTATACGGAAGAAACAAGGTTGGCAGGGAAGGGGGAAAGTAATTGCCGGCAGCTTCCATACGTCGTACCACTTGATTGAGGCAACGTGACGATACGGCAGGACAAGAAGAGTGGTGGAAAGCTGATATCGAAATCATTGCGTATTGGATGGATAGAGGCGTCTGAGATGATGGATAGAGAGAGAGAGAGGCGATTCTGCTTGGTGATTTGATTGTTTGCTGCCAGGTTCAGCTTCTGGCCGTTCCATCAGGGATCTGTTTCAGCTCGGGCTGTGCGCTTTGTTGAGAAGCCATTGGCAGCGGCAGAGGGGCTTGCAGGCTGGTGCTTCTTTTTCTGTTCGAGGCATTCTTGACTGCTTGAATTTGTCTTCTTGTTGCTGTTCTTGTTTCTTTTCATAGGCATCTCGCGGTTGATGGACAGTGACATTCATGAATCGATCCAGCAGCTTTACAAGGGTATCCTTGCCTGACGAGGTGCTTTATCGTTATCTCCATCTCGACTACCTACCTACAGTAGTACCTAGCAGGGGCACAGCTACAGTATGTACAGCACTTACAAGGGGCAGTGTCCCCTACAGACTCCGCTACGGCTCAGTGGTGCAACTCGAGGATTGCCGCTCTAGGGAGGTTTCACAAGGCCAGATCAAGTTGAAGGTACCAAACCTGCTCATGAGTACCGTCGAGTATCCCAGCTTACGCATCGCCACCAACAGCTACCCGCAGCTACTGGCGCATCCCACACGGTACGCACGTCTTTGATGGCGCCAGCTGCCGTGCGATCCACCCACCGCCCTGTACAGTACGTACAGTATCTGGGACAAGCAGGCCAGAGCTTCAGATTGCCAGCACAGACGGACTCTGCAGTACTTGGCCAGAGACGGACAACCTAAGTCAACAACTTGCTCACCTTTGCTGTCCTTGTTCCCCTTTCTCCTCTCCCGTCCTCCATTCTTCCCAGCTTCATCATCATCATCGCTTCTCCTCCACTTCACCGAGTCTCGAATCATGGATCACAGCCATCACATGCACGCCATGGAGGGCCACGAAGGCCACGGCGGCCACGGAGGCATGCAGGACATGTGCAGCATGAACGTGAGCGGACATCATCACCTCTTCCTCTTCCTCGGGCCATGATGCAGCTGGTCCGGCATGACTGACTGACTGACTGACTGACTGACTGACTGACTGACTGGTTCGTCCTCCTAGATGCTCTTTACCTGGGACACGACCAACCTCTGCATCGTCTTCCGCCAGTGGCACGTCCGCTCCACCGCGTCGCTCATCTTCTCCCTCATCGCCGTCGTGGCTCTCGGCATTGGCTACGAAGCTCTCCGCTCCGTGTCTCGTCGCTACGAGGCCTCGCTGGCCACCCGACTGGAAACTGTCCCAAGTGAGTCGATACCCTCTCTCTCTCTCTCTCTCTCTCTCTCTCTCCGCCCTTCTTTCCGCTTGCTTCGATCTCGCCTTGCCACGACAAAAAGACAAAGTCGTATGCCTGCCTACCTACCTACCCAAGCTCGGCGAGCCCTCGTGCATTCTATATCCCTCCCCCAAGTGGCCTCTCTCTTGCCAAGTTAAAAGGAAGAAAAATGCGCATGCTAAGACGCCCCCCTTGAGCCGCTCCTGAACATGCCTACCGCGATGATGAAGAGATTGTTACTGAGACACCCGCCTTCCACCGCTCAGGGCAGAACCGCGAAACCGTCAGCAAGCGAGGCCACGTCATCAAGGCCACGCTCTATGCCGTCCAGAACTTTTATGCCTTTATGCTCATGTATGTTCTTTCTCTCCCACCCTTTCCGAGTTGCTTCCCCTGGCTGTTTCTGACCGGTGGTCCTTGACGTGAATTCAAGGCTCGTCTTCATGACCTACAACGGCTGGGTCATGGTGGCTGTCTCGCTGGGTGCCTTTGTGGGCTACCTCTTGTTTGGCCATTCTACGTCGGCGACAAAGGACAATGCTTGCCATTAGAACACATGCCGTCCGTGCCGCAACTTGGGCTATTTGAATATGCGTTGGAAAGCGACGGCGGCGTGTTTTGCATGCAGCATTTGGCTGTCATATGGCTGGACAGGTACAATATCCACGCAGGCTTCCAGGCTGCTGTGGACTTTGATCGAATCAACGAAAGATGATGCATCATCGTATTCTATTCGCTATACAGGAGTAAATCAAATCAGTGGCTAATGACCACAACGGTGTGCTCTGTCTTGCGGCACCGAGCCCTCCATCACATCTTGGCGGGCTTCTCGTCGTCCCTCTTGACAGGATAGCTATTCTCATGACTCTCATCCAGCGCGCCCTCTTCCTGCGCAACTCGAATGACTTTCAAGTCTCCAAAGTCGAGATTGTGCTCCATCTCAGGCTCCTCGTCGTACGCGATCCTCGCCGCGTCGACCAGCACTCTGCCCGTCAAGCCCCAGACCTTGAACCGGCCCTCGTGATCCTGGCTCACCTCGAGCTGGTCCGCCAGCTCGATCTGCGCCGCGCTGCCGCGTCTCGGCCGCGAGACTCTCTGGTTGTTGACCGGCACGTAAAAGTTGTGCACCCGCCACTGCTCGCTCTTGTAGTTTATCCACGCGCCGTCGTACCAGTGGCCCGGAGGCAGCGCCTCGCCCGGCCGCGGCGGCAGGTCGGTGGCCTTGAGGAAGTTGTAAAAGGGGGCGCTGAAGACGGCGGCGACCTCGCGGGCGTCGAGCCGGGGAATCATGGAGTCCTCGACCAGGGCGGGCGGCGAGTCGGGCGAGGTGCGGTCGGCGTGGAGGAAGGCGACGCAGGGCGTCACGACGAGGTGGGTGCGGGCCAGGGACGGCGGGAGGTAGCAGAGCTGCTCGATGCGGAAGGGCTTGGGGATGCGCGCGTCGTCCATGGGGAGGCCGATTTCTTCGTAGGCTTCTCGTCGCGCAATCTGGTCTGTACATCTCAGGTCAGCCGTATGCCCTCTCTTCTCTGTTTCTGTTCCCCTTTCTCTCTGATACTCCCGAGGGATTGCAGGCTATACAGCATACATGGTGTCTCGTCCCTACTGTCTGCTTTCCCGCCCGGCAACGCAGCGTGGCCCGAGAAACTCCTCAGGCTGGCCGCGCGCATCGTGATGACGACCCTCAAATCGCCCCATCGGTCCGCAAACAGGAGCACCAGGATGGCCGCTCGCTTGCGCACGGGCAGCGCATCCCATAGCGGGAATGGAGGAGGTCTATATACTCGGAGTCGGTTGATGGCAGCCTATAAAGCGACAATGCGCCGCGGGGGGCAAGCGTCAGCAAATGAAAGCGATCCAAATGAATGATGTACCGAACGGACCGACCAGAGAAAAGGGATTCAAGGACGCCATTGTCGAAGCATCGTAGTACAGCGACGCGCCGGTGTAGTCATGCGCAACGTCGACGCCCAGCGCCTCGGCGATTTCGCTCTTGACCTGCGCGACTTCGGCTTCGGACAGGAAGGGGGAGGCGGCGTCCGGCTCGGGCGCGGGCGCGGATGCTGTGGGATTCGAAGACGATGCTTGGTTCCACTGCTGCTGGTGCTGTTCCTGTGCCCGAGGTGTCATTCTTCCGGCACGGCACGGACGGACGGGCTTCTGATTGCTGTTGCGCCCGGCCTTTCCCTCTTTTCGCCTTGCTGTGAAGCACGGGGGACTGTTGCTGTTGGGTTGTTTATGAATGTGGGAGAAGCCGAGGCGCTTTGCGTCGGGTTGGACGGGGAGAGAGAGGGAATGATGACGGAGTGGAGAGGCGGGATCGGAGTCTGGGGTTCGCCAGTGGTTTGAAGGCGGGGTGGCAGCAGCCGAGGAACGGGCCGATGGCCAGGGGGGTTGTGAGATTTGGAGATTTGGTTGAACAAGTTGAAGATTTGAGAGGGGATCTTGTGAGTTTGACAGCTGGCGGTTCGATCTGGCGATGGACTGGTTTATGGTGGTGTGAAGATGGGACACGCAAGGGCGCGGAGTCAATCCACTGATGACGACATTGACGACGCTTTCGGAGATGCAGGGAGAAATGAGATGAAGTGCGATTTCGCCCTATGAAGATGCCCTCGGGGGGGAGCATCGAATTGGCACGACGGCCCCGACATTAAGGTACAGGTAGTTTTAACCCAAAGAATCCAATCAACCAAACTCCCACGAATCCAACACCCCGGTTCATGCATTCCAAACTCCCCCCCGTCCAACAACACGCTTCCCCCCTTCAACCTCCAACCAACTCTCCTCCAATCCAACGACGTGCCAAAATCTCCTCCCTTACAACAGCGCCGCAATGCCCGCAGCCAGCAAGCCAAACACATCCAGCGCCTTGACGCCCGCCCCGCCCGACACCACCGGCAGCTGCGTAGGCTGAACCGGCCTCGTCTCGTTGTGGTGCGGCCTGTGGCTCTCCTCCTCCTTCCCCTCCTCCTGCTTGGACGAGGAGCACTTTTTCGAGACCTCCTCCGGATCGTGCGACCCGTCAAAGGGGTTGTACCCCAGGCACTCTGCGTAGTTGGACGCGCAGAAGGACATGTTTGCCCCCGGGGCGGCGCGGCACCTGTTGTACTCGTCGTAGCACTTGCACTCATCCTTATCCCCGTCCTCGTGCTCATCCTTATCCCCGTCCTCGTGCTCATCCTTATCCCCGTCCTCGTGCTCATCCTTATCCCCGTCCTCGTGCTCATGCTCATGCTCGTGCTCATGCTCGTGATGATGAGGAGACTTGGTGTGCGTGGGAGCAGCAGCAGAGGAAGAAGAAGTCGTGGAGCACGCCGTGGGCTGGACGAAGCCGTTCTCGTACGGGTTGTAGCCCAGGCAGCCGGCAAACTCGGCGGCGCACTCGGCCATGTTGGCGTCGGGCTTGGTCACGCAGGCGTCGTGCGCGGAGGAGCACTTTGCGGCGCATTCTTCGGGGGTGGTGGTGCTGCTGGTGTGGTCTGCCGCGGCGGAGGAGGCGAGCAAGGCCGCTGTGATGAGGAGGGCGGAGCGCATTTGATGGTTTTCTTTGGAGTTGGGTTGAGTGAGTGAGTGAGTGAGTGAGTGAGTTAGATGATTAAGGGGGGGGAAGGAGATGTGAATGAGTGAATGAAGCTGAAGAGCATGAGGCTCAGAAACACCAGTCGTCGTCTTGGCGGAACATTCAACATCTTATATACCACTGAACGCTACAAGGGAACAACAGCCAACATACGACTAACTACGAGATTCCGATCAGCACAAGAGACTTCAGTCTTCCAGGCTTTGCTTCAGGCAGCGGCATTCCAGCAGACGAGCCGAGAACTTGTGGTGTTCTCGAAACGCGAGACATTGGCCGGGCTGTGCTGCGATGCTCCGAGACAATATAAACACTTGGAAGCCTGGAGAGATGCGGTTATCCGGAGAAAACGGGACTGGGTTTCCTCCCTTGATTTCGGTCGATTGGCCGATGGTGCGAGGGAGTTTTGGGGGGCCTAGCTTTCAGAATCGATGGTTAGAGCTGAGTTGATGTTGCCTTGTGAGTGAGTGAGGTGAAGACTATGTGTGTTGATTGACTTGCATCAATCACACCACGCCATCATTCAGCAACGACCATACACGATCCCCTCCAGGTTAATATTCAGAATACGTAAAAGGGGAGCCAACGAGCCATCTGCAAAAGATCAAAAGATAAAAATAGCCATTGGCCAAAGCTCTCGCAGAAGGGCAAACATGCCAGGGAGACATGTACCATTCCTCGGGTCTCCCCCTTTTCTCTTCGTTTCTTCACAGCCTCATCGACGATTCCCCTGTATGAGTGAGTAGTCATATCATTGCTTGGGGCCGTCATTCCTTGACAAAGTGAGAATGACATCAACACTTGGGCACGAGTAGATCAAAGTTTCTACGGTCTATAGTAAACCGGTTTGCTTATGGACATAAACATCACCATGTCAATGACACGCAGCATCGAGAGAATAAATACTCCTGATTCTCTCCGAGGCCAACCGAGCACTCACACTTCGCTCTCCGCTCAACACCATTTTTTATTCATCATACTCTCAGGGTCCCAGAGCACGCAATCAGATCCCTAAACCTGTTCGAGCCCACCTTTATCGGCGGCTCCAGCAGACCACGTTTCTTACATAGAGTTGCAATGAGCATCACTCGCCCTTTCGGCCCGCCACGCCATCTACCACACGATCGAACTGCTCCGAGCTTTTCTTCCTAGAATCTGTAGACCCTAGCTTTCCATCTATCCATATTTCCATTTCATGGGCAGTCCTCAAAGATGAACGCCCGATGTCTGATGTCAGACAGCTGCGTTCCTAACAGTCCACTGGTTGCTTAGTACGCAGTCGCATTTATGAAGCTCACTCTGTATATTCATGTCCTCTTCTTGGCCCTCAACTATTGTAACCTAGCTATTATGGCCGTTATCAAGACCAGCACCCTTATACCAAATCGACAAGAGTATGTACTATATATAAACACAATTCCCAAGACAAAGAACAACCAGAGAGATGGTATAGTATCGTATACAGAACAACAAAAAGGAAAAAGGCAATTTCTTTTCCAAAAACCAGACAGGGGGGGGGATATCCATGCGCACAAATGCCCATTTACTCCGTAGAATGACGCCCAAGGAGACGAAAGTGCAGTAGTATCGAAATGCAGCAAAACAAAGAAACCAGGGGGGGTGTTGATGTTGAGACAGTCCAGATAACGTCCACCATGCTTGTACATAGATTCGTGCCCATTGTTGATCATGCCTTCGTTTCATGTATAAGACAAAAAGGAAAGGGGAGGATATAGAGTGCTTTCTCTCCGATGCATGTTGTAAGACGACGCTTCAGCTCAGCTTCTTTTTACTCGGCTTGCTGGTCCCTTCGTCTCCTGCCCACACCCAGCAGCCGAGACTTGACCGATCCTCGCTTCAGGCTCGCCTCGTCGTCCCGGATATCCCTGCCGCGCTCTTCGCTCCTGTGCGAGAAGCGGTCTCTGCGCCATCGCGACCTGCTGTTCGGCCGATCGCTGTCCGAGTCGCTGCTCTCCTCAAACATGCTCTTGGGCTCGGCCGGCTCCTCGGGCTCGGCCTCGGGAGCAGCGGGCGCCTGCGATGCGCCCTCGGCAGAGCTGCTGCTGCCTGTCCTCCGTGTGTTGGGGTCGGCAGTCGTTGGTCGCCGTCGCAAGCGGCCAAACTGAGAGTTGTGCCTGAAGCTCATGATGGAAGATCGTCTTCCCTTTGGTTCCTGAACAGGCTCCTCGGCGCTCGTCTTTCGTACAGAAGACGCAGCTAGCTCTGCGGCAAACTTGTGGTATTCGCCGGCAGTCATGTCCTCCTCGTCGCTCAGGTATTCCTCCTCCTCCTCCGGATCCGCGGAGGGGGACATGTAGGCATCATCTTGAGCGATGAGCTGGGCCACGCCATCCTGTTCAAAGATTCGGGCACTGCGGCGGCGGCGGACAGACGACTTGGGCCCCAGGGGGAAAGCAGAGGCAGAGTGCGGCGATCCTGGTCCCCAAGAGCTCTTCTTGCTGGACAGACTAGCCATGCCGTCGTCGTCTTCCAGAACCGGCACGAGCCCTTCCTCTGGCGGCTGTAAAAGACTCGTAGTCTTCGAGGCGAAGGGGTCTTCAAAGCTTCGGCTGCTTCGAGGGACAGGCTCCTTCTCGGACTCGTGGGAGGCGGCGCCCATGGAGTTCGTGACGTCGACATCGAGGCCCATGAGCTGCAGCACCTTCTTAGATTGGCGGTGCTTGAGGCTGTGGACAGGGCTGGGCGGGTTTAGCATCCGTGGAGGCAGGTTGGAGTTCCTGGCAGGGGTCCTCGGCGAGAGGCGGGGCGAGGCGATTCGTGCTTCAGCTTCAACTTCCATCTGCGGCGCATCGGTCGAGGCCGGCCCCAAGGCCGGCCCCACCGGCAGGGCAGTCGGCTTGCTCTTCCTCTTGCTGATGTTGAGAGGCGGCGGGACGACAGCCCGGTTCGTCATGGGCGGCAGGGGCGGGAGAGGCCTCTTCGCGTAGGCGTCGACATTGTCGGGCTGCGATGCCAGCGGCGTCACTGGCCGGCTGTCCCAGTGAGCCGGCGCCGAGGTGGGCGACGGCGGATCGGAGACGGACCGCACGTGGAACATCTTTCCGGCAGTCAACGGGTGCTTCTAACAAGCCAGGAACCGCTTGTAAGTGCTAGCAGTGGGAGCTGGGTGAGGGAGGAGAGGCCGTGGTATATCAGCTCGAACCCGGGTCTGGCCTGTTTATATAAAATGGTTAATGAGAGAGGAGAAGAGAGGCGAAGGCGGCAGGACGGCGGGCCAGCACCTGGTATAATAGAAATAAGGACTGACAGGACAGGCAACCCCCCAGGCAAGCAGTGGTCAAGGCAGGGCCAGGCAATCCCAAAGCAGCCCACGTGGAAATGGGTGCACCGGCCTCTGGGGTATGAAATTGACAGTGAAGTCGATGGAGCGATGGAGCAGGAAGAAGAGGCACACCACAGAGCCCTGCCCGTGCTTGGAGCCACCCCCACAGGGTACCCCTTGGCTTGTTAGAGTGAGAGGAGAGACGAAACGCACAGGCGGGTACAAGGTTTTAGGAGTGAATGACGAGATTCGGTCTAGCAAAAGTGTGTACGAGCGTGCGTGCGAGCGTTTGTTTGAGGGAGGGGAAATACTGTAGTCTGGGAGACGGGGAGGGGGAAGAAGGACAAGAAGACGGAGAAAAGGAGAGGACGAGGAAGAGAAAGAGAACAGAGAGTGCAGTATTATGAGGACGAGGGCGAGGAAGAGTGTGTGTGAGGAGCATCAGCTTCGGATGCAACAAGGCGAGCGCATGCTTGCATAGCGCACAAAGTCGTACCAAGATGCGAGCAGGCAAGCGAGATACCATTCTCACGCTGCATGATGCGTGTGTGTACGAGGAGTCCCGTGTGGTGGTGATACCAAGTACATGCTTCGTACGCAGTACACAAACCCAGATCCAGAGCCAAATGCCTTCTCCGTACTATGTACGAAGTACAAAAGCGGCAATGCCTGCAATCCATGCAGATAGACCCAGCGAGGGGCGTGGGTGGAGGGCCTTGCCATGGGTAATCGACATGGGCATGCAGCAAACAGTGCTAGTCGACAGCATGTGAGATGAGAATAGCCATCCTCATCCGGCATGGCCGATCACCACCACTGCCGAGTGGAGGAGACGATTGTCCCGCGGATTGGCAGAACAAACAGAACGTAGGCGTCGAGAGCTGACAATCATCCGCAGCAACGTCAAGTGTAGATGCGGCCAAGCACCCAAAGGCAAAGGGGGGGGGCCAATTGCGTGCATCAACGGGCATCCAATGGAGAGAGGCCAGAGGAACGATGACAGGAATGGAAGAAACGAAACGGAAAACAGCACGAAATCGTCGTGTAACGACATCCAGAGCGGCTCGTGACCCGCCGGGATCCTTCGCCAAGCTTGCACAGCTCTCTGGGGGAACGCAGCTCAGCTGAGGCTGCGTGCGCAATGCCATGGGCATGCCATAACCATAACCATCTGAGAGGCATCGAATCGTATCGTCGTCGGGGTTCTCGACGTACATCCTCCTTTATCAACCGCGCTCGATGTGCATCGTGTCACGGCTCCCAAAGTCTTCCCCAACCTTCCTTCGCTCGCTCCTCAGCCTTTCGCCCCATCAGCACAGACAAAACGTGCAGCGGTGGTGAGAATTTGGGCATCGTGATGGGCGTCCAGCATTCCAGTCTGACATACTTCGTACCAAGTGGACGCTTTTCTTCCTCCCTTGCTTGACAAGCTCTCGCCTCGGTTGACTCTTCTGCATCCCGTGCTTTCGTGCTTCGTACCAGCGGCAGCCTCGCGCGAGAGTGGTTCCTAGGATATGAGCAATTCGCCCCCGTTCATGCAGCATGGTTGTAATCCTAGAGTTTTCCACATCCCAGCATATTTTACGGGTGCTGCAGCCCGTCGTCCTGGAACGCAATCTCGCTTTCTGCATCTCTCTCCAAGGGCCCTTGCCCGGGACCTGCAGTCCGTCCATGGCCCTCGCCGTCGCACCGCCCGGCGGCCTTCATCTCATGGTCGCATAATGCGCTTGTACGAAGCATGTACGAGGCACATTGTCAGAGCCGGGCCCGCAGCCCTCTCTGCGTGGAGCGTATATATGCTTACGAGCATGCAAACCTCTTTTGTCCCATGCTTCGCTGCAACGTTCGGTGGCACTGCCAGCTTCTGTCAGTTCCAACTGGCCTCGCCCAATGCGCCGGAATGGAGCACCGCAGACACTGCCAATGCTGACTCTCTCTGTCTAGATTGGTCGACGTATGCAGGGCATTGGCTTTTGACCCCTGTAATGGAGCCTCGGTGACTGGGTACCGTCCTCTTGGCCTGTCCGGTTCAGGGAGGTCTTTTTCCTCCGAGCACCCAAGTCGTGACAGCTCTGGCAGCAGCATGACTTGTGCTCTTCATCTTGCATAGAGCTCCCCTTGTCACGTCTCAAACGGCCCTCTTCTTCCCCTCGTCATGCGAAGCAAACCTGCGACACTTCGCACGTGGCGGAGGCGCAGATAATTGCAGCAGGTGCGCGTTGCTTGCTAACTCGCGTGGTCGTGACCAGTTGAGGCTATCATGGGTTGGATCCCTGTCCTGCCCTGCAAGCGGAATTCAGGGAGTCCTACTCGTACTAGTAGAAGCTCTAAGACGTCGTCCCGTATTCCGCGCCGTCGTTAGCTTTGCGTTGATCCGTATCACCATCTGACGGAGCTACCAGACGGCTGTTTCACGCTCACAACTGACAGATTGTTGCCTCTTTTCTCTTGTTTCAATGCACTCCTTGGCGGGCTCGGCTCATTTCGTTTGGCCATGGTATCAGGCTTATTATTTTCCGCGTGGCGACTGTCACTGTCCACAGCCGTCAAAAGAGTTGTACGGGTAGACGAGTACTCCGTCCTTGCTGTACGAGTAATACTTCACATGGCCTTGCTTCGTAATCGGGGCAGAGCTTCGTCGCCTGGTCGATGTCTTTTAAATTGCGTCGCCAGTTCAGCCGTCGATGCCGGTGATAATCGTCCGACACACCTGACGAGCCGGAGAAAAGAACCCATGGACGTCGGGCAATCGTCTCTTGTTCCTCCAATCAGCCGGAGAAGTATCGCTGGCCTCGTTGATCGTGGTGGTGCGACCGGCATTTGTCGAGCCCTGCCCGCCCGCCCATCGCGTCGTAAACCTGCAGAGTCCCTAGCACCCCCGGCCCCCAATTTCCTCGGCCCCCGTGTTCCCCGTACATCGAACAAGTGCTATCTACATGCGCAGTACAAGTGATGATCATGTATGTAAGAGACCGGACTGCCCGTGGGTGTGTAAGAATCCCGAACGCTCCGCGAAGTCTATATAAATAGAAAAGAAAAAGAAAGAGGAAGAAAGAGAAAGAAACGAGTTGCCAAAAGAATTTTCGGATCCAAGAGCGCCAGTTGCTTGTACAGAGTAGGTAGGGTAGGTAGGACATCTCCCAGAATAGGTGCTTGAGGTGCTTCTTCTTTTCCCCCTTTCGCCGAGACGATCAACGATAGACACTCGGCCAAATACGCCGCGCGGCCGCCTGCTAGTCATCGTCGTCTTTTCCCTGGTAGTCGCCCAACAAGATATCGTCGACGCCGAGCCCTGTAGATGAATTCCTAATCCATTCGGTCTCGACGCGGAAAAAGATCCACATCCACCGACGGAAGACCTCGAGCAGCTCAATCAGGAAGATGCCACTCTCATAGTCGCTAAATTTATCCAGATGAGGACTCAGCTTCATCGACCACGAGCAACGCAGCATCAAATCAAGGCCAATCACGGCGTAGTACAGACCAGCGGAGCGGAAGACGAGCCGATCGCGCAGGCCCCACGGGCGGTGCACTGACGCCCGGCCTCGCGAGGAGAAGAGCGTCAGGTCCCAGTCCTTGGCCACGTCCCAGTAGAATGAGTACAGCGAGTTGACCGTGACGGCGACCAGCCAGGCCCGGTGCAGGGCGGCCATGTCGCTCTGTGGCCCGGCCCCCCTTTGCATGGCGCTCGTGATGATGACCGGGAACGCGGTTGAGTACTTGAGCGCGTTGGCCAGGTGCTGGCCACCCCAGCCCGTCGACTCCTTGAACGGGGCTCGACGAACTCTCAGGTACTCGATGAGGCACTGGCGCAGACGGATCATGCTCGGCACGGCCATGAGCAGCGGCACAAAGAGCGTGCCCCCGCAGCTCCTGTTGGGACGGTCCGTGGAAGAGCCTCCGGCGCTGAAGAACATGCACAGCGTGACGAACACGTCGCCAAACACCTTGGCGTACGATGTCAAGACATCTGCCAGCAAGATGTCTCCAAACTTGCCATCCTGCGCCTCCGCAATCCCGCCAATGCTTACCCGTCGCAGCGTCGCAAGGAAGCGCCTCCGGCCACCCGTAGGCAGATTGCGCAAAGGGACGAAGAAGCATGCCACCAGAGCGACCAGGTATGTCATGGGCATCCAGTCATAGGCAATGACCCGGGCTGGCACGTGCCAAGTGCAGAGCCAGAACAGCACGATGGACAGTGAGAACAGCCCCGTCATGACTATGGCCAGTCGGTACGTCGACAGGTGATGCGATATATGCTGCGGCGAGCTTCGTCCGGGGTATCGGATCAAGGAGGGAACGTCGATTCGGAAGGCATGCAGCCAGTGGAGGTTAAGACCCCATCCCCAGACAGCTATCAGCCATGTTGTTAGCATTGTCGATGCAATCGTAGGACCGTTTTGCCCAGGGACGCTGCGCAATCGCGAAAACCAACCTAGAGTGACTATGAACCCGACTCGGTACGGCAGAGGAAATACCAGGCTGAAGGCATCGAGCTGAGGCTCTACCGCAGGATCGCCATCCATGGTTTAAAGGTGTTGTCAACCCAATTGCACCCGCAGAAAAGCATGAAATGGATAGACATGGAGGAAGCGCCTCTGCCGGTGTTCCCAACGAACCGCTGTGCTCTTCCTGCGCACGTCGCGTGTGTTAACCAGTGGTGGTGTCGGTATCTGTTCGAGGAAGAAGATGAATTGATGTCTGAGGCGACCAAAGGACCAAGCTGTCCCTTGTATTTTTGGCGCCAAATTTAAAGGGTAGGTGCGGAAAAAGGTCCCTGCCGCACCAACTTTCAACCTGCCTACGTCACAGTGTCTCTACTGATAATCCACCTTGGATTTCTCGTGTCAGTGTAAGACAGCGTAACCTGGAGAGCCTACGTATCAAGTAGGATTAGGATTATCTATACATGTTGAGCTTTGAATCACTTTATTACTATATGGCCTTGGTCAGTTGGAGGGACTACTCGGCAAATTATTCACATGGCAGGTTGCTGCAAACGGAACAATTGACCGACCTTTATTCCATCAAAGTATTGATCATTGACCTGCTCGCTGCGGACAAAGCTCTGTTATCCTCCGTAAAATCATCGAGAAGTCTACTATGCTTTGTTGCTGGGAACTGACACAGTAGTAGGTGCAAAGCTCCAGTTTCAAATGCCAATTCACCTCTACGAAGGACTATAGCGAAATACCCCTTTCCCCAGCATGTCGCTCTCACATGGCTTCGGGGAATATTCTCTACTAAGGTGAGCCTACCAGACTTCCCAGTCAACCTAATGGCACCTAAGCCAGCACTACTATACCAAGCAGCCGCACGGGGCCCGAAACTTGTCCCGAGGTCCAGCGTGTTAGCGTTAAAGCCTGGAGCTGCATGCACGCACCCAAATCTTGCAACTTCAATCTTTCAACATCCTTTTTTCAACATCATCTCCAACATCATCTTGCAATCTCATCTCTATAGTCATCATGCCGCTTCTTTAACAACTTTCTAATCTACACCAACTATCTTCATACCTCATACAAGCATCTCGCAATCTCGGCTTCAGAAAACAAGTACAGAGCAAGAGCACAGCAACACCCACACCACACCATCATGGTCGCCTCAACACCACCTCCCAACCCATCCTCATCCTCATCGCCCTACCCCTTCGCCGCAGCCCCCGACATCGTCCGCTCCCACCAAAAGGACGCCTACTTCACCGGCAACCTCGCAAACTCCCTCACCGACCTCCACCGCCGCCTCTTCGGCGCCCGCTCCGCCCACGCCCTCGCCCCGGAGCTCCGCACCGCCGCCTCCCTCCTCTACTTCGGCCTCACCACCCTCCCCGGCAACCGCACCCTCGGCGAGGAGTACTGCGACCTCGTCCAGGTCGACGCCGGCGCCCGCCTCGCCCTCCCCGCCCTGCCCTCTCGCGCCGCCTACATCGCCGGCACCATCCTCCTGCCCTACCTCGCCTCCCGCGCCCTCCCCGGCCTGCGCGCCCGCCTGCGCCGCCTCATCGACCGCCGCCTCGCCGCCCTCCGCCAGCAGGACGGGGCCAAGACGCGCCAGGCCCGCGTCCTCGAGTACCTCTCCGCGCACCTCTCCTCCCTCACCTCCGCCGCCCCCTTCCAGGCCGTCGTCCTCGCCCTCTTCTACTTCAACGGCACCTACTACGAGCTCACCAAGCGCCTCCTCTCCCTGCGCTACGTCTTCACCCGCACCATCCCGGACACCCCCGACCGCGGCGGCTACGAGCTCCTCGGCGTCCTGCTCGCCATCCAGATGGCCGTCCAGGCCTTCCTGCACGTCCGCGACACCTTCTCCTCCGTCTCCGCCTCGTCCCAGCGCGAGAGGCTGGGCTTCCACGCGGGAGAGCTAGACGTCTCTCTCAGCCACAACAACAACTACTCCGCCTCCAACAACGACCTCTTGCTCAGCGGGGTCGGCACCGTCGGGCCGCAGGCGACAAAGGTGGACATTGCCACGACGACGCATACCCCCGTGAGCGGCGTCCCGCGATTCCACCTTGAAAACGAGTCAACAATGGGCTATATCAAGGGCAGCCAGCAGCGCAAATGCACGCTGTGCCTCGAGGAGATGAAGGACCCTGCCGCCACGCAGTGCGGTCACGTCTTCTGCTGGGAGTGCATAGGCGACTGGGTGAGGGAAAAGCCCGAGTGTCCGCTGTGTAGACGGGAGGCCATGGTCCAGCACATTCTCCCCTTACGCGTCATGTAGCGAATTTCTTTCATATCTTGTGTTTTTGTCAAGCGGTTTCAGATATTCTTGGATAGCTAGGTTGTGATACTCCATACATGTAGAATTTTGTTGTTGGCGGCAGAAATCAGAAATAGAAGATGTAGAACATAGAAGAAGAGGAAGTTCGAAGGGTTAATACCAGAAAGAGATGAAAACAAAGCAGATGCCTTGCTAGGCTTGTCAGCCAAGAATCCATCGCACATGCCATCATACAATATGCATTGAAATGGAAGAATAGGAAGAATTGAACCAAAAAAAAAAAAAAAAAAAAAGAAGATTTCCCTTCATACATTTCCCTCCGTGGTATCATTAACCCCCATTACTGCGCCCACCACCCATTCTTTTGCCTCATACCGCAGTAATAATGCCACAAGATTAGTTGACAGCCCAATCCAGAGTCGAAGCCATCCCGTACACACCGCACATGTTTGTGTCGAGATGGCGCCGGCCGGATTCCAGGCAAAGTCGTCCGTGCTGTTGATGTTGTTACAGGGGGGGGGAAGACCAAGCTTGTCCGTCTATCCGTGACCCTTTAAATAGTATGACAGATAGAAGACAATAGTGGTACAGATCCATTCCGGCCAAGCATGCAGAAACGCTGTCAAAGAAAGCAAGACGAAGATAGCCCAGCAAAACCCCTGCATCCAAGTATCCAAGAAACACTCAGTAGAATCCGCCCGAGACGAATCCTGCCGACTTGTTTTTTTCTGTTTTTTCTGTTTTTTTTCTTTGAATTGTTTGACAAATTCATTCTTCACAAAAGAGAACAATTTCGCCTCGGTCGTTACGTCGAAGTCGCAGTGATCGCCACAGCTCCTTCTCTTCCTTGATCTTGGGAACGTTATCGCCAGCAGCCTGGCGCTCCCGATGGAAACGCTTCAGGGCCTTGTTCATGCTGCAGCCGCGCTCGCTCTCTGGGCCTTTGTTCACGAAGCTGAGGAAGACATCGGCGCGAGGCTTGAAGACGACCATCTGTCCGTCATGGTCGCCCTTGCCGTCCTTGGAGCCGGGTCGGTACTCGATGAGCTTGGGCGACTTCTTCTCGTGCTTGTGAGAGTGCTTCTTGGACGAAGACTTGTGCTTGCTCGACTTGCTCTTGGGCGGGGCGCCGGCGATCATGCCAAAGATGCTGGTGGACGACTGGTGGTGGTGGTGGCTCTTGTGGTGTCGAGAGTGCTTCGACTTCTTGACGGGGCTTGTGGGCGAGAGGTCGGCAATGTTGTCTCCAGAGTAGTCGGGTGAGGGCGGAAGGGTAGGCCGCATCATGTTCTTCAGGCCGCCGGTGAGACCAGAGTGAAGAACGGGGGGTGCGTCGGCCATGATCTGGTCGCCAGCGACGTCGATGTGCAAGCGCTTGCGCTTCTTATCCTTCTGGGTGCCGCGGTCCTTTGATCTTCGTCGCTCTGTCTTCGGTTTGGGGGTGACGAAATCCGCAGTGGGCACAGGGCCAGTGCCATATTGTACAAGCGGCTCTCCATCCTGGTCCATAAGAGAAGCCGGTTCTAGGAGCTCGCCGGTCTTGGTCTCGTAGCGCACAAGAGAGGTGTTGTCGTCGGCATTCGAGGGCTTTCGGTCTCGGGTGCGGCTTACGTTTGAGGCGGTCGGAGTCTGAGAGTTGTCCAGGAAATCAAAGACGTTGACGTGCTCGTCGTCGGCGGCAGATGGAGGGGTGGGCGCCTCTGGAGGTGGGCCAGTGGGAGACTTGTCGTGGATTTCGTACTCGTGCCATGATTCGTATTCTTTGTCTTCGCCCACGTCTTCGACAAATGGCTGGAGGGCCAGCGTGTTGGCCATGCCCATGCGATGCGAGTTCATGGCGGGCTTCTGCTGCGGCGGCTGCTGCTTCTTGTTTTGTTTGGGTTTGTATAATGCGCCTTGGTATTTCTGCTCTTCGGTCATGCAAGTCTGCAGGCTGTTAGCTCGAGCGCGGGGCAAGTTCCAAGAGCACCGACACCAGGTCGGCACTCTGCTAGGTCTGAAACTCACGGTATGAGAGCGATATTCAACGCCGGGAAAGTACACCATGCAGTCGATACAGGTGAAGGTTGCGCCTCGACAGCGGCTGCGATGAGGGTCGAGTTTCTTTTTGGTTAGGACGTCACCACACGCCTATATAAGTATAAGTAAACAAGCCAGGTCAGAAGAGAGTCGAGACCGGGAGATGGTAATAGAGACTAGTGCAATGCAGACGAGGCGCTGAGATGTGGGATGGATATATAGTGGCATGTATATACCAGCAGAAGCGCGGTTGCGGGCAGGGGGGGAAGGGGGAGGGTGAGGGGAGTTTGTCGACACAAAGGCAAGCGGGCCCGAGGGATCAGCGGGACGCAAGCAGAAGGGATGCTTGAAATAGTGCCAGTAGTGCTACAATACTTTGCCGGGAGCTGGACGAGCAATACTGTAGTAATACTCGTACAGTCTGGTACTAGCAGCGCGGAGGGAGGGTGGTGTGTGCAGAGCAAAGGGTGATGTCAGGCTATGAAGCGGCCAGGGCCAAGGCATTGGTGGTGGCCGAGCATCTCATGCTGCGGGAAGATGACCGTGACAGGGGGGAGGGTGGGCGAGCGCAGCGCCACGGACGGGAATGGGAGCAAGCCAGACACAAAGAAAAGCATTGGACGGGAGGGGAGGATGGGACAAGACAAAGAGAAGCATGTCAGTCAAGGTGAGATTGGCTAATGCCGACGTACCTCGCACGAGAAGGAAACCATGATTGCGGCCGCGGTTGTTTAAGCCACAAAAATAAGGTAGAAGAAGAAAAAAAAAGTTTGTCGGTTCCTGGATGCTGAGCGAGTGGCTTTCAAGCCTCTGTTTTTGCTGCTGATTTGTGTGGGCTGCGGTTCGACGACGAGCGGATGGAGACGGAGGGGAGATGCAGCGGCAGCGGCAGCGGCAGCGGCAGAAGCAGGCAGACGGAAGAAATCGCCGGGATTCTGCAGAGCCTGGCCTGGTTGGTGGTGGAGAGAGTGAGAGACAGAAATTTTATGCTGTGCTTGTTTTGGTCGCAACAAGCCGTGAGAGCAAATCGAGTTGCGCGGTGCTTCGTGCTTCGTGGCGCCTGGCAGAGGCTCGCAGAGACGCAAGGGAGCGAGTCGCCTTTTGTTGGAGGAATGCGTCTCGGGGTCGAGGGCGTGTGAAGGAGATGAGAGGAAGCGAAGAGGAAGAGAAGGAGAAAAATGCAAGCTGAAGAAAAGCAGCAGCTGATAGGCTCTCTGGGGGCCGGGAAGAGAATTCAATGGGAATGGAGGTGGGCGACGGGGAATGGAGGGGCGATTTTAGGCTTTGGAACGCAGAGAAATAGAGGGGTGGAGGGGACAGGAACAGGCGCCAAAACAGGGCCTGGAAACCGCTGCAGTTTGTTGGAGTAGCGCCAGGGGGATAGTTGGAGAGGAGCGATGACAAGACGAAGGATTGAAGACAAACAACAAACAACAAGAGCAACGAGGCCGAGCCGGGATTTATTAATATTATTTCGCGATAGAGAGTTGACACTCGTGCCGGTGTGAGGCATGACAAGGCGGTCGGTGTAGGTAGACTCTGCTGCTGCTGCTGCTGTTGTGACAGTCTCATGTACTGTGGCAGTGTGGATGCCGCCCTCCATCCCCCATCCATCGCAACCACCTCAGTCTGTTGTTTCGATTCCATCCTCTCGCCCAGGCAAGGCGGCTACAGCTGTTGCCTGCGCCTCCTGCACAACGACGTCGTCCTGCACCGCGACCCTGCACAGACCGCGACAATTTTTTTTTTCTCTTCTCTTCTTTTTCACCTTCTCTTGTGTTCCATTCGCTGCCCTATCCGGCCGTCAGGATCCCGGTTGGGCATCAGGCGCGGCCGTAGGGCTTCGCTTTGGGGAGCAAGCGAGAGCATCAAATCCATGCCTACGCAACGAGGATCCTGCCTCGCTGCGGTGAACGGTCAGGACCCCCCAGATCTCGCCGCTACGAGCACGCCTCTGCCTCTCCCACCACGCCCAGACAGCAGCCCGACTGGCTCCCGGCAACCAGGCGCCACAAGTCGAAACTCGACTGAAGCAGCCCGGCGATTGGCTCTACGGCTTCGTTTTCCAGCGCCGGGTCACATGAAGCTAGGCAATGCCACCTGCACACCCTGGCGTCACCATAGCCCTCCCCGTACATGCCCGGCACAATGGTCAGGTCAGTGTTGATTCTGATTACGGCGATGGCGAACTTGGGGCTCTGCGGTGGCCGCCCAAGGCATCGTTTGGCCGAGAAGAGGCAAGGTCACAATGAGTCTAAAGGCCCTGCCGTCGACGTGGTCGTCCATTCGGCAACTCAACACCAAATTTTTCTCTTCGTCGCTGCCCAAGCCGTCGGTGATGACGACGAAAAACTACAGCGTGGCCCCGAAGCCTCGCCACGGCCAAGACGAGAAAAGACAAGGCATGGCAAGACCAGAAAAAAGAGGCGGTCTCTTGTTATGCAGCCACGGCGGTAGCACAAGGACCCAAAAAGTCATGGGGGCCGAGGGAGTGTGTCAACAAGCCTGTCTAATTCCATATTGGCGTGAGAAAGCCAGAATGTGAGATGCGGAGCTTCTCGTACATACCCGCAGATTGCGAGCTGCTGTTTCGAGAAAGACACGCGTGGTCCAGAGGTGAGTGAGTGGCCGTCATCACTGCCCTGCTTCTCCATGGCATGACCCATGGTTTGCTGGTTCTCGCTCGTGTTGCGGGATGGCACCAGCTTTCTGCCCATATTCGCATGACGCAGCCGCTGTCCTTACCCAGGTACCTAACATCTACTGAATTCATCCTGCGAGCGGCAACATCAGCGCCAAACGCGAGCCGACAATGTGAAGCATCGAGCGCCAACAGACACCCGTCAGCCGTCCAACCGGCAGCAAGAGACGATACAGGCGCCTCGACAGCGCCAAGCGGCCAGGAATAGGAACGACAGGCCGCGGGAAATCCATCCATGCTCGTACATGCTCATACATACATGCAGACGACCTGGAATCAAGCGTGTAAACAAGCCCGCCCATGTCCATCCATCCTCTCCATCCATGTCGGACGCAGACGCAGACGCAGGGACGGATCCAATCCACGACGTGACCGTGATGCGCGTCTGCCATCGTGCATTGCACTTTGGGAGGGAGGGGGGACGAGGCTCTTTGGGGCTGCTGCGTCGAACCTCGTGCCCCCATTTGCCCAGAGCTGCCCACCGCGAGTATCATGGATCAGCGGCCAGGTGGTGATGGGTTGGTGCTAAGGTGGTGCATGCATATTCCCTTCCATGGAATGGAGCAGGCTAATGAGGACAGAGACGGGGGCTGCGGATGGCTGTTCCGGGATGGCTTCTGTTACGGATTGCTGCTAGTAGCAACATATGATGAAGACCGTTTGTTTTCGAGGACCAAGTACCTAACAATGTTTGACGATAGAACCTACTTGTGCCTACGCGCGCATGAAGTCAAGCTGTCTGAGATTTGGAACAGCCAGCCGTTATTGCCTCTATGTAGCCTGGCTCCGGCTTATCAATGTCTCACGTTTCCGGCCTCAAATCTGGTCAGTCCATCCATGCCCACGCAGCGACACGCGATGGCTCTCGTCCGTCTCCTCTCGCCATCCGGCCTCTCACGCGCCCCTCGCGCCACCGCCGGCCGCCCACCACCCACTTCCGTGAAGAAGAGAGGTCATCTGTAACATTTGAAATGAGATGCGAGGCACGTGTGGCGACTGCTTCTACTAGTAGTAGTGGATGCGCAGATGGATGGGATGGGATGGGATGGGATGGGTGCAGATGCTCCGTTCCTCGACGATGCTGCGGCCAGTAGCGAGAAACAGTCGAATGCCTGCTTCTGGCGCGGTGGAGGGAGGCATGCAGCTGCATCATGCATGTCTCAGGACCGAGGGGCGGGACTCGGGGTCAAGTGAATGGGCTTGATGGCTGCTAAACCACTAGCACTGCGACTTCGTATCATTGTGATCTCCATTGACGACTTATCAACTTCTTTGACTGACGGCGTCGCTCGACGCGAGAGACGAGCGCGGGACGAAGGAATGGCGTCGCATCATCTCGCTGCCACAGTGTTTCAGACTCCTGATAACCTGTAAGTCAGGCGAATGAGAGCCCGCCTAGCCCGCTCCAGACTCCGAAGCCCTCTATCCAGGCCCGAGATGCCTGTCGGGATGATGATGCAAGGTCAGTCAGTCAGTCAGCCAGTCAGTCAGTCCGTCAGTATTAGTAGCCCTACCGTCCCTCGTACCAGCACCAACGACTAGCCCTCGTGTGGAAAGGATCAAAAAAAAAGGTCTGCGACAATTCGGCAGCCGAGACAGAAGCTTCGACGACGAGTAACATTGCTGCTGCTGGCATAGTGCTCACAACCACACCTCCCGCTCGTCTCGCCCTGCTTATTTTCTTCTGCCTCCCCCTCTCTTGTTACCTCTCCCACCTCCTCGACGCGGAAGCCTCTGTCCGCTGTGGTGGCCGGCCGGTCATGCAGGTCCGGAGGCGTACAGGCACAGCTGGTTTTTTAGCTTCCACGGTTGTAAGCGAGTCGAGAGGGACCAAGGTCTCAAGTGGCCTGGCGGTGCAGATGCAGGCTGATGCAGACGCAGGTCCGGGTCGGATACAAGGTTACAGCTGTAGCCAGGGTTTGTACGCCATGGCTGATGAATGCTTGATCGGCTGGTTTTGTCTTTGTAGGGGTGTTGTCGAATGACTGCGTTGGTGTGCATCTCGAGACTTGTTTAGCATGACTGAGGCTGACGATGGCATAGGTAAGTCAATAATACGAAGTAAGAGTGGAAGATTTCATCCTCCGAAACTGGAAGATCACAGCCAGGTGCAGTCTTCAGCACCGAGAATCAAGCATTGCAGTATCAAAAGGCTACAGTCAAGAACGTAGCACTCAACAATCACTGCCGTTGCATCAAGACGTCGCCCATGCAGCCGGTGAGTTGTCAGTCGGCACAGCGCAGATCAAGGCAACACCGCTCCTGCGACTGTTCTGTCTGTACAATGTCAATGCGCGCATCGATCGTCGTCGGCCTCGTCAGCAATCAGCTGTTGGTCTGAGGTGAGGCTGGGCTGAGGCTTGCAGCCGGTCGCCGAGTGCATGATGCAGAGCGCAGCTTCTGTATCTACAAATTTTTTTTTTCTTCTTCTTCCGTTGTTTTTACCTTATCTTTACTCTTTGACCTTATTTTGACTCGAGTTTCATGTTTGATGCTGCCTCACCCTACCTTTTCGCACTAGGCATCAGAGCAAACAGCTGTCAAGTCTGGTTGTGTCACGCATCGCAAATTGATGGATCCATATGCCGAGGCAGATGGACGATGGGATTGATATGGAAACATCCCTACTTAGTAAGTCGGTACCCGATGACTCGCGGCAAATGGCCCTGCCGCCGAGGTACCAGGAACGGGAGCGGAAACAGGAACAGGAAATAAATACAGGGGCTGGCGTGCCCTGAAGTTTGCCACTGTAAGCTCAGAATCCTAAACCCCGGATTCCCAGATCTGGGCTAATCAAGCCGGAGCATCACTCTTTAGTACTGTATCAAGCTTCGGCCCGCGAGATCTCCATCCCAGCTCAACCTCCCCTTGGACAAACCATTGAGATGCTGGAGACAAGGGATTGGCCTTGATGAACTGGTACTATTGATAGGTTCCTGGCCACCCAACAGCTGGCGGCTAATTTTGGCCCAATTGCGCAACGCAAATGACGGGCAAATGGCGCTCGAAACGCGCTCGCGATGCAGGGCAGCCCGGCCGCTGCTGGGACCGTATGAGCGGAGATTGAGCGTTTCCACACCAATCTTTGCTGCTAATAACGGGCAGCCAGAGCAATATGAGCTAATCAAAGGACGTCAATGTATCGAATCAAGTACGAAGTAACAGGCAGGAGAGGCGCCGCTGCCGATTCATTTCATCATCATTCAACAGCTACTCGGTAGGTACACTTGCGGCTATTACTTAGTACGCTGTCAGTCACTGGAGTGATGCTCTCTACTAGCCAGTACCTCTTACAGGTAAGTAAGGTATTAATCAATCGCTAACCTCTACCTACGGAGCATCTAAGCCGGGAAGGCTCAAGGTCCGTCCTGCCTCCCTGGAAGTCACTTGGACGGGCACTTTGGGCGTCTTGGTTTTTTCTGCATCCAATCTTTCTTTTCCTCCTCTTCCTTTCTTTTCCTCCCCTCTTGTCCCTCCTCTTCCCTCGCTTCCTCCCCCTTCATCCAACTCCTGGATTCGCTCCTCCATCACGCTCCTTTTCATCCTGAATATTCAATCATTGTTAGACTTCCTTCCTTCTCCCTTTTCCCTTCTTTCTGTCGAGACCCGGTCGCCGACCTGCTTCCTCCACGCCCCCATCCGAGACGCTGACGAACTCAATGCAGCCCTGACGAAGGCGAAGCAAAAGCAAAGAATACGATTCGACTCCAGTCTCCAGCCTCCAGGCAGCGGCGTCCTCAATCTGCACAGTCGGCAGCAGTGGCGTCCAATTCCGCTGCATCCAGCGGCCGCGAGTAGATCCACGTCGACTAAGCTGACCTGTCGTTATAACTTATAACTTATCAGTCTTTATCGAATAATTGCCTTGTTGTTTACTGTCGATTTTTATCATTGGCCTATTCTCCATCCTCTGGACGACGTCGCCCCTCTCTCTGGCTCTGACGCCGACGCTGACGCTCTCTGACGCTGTCCATCTCGTCTCCCCTCCGACACCCCTGACGAAGAATTAAAAAAAAAAAAAAGTTCGGCGCTTCCCAACAAGCAAATCAGACAGTTGCCAATTCCGGGCCCAGCTCTGAACCGTGCCACAGCGTCTCTGTGGATAGCGGGCGAGCTTGAACCGAATTCAATCTCGACAAGCGCCTTTTCCGCCTCCTATCCCGACCAGATTCGCCTCGTTTTTGCACAGGACCAGACCCTATTTTTTTCCTCATAAAAGATACACACATACATGTTGTCGTGTCATCGGGCTGAATTGCTGTGGCTTGGGCATGGGACCACATGCGATATTCAATCCGACGCTCGGCTACACCTTCTCCCAAGAATGGAAAGATGACACCAAAGTCCAACACACCCCCTCCAGCAACATCCAAGCATAATCGGCACAACCACAACCGCAAACACAACACCGGCGACGACTTGATGAACGGCTACTTTGGCCAGACCGCCTCTTTCCTGACCGCGGCTGCAGGCTACATGCGCCTGCCAGCTCTGGCCTCGACGGTAAGCCCGCGACGCTTCTTGGGTGCATTGCATCCGCATTTTGGGATTCGCGATGGCGATTGTGATTGGGGATCCCGCCTCGGATCGCCGTCGGGATTGGTGAAGGCAAAAGAAAAATTGGGCTGACCGCGAACCGCGTCTTGCAGGGCATCGTGGCCATCTTGACCTCTCTCCTCTACTTCAAGCAAAAGTACGTCGAGCTTACGAGCCCAGCCCCCGATCCCTCCCTCGCCACTATCTGCACCCGTTGCGTTATTCGTCTCATGTCATTCTCGAGACTCGTCATTCTGGCCCATGCTTCTCTCGTTCGAGGCGCCCCGTGCTAACAGACAATCCGCCATGGCAGGGCGCTCATCTACCCGTCGCATATGCCGCCCAACTCGCGAACCGACATCCCTCGCCCTACGCAGTTCGGAATCAAGGACTTTGAAGAGCTGGTCATCCCCACCGACGATGGCGAGAAGCTGTCGGCTTACTACATCCGCGGCCCTCGTGGCGGCAAGAACTCGAATATCACAATCCTCATGTTCCACGGAAATGCAGGCAATATCGGTCACCGCCTCCCCATCGCCCGCGTCTTCATCAACATGATTGGCTGCAACGTCTTCATGCTCGAGTATCGAGGCTACGGCGCCTCCACGGGCGAGCCGGACGAGGCCGGCCTGGGAATCGACGCCCAGACGGGCCTCAACTACCTCCGGGAGCGAGCAGAGACGAGGCATCACCGGTTTGTCGTCTACGGCCAGAGCCTCGGTGGAGCCGTCGCCATCAAGCTAGTGGCCAAGAACCAGGACCACGGCGACATTGCGGGTCTGGTGCTGGAGAACACTTTTCTCTCCATGCGCAAGCTGATTCCCTCGGTTCTCCCTCCTGCAAAATACTTCACCCTGCTGTGCCACCAGGTATGGCGCAGCGAATCTCTCTTGCCGTCCATCACCAAGATTCCAATCTTGTTCCTCAGCGGCCTGCAAGATGAGATTGTCCCGTAAGTTTTCTTTTCCTCGTTTCTTTCTTTCCTTCCATACCTTGCGCCGGGATCAGATGATGAACAAATTGCATCACCCACAAAATCTGAACCATTCGTGGCTCTGATTAAAAACCCATTTTCCATACCCTGAATGATCCCGCGTTGTTTTCCTCTAGGGATACACCACAATTTTCTTCTTCTTCCCTCTTTCATGGACTTTATCCTGGATATCAGAAACTGACAAGAAAATCATGTCCAGTCCCAGTCATATGACCCAACTGTACAATGTCTCCACCTCGTTCAGCAAGACGTGGAAGGCCTTTCCCGGCGGCGATCACAACTCGAGCGTACTAGAAGAGGGTTACTTCGAGGCCATCTCCGAGTTCATTGCCGAGTCCATAAACGACGCCCCCTCCAAGGAGAGCAAAGACGAGCGATAGAACCGCTGTACTGTGCATGTGCCTCGCCGTTTGTGATACGAGCATGCCGTTCCGGCAACTGTATCTTTTTTGCATCATTTGCATCACTTGCATCATCATGGGCTCTCCATAGGACCCTTGGCGTCTGTCTGTTGCATGCAGGCCCCGTATACGGCCTCTCGGGGTCTGCTGATCCCAGCTCAGCAAATGGGAGCATTTCCCGCTGACTCTAGATAGAGAAACGAGGGCCTCAGACGGGACAGGCCAAGCGAGAACGGGATGTAGGTGGTCTCTTCCCCAACCCGCGTCTGTCCATGTGACGATCGTTTGCGTGTATGGAGGGGACCATGCGTCGCGTGATATACTACCACCTTATACCCTGTCCCGACCTGGTTCTGCATCTTTTTTTTTTTTTTCAACCTGAAATATTTTTGTCTTGTCTGTTTTTGTGCGTGCGGTTTGATTTTTTTTCTTCGTCTCCATATATACACGCACATACACACACACACCTCTGGTTTTCTCCACTGGTCAACATCCATGTTCATGCATCTCATACAACAGGGGACGCGTGTTGCACGCGATATCTCTCATTGGACAGCATATCGGTTTACTTTCTTACTGTTTATTTTTATTTCGAGAGCATTTTTATCATCCATACACAACTTGCATGACGGGGTAAGTATGTATTGAGGAGCATATATCGAGTACGTTATTTCTCTGTACGATATCGGGCATTCCCAGAAAGTGTACTCTTCGGAAGGGGGGGGTTGGTTGGATGGTTGCTTACAGGCGGTTTGGGGATCCAGGTCATGGAGCTTTCGGGAGACATAGAATAGGGCTTCATTGTATAGACGGGGGTGGGATACGGAGTATGACTGAGAAAGGGTGGTTTTTATCATATTAATGCCATAATATTAATGTCTTGATCAAAGATTCCTGTTACCCTTGAGATGGATTGTGATGTTCGGTCAAGTTCATGATAGGGGCAAGACAAGTTGCCATGCTTGTATATCATCGCTGGATAGGTAGCGTTGGTAACCGGTACACCGCTTCAGACCCGAGCAATCAACCTTTAGGAGACTACTATAACGCCCATCTCCATCAATATGCTATACACAATTCCCGATACCCATTGAAGAAGCAGTATCCCATCAAACCCAAGCCGCTCAACACTCAACATCCCCATCAAGCTGCGCCGTCCAAGACCTCGCCGGCGTCTCAACCTTCTTCTTCCTCAGCCCAAGCACCACCCGCTTCCCCGACCCGCCGCCGCCCAATCCCGCAGCCGCCGCCTGCTCCTCCTTCTTCGCCGGCGTGGCGGCCCTCCCCGCGACGGCGCTCCAGCCGGCGGCATCGCTCCTGCTAATGTCCTCCCTGCGCGAGACGCGCTCGTTGGCGTCGACGTGGCA
Organism: Trichoderma ghanense; assembly: GCF_004382785.1. Lineage (NCBI taxonomy): Eukaryota > Fungi > Ascomycota > Sordariomycetes > Hypocreales > Hypocreaceae > Trichoderma > Trichoderma ghanense. The sequence continues at coordinate 1,206,802 of NW_027395664.1, read as the reverse complement.
GAGGAGGATGTTGCCCGCAATGTCCTGCCGCTTGACGGTGCCCTCGAGGCGCGGCTTCATGCTCTGGAGGGCCTGCTCGAGGGCAGTGGGCGTGAGGAACGAGGAGTAGTGCGCCGTGGCGCGGACGAGGACCTCGTCGGAGGGTAGAAAGGCTACCGTGAAGGAGAGGCCGGACTGGCTTGCGAGGTCGGGCCGGATGGCGGCCTCGACGTCTTCGACGGTGAGGCCGAACCGGGGCGAGACGAGGAGGAAGGCGTTGAACGGCTCGACCACGATGGCGGGCGGAGGAGTCGGGGCTCTCGACGCGGCGGCTGCGGCTGCGGCTGCGGCTGCTTCTGCCGCCTGCGCCTCCCGGATCTTGACGCACTGCGCCAGGGTCTTACTCGGCGCAGAGACGAACTTGGCGCCTTTCCAGACGACGACGTACCGGTACGGCTCGAGGTCCTCGCTCTTGCTCTCCAGGCCGTAGTCTTCGGCGAGCGCGTGCAGAAACTGCCGCTGGTGGCTCGGCATCGGCTTGAACCTCAGTCGCTGCTCCTCGGGGCTCTTGGAGAGGACGCGGAACTCGCGCTCCTGTACCTCGGCCCAGGCGAGATTCTCCTTGAAGAGCCGAAGGGTGGTGTCTGAGTAGGGGACGTGGTCGTTGGTGTGAGAGGCGGGATCGATGTTGAGGGCTGCGGCGAGTCGCCGATTCCGCTCTAGGCGAAGGCACTCGTCGTCGCATTTGAGCTCGGGACGAGAGGGCGTGGGATTGGAGCTGCTGGCGAGACATTTGACCTCCTGTTGGCGCTGGCCGCAGGGACAAGCGATGATGGCCTTGGCGGTACAAGGGGCTGATTCATTGCAAGCTGTGACGGTGTGCATGTTAGAAGCTGGTTCCTCCCAGTCTTTGGAAAGTGTCCTGAACTGAGACTTACGGGTGTGGCCGTGGCAGGGGTTCTGGCAAGCATGGTCACAGAAGAGTTTGGTCTTGCCACATGCCTGGCCGCAGGTCTGATTGGAACTTGCGCTGTCCTCGCACTCTCCTGGCCGGTGGCATAGTTTTCGACATTTGTGCAATCTAAGACGACTATATCAGTACATGTAAAGTAGGTACAGAGGGGGATAGAAAGCAATACGTACCCGCACTTCAGGGTCTTACCGCAAGGCCGACCACAATGAGCTGCTTGGAGGTGACAGGGCTGGCTATGCAGCTTTTCCTTGCCGCAAGCACACCACTTGTCCACCAAGAACGGGCACTTGGGACACGACATGTCGTCCATATGGCAGTTGTGCTCAACCGATGGGTGTCCGCAGGCTGGTCGTCTCGGGCAGTTAAACCGACACTCGGGGGCGTGCGTCCCGCAGGGCTGCGGCGGTTGAAGCACCGTCCGGCCACAGTTGCAGCTAACCTCGTGGAAGATGGCTTCGGGGCAGCTTGCGCATGCTCCGCGGTGGCACATCTGTTGGCAGTTATGGCTGCCGCATTTCAGCGGCCGCCCACACGTCCGGATGCAGATATGTTCGGCTTCGACGACGGAGTCCCCCGGCTGTCGGTTCTTCCTCTTGCTGGCGGCCTGCCTCTCCGCAGCCTTCTTCTCGCCCGGGCAGCAGCGCTCGCCACACTTGTGGCGGCCGCAGCTCAGATTTGCCTGGCATGTTCTCATGCACCACGGCTGTTGGACGTCTCCTTGGTGACAGATGGATGTAGACGTGGTTCGCCCGCATCGACATGATAGCTCGATCTCCTCCATGCAGAATCCACAGTCGCCAGTGTGACACTTGGCTTTGCAGAGGTGGCCACAGGGAAGGACCTTATCACAAACCTTGTCGCAGTGAGGCACCGGATCCTGGCAAGACTGCCTCGGAGCTTCCAACAAGTTGTCAAGCGGTGTCTTGCCACACGGGCATTGGGTGACCACATCTGGAGAATAGGGGCAGTGAGCCGGCTGCTCATCCTGAGCGTGGCAGGTTGCGGAGCAGCTGTGAGTCCCGCAATCGAACTTCCTCTCGCAAGGATTCAAGCAGCTGAAAGAGCCGTCGAACCATGAGTCGTCTTCCACGCTGTATGAAGGCCGTAACTCTTGCCGCTCGTAGCAAGGAATCTTCTTCTCAACACGGCCGCAGTAACACTTTGCGTCAACCTTGAGATCGCAGTCTCCACAGAGTCCGGGATGGCAAGGATTTGGGCAAAAGTGCTCTCCGCAGGGCAGAAGGTCGCCGCAGATCTCCTGGCAGCTCCAACCATTTTCGTAGTCGGTCTCTCTGCACAGCTTCTGTGACGTGTTCTTCCCGCAGAAGCAAGACTGCATCGGGCCAACAAGAGTACAGGGCGGGCATGGTCCCGCGTGGCATTGAAGGCCGCAGGGATGCGGGCACGTTCCTCGAGGCTTTGAGCACGTCTGTCCGCAGGAATGCGGGGGCAGCGATGTGCTTGATGGCCTCGGGTTGATATCCTTTCCGCACCAGCAGTGATATGAGCCTGGTTCGTCTGACAGCTTGGAGTTACATGCCGGGCATCTCCACGTATTCTCCGTCTGCGTTTCTGCTGGCCGGGCAGCATCCTGTTTCATTTGGTTATGGTACCACTTCTTGGCACACTTGAGATGAACAACGGTCCAACAGACATTGCAGGACCACACGTGAGACTTCCGGAGGACCTCGTCTGTGCACACTGCGCATTCATAGTTTCCGTTACTGATATCCTCGTGAATCCTGGTTCCAAGATCCGCCGCCGTTGACTTTGGTAGCTTGACCTCGGGCTGCCTAGGGCCCCTCGGGGCCTGAGATTGCCTCGGATTTCTACACATGGTTGTCAGTTTCGTAAGCAAGCGGCGGGAAACACCAGGCGACTCACACTCTTGGCAAAACAGGTTGCCCAGGCACAAACTCGGGCGCCTCTGCACTTAATGAGGGGGCTTCTGATGGCGCATCCTCGGTGTCAACAGTCAAATGGCCGCCGAACCGCCGTGTCGCCGCTGGCTGGGGAGCTCGAGGGGCGCTGTGTCTGGCGCCGCCTCGCTCCCCCTGCCGCGGCCCTCTTCTGCTTCTTCCTCCACGAGCCTGCCTTGAAGGGTTTGAAGAGGGTGTCGATTCCTGCTGAGATGTGGAAGCTGTCGTGGCTGATGTGGTTATGTCTGAGCTGTCAACCTGAGGGGCGGGGTGCCCTTGAGGCCCTTGAGCAGAACCTCCATGATGTCCTCGTCCTCTTCCGCCACGACCTCTGCTTCTGCGACCTCGTGAAGCTCCTCTCGAGGCTCCTTGAGACTGGTTCTGTGTTTGCGAGGCCTCGCCCTCGGGCATGGTTTCAGTTGAGCTCCGAAGAGAGCCTGTTCGTACGTTGTTTGTGACCTGATCGCTGTGGTGCATAGATGCGTGGTAGGGCTGAATGAAGAGAAGGCTCTCGAGTCGCGGTTCCAAAGTGAGCAATATCGCGCTACGGCACAAACCAAACAGTAAAGGTGTAAGTCTAGCAGCAAAAAAACAGAAGAATCGGAAAGAAGAAGAGAAGAAGCCTGAGGGCTGTGGCGATACGCAAAAAGGCGGCTCAAGGCTCTTGATATATTCAAGATGATGGAAGTCCTCGGATTTGCATCACAAAAGTTTTAGTGGGTCGCCAGTGCCTTCCAGATCTGGTGTGGCAAAGCGGCAAAGCCTCCCGGAGCAGAAAAAAAAGTTGCTGACAAAGGCATTGCCTCGATCTTTTTTTCCCTCTTAGCTGCTGCTCAATAGAGACATGTGAGTCACTGGATTTGCGGAGATGATGAGATTGGCCAATGGAAGCGTTGGCGATTAAGACGAACGAGGAGAAGGGAAATTGTCAAAGAGTCATAGTCGCAGCATGATGCATTCGAACCATGTCGTTGCTGCGGATAAGCAGGCATCGTGTGTTGAGTCGTTGTTTGGTTGACTCAGTTCCAGGAAGCGAAATTTGTACTGTAGGCTGAAGGCAGACATGACGTCCATGTCCTTGTTTACTTGGTCCTCCGACCCTAGATCTGCAATGGAATAGACGCAGAAGCGGCCAGTGCACCCGCTGTAGAATGCAACACCATCCAGCAAAGGCTTTTCGCAGCTCTGATACTGCATATGAGCAAGTCTGGAATGTACATGATGATTTGGGTGCATTTGTATGAGAGCCGCTCGCCAGCATTCCAACTCACCTTAGTTGTCCAGTATGTGTTATCCGCTGCAGCTCTTTTAATAACAGAGCCTCAGGGGCAAAACAAGAATTCAAGGTTGCTTTCGCTATCATCCCTAGTAGATATGTATTAATTCTATGATGTCAAGTGGCAGGTCAAGCTTTGCAGTCAAGACAAGCAGGCGGCGTCCACGATGGTGCCCGCTCTTACCCGGTAGCTGGGTGCGACAGACTCAGATCGGACGTCAATTGGATTCGATAGACTTGAGACAGATTCTCTGGAGTAATCACCAAAGGTAAAAGTACACCTACCAGCATGGTATGCGTTGAGGCATCTCTCTTTCTCGGCATCTTTTCAAACACTCTGCGAGACACCACCGACACATGTCGACAGAGGGCAGTGTCTAGCATGAAATCTCGGGATATTGGCGACAATGCCCGGGGGGCTCCCTCGACAATGAAAATCTACGCACCTCATCCGCCAACACAGAGTTGACGTCTCACAAGGCAGTACTTGCAACGAGGATTCTTCTTCGGCATGCCAATGTTCCTCAGATTCTGAAATAGGCAACCGGGGATCCTACCACGCATAGGACCAACACGAGCCTCCGCAACTCATCCAAGGCACGCTGAGGCAAGAAACACGGCACGAGCACATCTCTGGCGGTGAGTTTAATGCTACCAATCGCCTCGTTCTGTCATGATCAGCAGATGGAATAGATTAAAGTGGCTTGAGCGGCTGAGAAGGAAGTAGCATCCAACAAAGAGAACAATGGTGGCACCTTGGCGCTCCCCGGAGAGCAGCAGAAGCACGGAGGAGTGGCATGAGGCAAACTGCTGCTGCCTCGAATCAGCCTGGATCGGCCGCCTCCTCCGCAATGTGGAGGATATATTGTGTTACCCATGTGTATCGTTGGTGTGGTAAGAAAGCCTCATACACTTCCATGCCGGGATGAGCATGACCACCTGCTTCCTCGATATGTAGGGTTCAACATCAAATCACTCCGTGTGAAAGCGTTGACTGAACTTTTAATAGACAATTTCGGCAAATACGCCACAAAAACCCCCCTTTATGATCTCGAACCCAACGTCCAGTCACTTCTCAAGATGACTTGCAGTATGGCTTCTCCTCGGGACCTCGCAGCTGGCTCTAACATGGCGCTCTAGACGCAAGGGGGGGCCAAGGAGCGTCTGCAAAGCCTCGCTACACATATTCTGCATAAGCCACTGCTGTGCAGCCCCAGTGGAAGCAGCTCTTGTAAGTGGACGATGCTTTGGATTCGCTGCCGTTCCCCTGCTTGTCACACACTGGGCGCAGCTAAGCATATCCGCAGTTCGTATTGACAACCGCTCGTTCTCTCATTACTACGCGGAAACACCCTCAAAGCGGACATCATTAAGCCCAAAGTGGTGCTGCCTCGGTTCAACAAGAAGGCTCGGCTGCTCTACAAGGCAGCGATTCACGATGATAGCGATCATTGGATGCGTACACGTACAATATTACCTTAGCTGCATGCACGTGCGTGTTTTTATTCAAACACCACAAGTGAACGATAACATAGACCAGGGAAGGTTAGCAAGGCTTTGCAAGGATAGGATTGCCGATAGATAGTATATCAGTTCGTAAAGTCATTCAACTGCGGCTGATAGACCATCTACCTTGTCTCGATTCCGTGTGGTTGAAAGATCGGCTAGGATCCTCCGATAGTGGGAACTTGACGGGATGCGTTTGGGGGCCTTGCGCAGTCTATTGGCCCTCATGGTGGCCTCGCTGGCGTGTGCGTTCCCAAACGACCTGGGCAAGGCATTTTGTATGTACGAAGTACGAGGTACGACCGCCGCTGGATCGCTTCTGCCGATACGAGATGCGGCCTGGGCGCCATGCATGAGCGAGGGTGACTCGACGCTCGGAAGAAGCCAATGGCCCAAGGCGGCACAGCTCTGTTGCTCCTTGCCATCACCAGACGGCCCAAGTACGACTAAGTGGATGGAAGTGATGGAAGCCAAGGGTCCGCTCTGTCGACACCCAAAGCCAGCTTTCCACGTGCCTGTATGTCTCTCGTGCGGATTGCCGTGAGACAGACAGACACAGGCGTGATCCAGCAGGCCCAGTCTCAGTCGGCCAAGTGCGGCCCGGCACCTCGGATAACGGGTCTCATGGGCGTGCATATAAACTACCAGTAGTTGAACTCGAATCTCGCATCAACAGGTGGAAGCGATGATGGTGCTCCGTACAAGCAGCATACCTTATTGAGCTGGCCTTGCATGAGATAGGCCAGTCCCAGCGCAGCAACTACAAGAAGGGAGCGATAGAACGAGAGGGTGGATTCCACTCCTGCACCTCGTATGTATGTTGAATCTGCAGTTCAATGCATCAACAGAGAAAGACCGCGAGCGCAATCATGGCACCACCGTCGTGGTGCTTTCGGTGGGCGGGGCGGAATTCATGCAAGACGGCATCCCAAAGTGGCGGCAAGGGGGGCCCGCTGAGCAGTTGAATGTGAACTTGAAAATCTCGTTGCTGCTCTTCTCTCTTCCTGTGCTTGTTGATGTTAATTGCTTGTGTCCCTCTTCCTGCCCCTGGCCGAATTTAGTTTGAGCCGGTGCTTACTCGCTGCCGATAGAGTTTCGTTCCTGATTCTCATGCAAGACGAAAGTCTAGGTGGCATGTATACACATAGCATCATTCTGCCAAGACCGCGCGAAATGGTTGTTTGCCCACAAATAAGCACTTGGCAAGCGTCTGTCGACAGGTCTGCAGACGGAGAGGGGAGCGTCTCCTTGGGGTATGGCTTGGAAGAAGACCAGCGAGCTGGAGGATGGAGGATCCCTCCATCTGGCGCATACTGTATTAGGACCATTCCGCCAAAGTCTATCTTTTGCTACTCCTTGCCCACCACCGAGGCAGCAGAATCAGGCATAGTAGCACGGAGTATTATCAGAGTGCGTGTGGATGACCCTGCTGCGTTGGACGGTCAGTCGGCTGACAAGAGCCGATTATACGGAAACAGAAAATGCCCATAGGTAGGTACCGAAATGGCTTTGTCTGTTGCGTTGCTGTCAATGCTCGAGCAGTTGACCAGATATTTGTAGGGGTTTTGTGAGTAGGAGCAGCAGAAAGAGACATAACGGCCATAATGCAAGGGTGGAAGAGAGCAAACAAAGCACAATGAAAAACAGAAGAAAGAGAAAAAAGGAACTCATCACCGGATGCTGCCATGTTTCAGGTCACTCTCAAATAAAGTACTCGTAACAGCACTTCGCCCAAACTCTGCCCTCCCTGTCCTGTCAGCCCCATATGGAAGTCTGCGCATCTGTTCCGCCATACTAACAAATGGTGTCGGCTTAGCTGCCGACGCCAAAGCCATCGCGCCCGGCCCTTTCATCCACCCAACAAGCGGCCCTGTTTCTGTTTTTTCGCTGTCTTTTTTCCTCATGCTTTTAGTTCAGCCTGAAGAGGGAATGTGCCTGAGCCACCTCAGCTTCGGCCAATCCCCCGGCTGGCTAGCGGCGAGCGTTCTTATCATGCTATGTGGCAGCCTCCAGGGGGCCCGAAATGAATGTACAGTAGGGAGAACGTGGGAACGTTGCCATCAAGACAAACTCTCACAAAAGTCCTGACCTTCAAGCCGAATCACTCTTCCTCTCTCGGGGTGCCTCGTGCAAAGTCTAATATAATACACTCGGTCTCGTCGATGTTTGTGCAACGTACACCGGCCTCCAGGGGATCAAGCCATACTCTCTCAACCGGGCTATCGGCTGACGATGGCTCGGGGATCCGACCTGGAGATGCCCGCAACGATCCAGGCATTGCCAGGGCTAGGATCTAAGCCTAAACCTTGATTCGCTCCATGTGCCGTGTCAATAGTACAGGGCGTTCCCGCGTGGATGTTGCAAGCCGCTGTGGCGCCCAGCACATGAGGCATCACAGGTCATTCACAAGCTTCAGCCCCACGAGGAAAGCAATAATCGTGGCCCAACATTGTCCCGGGGGAGACAACAAGAGGCAGAGACGCGGGATCTGTGTACAGGCACGGGTTATATATGCCTGTCTCGTACAGGCGTCTGATTGCATGCTCACATCTCGTCACACACACACACAGAGAGAGAGAGAGACTGAACCTTGGTACAAAGGCTTTCCGATGGCCGCACACACGCATACCTTGCTGGCACTCGCACAACAGGTAAGCCATCAGTGGGCGGATGATCACATAGTCGGACCACCAGAGCCTTCAGCTGCTACGCATTGGCCGGTTCTGGCACGGCTTGCTTGCCTTCCCCTTGTAGGTAGAACGCCTGTCGGTTTAGGCATCATCAAGAGGCGACGCCCAGCGGTCCGGTTGACGCACGATGAAGGCACATGCAGACACGATGCCTGTAATCCGGTTTGGTAGTCCTTGGTCGAAATGCAGCCGTGAGGTCTGTTAGTGTGCGTGTACGAGGACGATGCTGGCAATATTAGTTGAAAACTACTGCCCAGTACCATCGGAATGATTGATCTCGACCTAGGAACTAAACAATAGTACGGAATCCTACCACCAGTAATAGTAGCCCGCAAATGGAGTGATGGAGAAGTTCGGAATGTCGAGCCGCGCCTCGTATTTCTGGCGCCAAGTCGGTGCGCTGTACTCTGTACCTCGAGCTAAACCTCTCGCGCCTGGCATCCTCTTCCCACCATCCACCTTACTGTACCATCACCACAGCTCCCCCACCACCCGCAGCCTCGACAGACCCTCGCTGCGGTTTATCGGCACGCTTTGGCTGTTTGCTGCACTTTGCGGTCGTCCTTGGCGTCCGACAGAGCATGTAAAGACAGAGGGCATCAGCTTTGCCAGAGACATTGGAAGCCTCACAGAACGTCGAAGATGGCGCCTCGTGACCGCCACCCTCTGCTCGTCTCCCTGCTTCGGCTGGCCGCAGGCTGGACCGAGGGCTCGCAGTCGACGACGAGAACCAGAGGCACAAGCTGATGCCGATATTGCATTGGTACCCTGGCCGAGGCGGCATCCAAGTTCTCTGCTGCTGCTGACTGACCCTGGACCTTCGCGACGGGGGGTGTGGCTCTCGCCTGCATAGGCGCCCTACCGGATGGCCTCTGATTCCGATTCTGCGTGGATGGATGGACCAGCAACTGGATTTCCCCTGCAACCGCAGCTGTGTGGGTGGCTCCTTGTCCCCTGCGCGCGCTCTTCTCTCTTCGCATGGCATGGCATGGCATGATGGATGAGGGCTGGTCCAGCTCGCCGCTCAGGTCCAACCTCCGAACGAGTCTCGATCCCAGCCGTGGCAGCATGCGAAAGTCGTGCCAAGTCTCCGGCTTGCCGCCTCAGCCCCGTTAGCCGGTCCTGTTCCTGGGCTGCCATCGCAGCAGCTTCTCGACGCACCGAGTACAAGAAGCTGGGCCTTGACCGCGGCAATTGGACGAGGCCATTCTTGTCTTCTTCTTTCTCTCGTTCAACGCTGAATCCACGCGTCTGGCTTGGAGGATCGCCGGCATCACGCATCGCTCGTTTGCCTCGCTGCCGCTTGCCATTGGCGAGAGCCACATCCCGCAACCATGAAGCCCTCTCCGGCGGCTTCCTTCCTGTCCGTATCGCTGCTATCTCTGACGTCGTGTCACGCCCAGCTGCTCCAGAAGCGCGATCTCGCCGCGCCGCCCTCGTTGGACAATGGCTGGACATATCAGGGTTGCTTCATGTATGGCGTCTTCCTTTCCCCTCTTGGCAAACCTTAGCTTGCGTGGGCTGACTGGAGCAATACTTGCTTACAGCGATGTTGGACGGACAATTGATGCAGCGTCCATCACTGATGACGATATGACAAACCAGAAGTGCGCTGATTATTGCTTTGCGCAAAACTTCCCATACGCGGGAACAGAGTACTACACTCAATGCTACTGCGGTTCTAGCCTGGAGACGGGAGGTGTGAATACTACTGCGACGTCCTGCAGCACTCCATGCCGCGGCAACTCAACGGAGGCGTGTGGTGGCCCTGACCGTCTCACTCTGTATAAGACGACTCAGATCACAGGTCCTCGGGTCAACCCGGGCCCCGATGGATGGGCGTCCAAGGGATGCTATTCGTAAGTCTGCGAGCCGTTGAACATGCAGCTAGCCCTCAAGACCTCATGCAATCTTGCTAACACATGCCGGCAGCGAGGGCACCACCGGCCGTGCTTTGACCTTTGGTTATAATGGTGTGCCTAGTGCCCAGATGACGGTAGCAGGCTGCACAGCAGGGTGCAAGGCTGCTGGATATACCTTTGCCGGCGTCGAGTATGGCGGAGAATGCTGTGAGTTGGCCCAATGTCATCCTCGGGGCGGCCCAATGTCCTGTGTAACACGGCATGTGGTTTTCGTCCTCTTCGCCTCTTCTATTCCCGAATAACGGGCCACTAATAATTCATTCCGACGTGCAGACTGCGGCAAGTCAATATCTAATGGCGCGTTACCGGCGACAAGCGGCTGCACAATGACTTGCAATGGCAACAGCACCGAGTACTGTGGAGGCCCCGGCCACCTGAACGTCTACAGCTTCGGCACCACCAGGTAAGCAAGCAAGACGCAAGACGATGAAAGAAGCTAGGACGGCGGTGATCTCTCGTATTGCGGCCATGCTAACACTGCCTGTGCAGCTCCGGGACTGCCACCTCATCTGGAGTTGAGCCCGCTCAGACAGGCGCCTGTCCTGGCCAGCCCGCTCTGGTGGGCAAATACAACTGGTATGGTTGCTATACCGAAGGAACAACGGGGCGGGCTCTCAGTTCCAAGACGTACGCCGATGACGACATGACCCTGCAGAGCTGTGCGACATTCTGCGCTGGTTTCACCTACTTTGGCGTCGAGTACAGCAGAGAGTGCTACTGCGGCAACTCCTTTGGCACCGGCTCCAAGCTCACTGCGGCATCCGATTGTAGCATGACTTGCGGTGGTGAGGATTGCGACTTTTGTGGTGCCGGCAACCGCCTGTCTGTCTACTCGACCAATGCCCCGGGCTCGGGTACCTCGTCTGGAACCTCTGGCCCTCCCTCCACCACCTCGGCAGCTCCGCAGCCAACAGGCTTACCGCAGGGGTGGCAGGCATACGGGTGCTGGGTGGACGGCGTCAATGGCCGCATTCTTAACACGCAGCTCCCCGACGATGACGACCTGACCCTCGAGTCTTGTGTCCAGTCCTGCTCCTCCCAGGGATACACCATTGCTGGTGCCGAGTACTCCAAGCAGTGCTTCTGCGGCAACAACATTGTCAACGGCGGTGCCAAAGCTGCCAACCAGGCCGACTGCAACACCCCGTGCGCCGGTGACGACTCCGAGATTTGCGGCGGCGGCGGCAGGATGAGCATCATTTCAAAGGGAGCTCCAGCCATCGAGGCCCCTCCGGGCCCTATCGCCGAGGTGGGCAACTGGACCTACCAGGGTTGCTACGAGGACAATGTCAACCAGGAGCGCACCTTCTTCTGGCAGAACATCTTCGCCAACACCATGACCCCTGAGCAGTGCCTGAACCAGTGCGCCGAGTTTGGCTACATGGCCGCCGGCCTGGAATATGGCCAGGAGTGCTACTGCGGTGACCCGGAGAACATCAAGACCGCCGGTGCTACCAAGAGGCCCGAGAGCGAGTGCGGCGTCCCCTGCGCGGGCAACGCCAGTGCCATCTGCGGTGGTGGCTCTCGCCTCACGACGTACTTCTGGACCGGAACGCCCTTTTACTCGTGGGATTTCCCAGCAGCCGGCACCGCCGCGGCTGGTTCCTACGAGCAGCTCATCGGCGGTGTCTGCGTTCCCCTGATGACGACCCAGTCCATCACCGGCAAGGTCACCTTCCTTGAGAAATGGGGCACTGGTGAGCCCAACTCCACCGGTGCGTACGAGCTCGACCTGTCGCTCGTCAACCAATACCAGCTTGCCTGGCGCGAGATGCACGTCAAGACCGACATCTTCTGTGCCGGTGGTGTCACTCTCCCCGACAAGGCCGGCCGACAGCTTACCGTCGGAGGATGGTCCGGCGATTCCACCTATGGTGTCCGCCTCTACGCCCCCGACGGCACTGCCGGCGTCAACGGCACCAACGACTGGCAGGAGAACGTCGACATCCTGAAGCTCCAGAACGGCCGTTGGTACCCTACTGCTATGAATATGGCCAACGGCTCCGTGCTCGTCATTGGCGGCGAGACGGGCTCCAACAGTGCTGCCGTCCCGACCCTTGAGATTCTCCCCTTCACCGGCACCGCGCCGCTCTACATGGAGTGGCTCGAGCGTACCGACCCAAACAACCTGTACCCCTTCTGCAGTGTCCTACCCTCTGGCGGCATCTTTGTTGCCTATTGGAACGAGGCCCGTATCTTGGATGAGAACACCTTTGCCACCATCAAAACTCTGCCCAACATTCCCGGTGCTGTCAACGATCCTATGGGTGGGCGAACCTACCCGCTCGAGGGAACAGCTGTTTTGCTGCCCATGCATGCCCCCTTCACGGAGCCTCTCAACGTTCTCATCTGCGGTGGCTCCAGCGAGGGTGCCTCCAATGCCATTGACAACTGCGTGAGCACCTATCCCGACGCTGACGAGCCGACCTGGGCTATTGAGCGCATGCCTTCTCAGCGAGTTATGCCCTGCATTGCCCCTCTGCCCGACGGTACGTACATTATCATGAACGGAGCTCACCACGGTGTTGCTGGATTTGGTCTCGCCACCAGCCCCAACCTGAACGCCCTTCTCTACGACCCCGCGAAGCCCCTCGGCTACCGCATCACCGTCATGGCAAACACCACCGTCGCTCGTCTGTACCACTCCGAGGCCATTACGCTTCTGGACGGCCGCGTTCTCGTCTCCGGCTCTGACCCGCAGGACGACGTCAACCCCGAGGAGTACCGCGTCGAGACCTTTACGCCCCCTTACCTGAAGAGCGGCAAGCCTCGCCCTACGTTCACGATCACCAACAAGGACTGGGACTACAACCAAGCCATCACCGTCACGCTCGGTGGTCCTGCTCAGAACGGCGCCATCAAGGCTTCTCTGCTGGGCGCCGTGACCAGCACCCACGGCAACTCGATGGGCGCCCGCACTCTCTTCCCGGCCGTGACCTGTGCGGGCACCACTTGCACCATTACTTCCCCTCCTTCCAAGTACATTGCTCCTCCCGGTTGGTATCAGCTGTACATTCTGGATGGAGGCATTCCCGCCGTTGGTGTCTACGTGCGCATCGGCGGTGACCCAGCCCAGATCGGCAACTGGCCCAAGGGCGCTGGCTTCACCACCCCAGGCGTTTGATTCCTTTTTCCTGAGCTAGTTGACCCTTTTATTCATGTTTTAGTATGATGATGCTTTTTCTTTTATTTTAAAGTAGATGCTTGGTGTGTTGAAGGAGAAGTGAACAAGGCAGATCCCAGGGCTAATAGATTTGGGAAGCTGGGAAATACGGGTCAAAGAGACACAATGAATGAAGTACTACCCTCATGGCTTAATCTGTTGGGTACGTTTACGTTTTCGTCATGACTTTTGCTGCTGCTTCTTTTCCTGAAATGGTTTCAGGTACAGTGGTTATGATGTTGATGTACTAACCAATCACTGAGTATACGAGCTCAACTTCACTGCATCGTTCACTAAACTGATCTGATGATGTTTTCCCCATGTTCTGCTAAGAGGCAATCACTTGCCTGAGATATCGCCAATCACATTCCGTGCAAATGGTTCCTACGTCCCGTGCCTAAACTGCGGCCGCTTCAATCGCCGCTAACACGGGACTTGCCTCTCATTACCCTCTATACGGTGTGTTCAATATTCAACTCAAGACTGAGTTTAATTGAAGCACCAAACATGCATCGGATATGGTGAAGCAAAAACAATAATCCTTTTAAATACAGCATTGGGGACAACCTCTCCCAGCCCATGATCAGGAGCGAGAGTGCCTTGTACCTGATGTGCCGTCCCTGGCTAGGCACGTGACCCGCATCCCAGCTCGTTCGGCCTCCAAAATTCCGGCCGACAAGGATCAAAATCAACGCCGCTGACAATCAAAAGCCAACAGACGGAACCGGACTTTGTTTTCTCGCGCATCCGATTCCCAGCAACGCTCCGCGAAAAGAGCAGAGAGAGAGCCTCAGAGGCAGCTTGCGCATCTTTGTTTTTTTAAATTCCTTTCGGCTTGTACCGCGTCTTGTTTCCCATCGTCGTCAAAATGGCTGCCCTCGCAAAGGCCATCAACGCCAAGATCCGGTCCAACCCGATGATGAGCTATGTGTTCACGACTCGTACGTGCTGAGCCCCTACCTATCCGGTTCTCCAAGGCCCAGGAGAGGAACACGCTTGGAATGCGGCCCTTGAGGAAGCTTGCGTGCAACCAATGTTGCACCACACCATTCTTGCTCGACTCTTTGCCGTCCCCAAGCCATGTCCTCACCGGAGAGCCAGGCGATTGTCGTCAGATGCCTCCGCGACGAGCCAGTAACTGACCGGTACACCGCGACTAGACTTCTGGGGACCCGTCTCCAACTTTGGAATTCCCATTGCCGCCGTCTTGGACACGCAGAAGAGCCCTGACCTGTAAGAAGCGCAACCACCCCCCAAAGCTCCAGGGATGCTTCCCGCCGATACCGGCCCGCCTGCTTACCATCTTATCGTTGTGTAGTATCTCCGGACAGATGACCGCTGCTCTGTGCGTTTACTCTGCGACCTTCATGCGATACGCCCTCGCCGTCCACCCCAAGAACTACCTCCTCTTCGGATGCCACGTCGTCAACGAGGCCGCCCAGCTGACCCAGGGCTACCGCTACCTGTCATGGCACTACTGGGGCGGAAAGCAGAAGGCGGCGCTGGATGCGGGCGTCGAGGCTGGCAAAGAGGCGGCTCCTATCAAATAAATCGACATCGCAAGGGATAGGACTGGTTAAATCGTGCTGAGACGTTGAAACGAGGGACAAAAGGTCACGCGACGGAAGGAGGAGACGAGGGGAAAAGAGACGTGCTATGCGGTCGGTAGGGCTACCGGCCGATGAGAAGCTCATTTAAGGATGCCGCACCTTGAGACTAGGAGTTTTCAGTGCCTTATAGACTCTCTTGCTTGTGTGCTCACGGATTCCAACACATGGGGTCAGATGCCTGTATCTCAGGATAATCTGTGGAGAAGGGGTTTGGGGCCAGAGGTAACTGGAAAAACAGTATGGCGGGCTAATAGAGTCGGATTGGAAGCTTGAATAATGGGCTCTTTGCATAGACGCATAGTCCATCTTGTGCTTCTGAGCAACGGCTCAATCCGGAGCTTGTAACAGCGCGAATCTTCTCACCGGTACCTTGATTGACCTCCGGGTAGGCGAACGATTCGTGTTGGACAATGGTGGACGATCGAATTCCAGGTAGGCGTAGAAGCTATCACCGCTTCAGTTACATGTAGAAGAGAAGGTGTATCATACAGTCCGTCTCCTGACAGACATGTACAGTTAAGGTATCTTATCCTACCCCAATACGACTAGGAAGGAAAGACACCTCGGAGGCTTTGCGTCATGTGGGCCGAATTCCATGGACGTGACGAGAAGGAAGGAAGTGGCTGACTTGGAACCTTGAAAGGTGGGCTTCTGTTTTTCTGGAAAGAAAGATGGAAGACGACGGGATCCAGGAACAGCATACGGACCGAATGTCTTGGTACAAACCAACAGGTCCTGTTACGTGAAGAAAATGCAGATCTAGGCACCTACTAGACAAATTGAAGTTGTACGCTTAAGCTAGAGCCTCGAAGTCGCTGGTGGGCTGCCCGAGGCTATCCTCTTCTAGCCGGAATTGAAAGTTGGCCGAGATGGATGTCGGCAAGACGGGTTTGATGTCATAAGAAAAAGAACTTGACACATGTGTTTTATCGCCAACGATCGCCAACGAGAAGATGAAGCTCGTTGCGAATCCGGAATCATTCTGGGAGATGACGACTGTTTCGTGAACCGATACAGGTGTTGATGCTGAGACATGCCGAACAGGGCATGGACGAACCTCGTGCCCAAGACGAGAAAACACCAATGCGAATTAACACAAAAGAGATGGTTATCCAATTAAGTGACGACGTCAGTTTCAATCAACTCATACAATGCCCTCATTAGCCTGGCTCCTATCTGACTCTAGGCGCCAATCACACATCCGACGTCGGAGAAAGCTCGCCCTTTCTACCACAGCCCGTGTCAGGAAGATGAAGGAAAAAAAGTCTCAAGTCCATCCCAAGATGGCTAAGTCAAAAGAGCCGGCGTAAAGATGCTAAAGATGCAACGTCAAGGCAGAACGAAAATCGCCAAGTCGCTCGATTTAGGCGACGGGGCTTGCTTTCTCGATAGCCAAGACGCGCTAGATCGGCATTGCGATGAACGGGACGTTGAGATAAGGTAGACGTCAAGAGGAGAAGAAAAAAAAAAAAAATCTTCCAGGACTTGGCTTTTTTGACGGGGCTTTGCTGGTGGCTTGTTGATGGACCGTGGCCGGAGGGACGAAAGGGCGTCGCCATCTGGGCCTCTATGGCGTCCAGCTAGATAGCCTAGATAGTGATCGAATCGAAGTGCTGAGTTGTGTGAAGGCTCGGGTTCCCGCGCCGAGGTTTGAACTACCAGGCAGGCTGACAGCTCATTCGCCAGCAAAGGTTGGGGGTCCTTTCAGATCTCGGGCTGCATCTCACGGCCCATCTCACACACGGAGTACATCTGCAAGATATGCCGCCCGCCATGACAGGGAACCACAGTCACCACTCAGATCGGCCTCGACGACTAAAATCGGCTGCTAATGAGGTAACATCATACAAAGCGGTAACGAACGTCCCAATGCTGTGCCAGGGATCGCGGGATTCCCTCGGGCCGGCGATACGGTATCTATTACGTTACGGATGGCTTCCCCCGAGCCGAGAAGGAAGGCATCTTGTTGCGAGGGATTGCTGGGCCACGGATGATGATCATGCAGAGATGCGAAAACTGGTCGGACTTGGACGAAAGGAAGTCGTGTCGACTTTTTCCGAGTCTCATGTAATAATTACCGTGCTTGCCTCCATCAGCCGCGACTATGCGAGCTCTGCTTCCTGAAAATGGGAGCTATCATGTTCTCTGATCCTCGGTAAAGACTTTCGTGGAAAAGGAGGACGCATGCGTGTGAAGAGGGGTTCGTTTTGTCATTGATGGAGAAAACGGCAGAGCCGGGATTGGCGATTATGGAAAAGGCGGCGTGGGCATGAATCTCTGTTGCATAAGGGTACATGAGATGGAGACGCAGGGCGAGAGACGAGATCCAAGAACTCGAAACACGTTACGTATATTGGTGATGTGCAGGGAATTCACAAAGTGGGAGACAGCGGCAGGCACTTCTAGCTCCGGATAGGCTTCATCTCGATGACACTGACGGACGAGTCTCCGCAGTCGCATCTGGGAGGCAAAAACTGAACCAGGACCAGACCCTTCATCTGGCTTTCATCTCCCAGCGGACGGAGCTTGGTGGATACGGCATCTCTCAAGGCGTGGTGCTAGCATCTTGGCTGGCAGGACAAGTGTCTCCGAGAGAAAGGTAACATGGCATGGGCACCGCTAGACCGGCTCAACATTACATGCCGTGTGGGCTCTGGAGGCGTCAACAGGCAAATACTGTACTGTACTAACCGTACTATACAGTAGTACTAGTAGCTGGTGAGGGCATCCCGCTCCTCGGTGGACGAAGCTTAATATAACAGCGCCAAACTTGTAAGAGGCTGCGTTATCCTGGGCCTGCCATTGGCCGGCGTCGAGGCCCCCCGCCTGTTTGAGCTGGGAATCGACGAGACTAGACGGTTGATGCACGGCGGACCATGAGGCTTAGCCCGTAGAGTAGCGGCAGGTGGTTGGAATCCGGTGTGTAATGGGAATGACTCTTGGGTTTTGGAGGCAGGCTGCTTGTGGTTTTGCGTTGAGGCTGGCACTCCGTGTTACCTGATAACATGGTGCGTCATGGCTGTGGGAGAGGCAGAGGAACAGGTTGAGCGAATGGCTCGCAGAAATAGATCAAGATTAATATTGAAAATACAAGTTATACAGTCATCAAACGAGGAATGATGAAACTGAACATTTGAGCGAAAAGAGCCATTTCCAGCCCTCGACTCGCCAAGTCCCCTCTTCCTGCTTGCGGCCAAGCCTTGCTGCCACTGGTCAAACACCAAGCCGGGACGAGCACATCTGCTCTGTCTCACCGATGCATCAGCTGACGAGCAGCCGGCAGAAGCTGAGACAAGATGATCTCTCCCGCTTCCAGATCCAACCGCATCTTGCCTGCGTAGCGTTGCCTGCTGCTGCAACTACCAGGCAAATTCGTGGCGTCTCCAATTTGCTCAACGCCGTATTAGCCGCCTATATTCAGCATTCCTGCAAACCCCTCCTCCAATGGTAGCAAACTCAACCCCTAATGCTATGCGCAGTTGCACCATACCGTATCCTGCTTCATGTCATGTACAAGCACACATCTTGCTAGCACATGCAGGCACTACCACGGGCCACACAGCAAGGACGCATCTGCCCCAGAGCATGTGTCTGCGTGGGCGAGCCCGAGTGGGCGCGCAGTTTTGAACACACCGTCAGTGTCACCGTGGACCTTGAAGGTGTCGAGCGAGTGAGGAGCGCTGCTGTGTCGGGGATCTTGTTTCACGCTTCTCCGGAGAGGCCTAACCTTTGCTTATTCGTATCAATACTGTCATATGCCTAAGGTGCTCCTCTCTGATATTGAGGCTCCCGCTCTCCCCTCGCAGTTGATGCTTGCGCTGTTTGTTGTCCCTTAGTATCCTCAAGGTTCAAGGCTTGATGATACCCGGTACCTGTACGCCCACCCACCGCAGACTGAGCACGGGCCGCGTCGTACACAGTACATCCCATGCCTGATGCTGTCCCTCCTGCCCGCTGCAATCAGCGTCACAAGCGCTGGAAGCTTTGACTTCCGGGCTGCTCGAACCCCACCCCCCACCTTCTGCAGCACCCCGCCAGCCATTCCTGCCCCCTCCAGCAGCCCCGAAACCGTGGGCCGAGCTCCTTGTGCTGGCCTGTCCGGTTGGCACCTCTTAAAAGGCAGCCGATCCGGCCATTTCTCTGCTCGAGCTCTCCCCTCTGTGCTGAGCTGCTCTCCCTTTCCCTCCCTCTCTTGTCTCTCCATATCTCCCTAGATTTTGAGCCAGCATCCCTTATTCCATTTGCTTTTTCGTTTGCTGCAGCCCGACTTGCCCACCATGGCTGGCACTCCGGTTCCTCACCCTCAGCAGACGCTGACCTTCAACGATGTCTTCGAGGACGACGACGTCGATGAGCCCAAGGAGAAGCAGACCATCCACCACATCCGCGCAAACTCCAGCATCATGCAGCTGAAGAAGATCCTGGGTGAGTTCGTGGCCTCAGCGGCGTCTCGCCGGTGCCCATTGGCGCTCTGAGGAGCCGAGACGAGGACGAGACTGTTTACTGACGTGCTGGCCGTTGCGCTGAATAGTTGCCAACCGTGGTGAAATCCGTAAGTCCTGACAACCCCACCATGACTCTTGTCGCGACATGCTCTTGCTAATGCCCCTCGCAGCCATCAGAGTACGTTGATCAACGCAAAACACCCAAGACCGAACCGTTTTCGCTCTGCTGCAGAGCTACGCATTCAAGACCTTGCTAACGCGCTCTTGTCGCATCGCGCAATAGATTTTCAGAACAGTCAGTCTGCCCCTCTCTGGCCGCCGCTGCCGACCTCGCGCAGCCCGGTAGATCCAAGCTTACCCCTCCTCGCAGGCCCACGAACTGTCATTACACACAATCGCCGTCTTCAGGTAAAGAATGCTGTCATTCCGACTGAATAGCGTTTAGCCAGCTCTGCAGGGCGCAAGGCTAACAATTTTTGCCCAGCTATGAGGACCGGCTCTCAATGCATCGCCAGAGTAAGACTGAAGCAATCAATACCCTTATCACATGCACCCCGCTGCAAGACCCAGCACTGACATTCTTTTTTTTTTAAAATCAGAGGCCGACGAAGCCTACGTCATTGGCAAGCGAGGCCAGTACACCCCTGTCGGAGCTTATCTCGCCGGCGACGAGATCATCAAGATTGCTGTTGAGCACGGCGCTCAGCTGGTTCACCCTGGTGAGTTGCATCTTGTCATGTTTCCACATAACTTGCGATTTGAGAGAATTATCGCTAATTCCGCTAGGCTACGGTTTTCTGTCCGAGAACGCCGAATTCGCACGCAATGTTGAAAAGGCCGGCCTGATTGTAAGTCCTCGGCCAGCATCGGAGACCCCAACATGCTAGCATCCCTTGGTCCGGCTAACATTGATGCCCGCCAGTTCGTCGGCCCCACTGCCGATGTCATTGATGCCCTGGGTGACAAGGTCTCGGCTCGCAAGCTTGCCATTGCCGCTGGCGTTCCCGTTGTTCCCGGTACCGAGGGCGCCGTTGAGACTTTCGAGGAGGTCAAGGGCTTTACCGACAAGTATGGCTTCCCCGTCATCATCAAGGCCGCCTACGGTGGTGGCGGCCGTGGCATGCGAGTCGTTCGCGATGCCGACAGCCTCAAGGAGAGCTTCGAGAGAGCCACTTCCGAGGCCAAGACCGCCTTCGGCAACGGCACCGTCTTCGTCGAGCGATTCCTCGACAAGCCCAAGCACATCGAGGTCCAGTTGCTCGGCGACAACCACGGCAACATCGTGCACCTGTACGAGCGTGACTGCTCCGTTCAGCGCCGACACCAGAAGGTGGTCGAGATCGCTCCCGCCAAGGATCTCCCCGCCGAGGTCCGAGATGCCATCCTCAACGATGCCGTCAGACTGGCCAAGTCTGTCAACTACCGCAACGCAGGCACTGCAGAGTTCCTGGTCGACCAGCAGAACCGCTACTACTTCATCGAGATCAACCCCCGTATCCAGGTCGAGCACACCATCACCGAGGAGATTACGGGCATTGATATTGTCGCCGCCCAGATCCAGATCGCTGCTGGCGCGACTCTTGCTCAGCTCGGCCTTACCCAGGATCGCATCTCCACTCGTGGCTTTGCCATCCAGTGCCGTATCACCACTGAGGACCCCGCTGAGAACTTCCGACCAGACACCGGAAAGATTGAGGTCTACCGATCTGCTGGTGGTAACGGCATTCGTCTGGACGGTGGTAACGGCTTTGCTGGTGCCGTCATCACTCCCCACTACGACTCCATGTTGGTCAAGTGCACGGTATGTAGCTCCTTTCGTGACGGCTTTGTCCGGCAAAGGTCATCACTAACAGCAAGTAGGCGCATGGAAGCACATACGAAATCGCTCGCAGAAAGGTCCTCCGCGCCCTTATCGAGTTCCGTATCCGTGGTGTCAAGACCAACATTCCCTTCCTGGCTTCTCTCCTGACGCACCCTACCTTTATCGATGGAAACTGCTGGACAACCTTCATCGACGATACCCCGCAGCTGTTCGACCTTGTCGGCGGCCAGAACCGTGCTCAGAAGCTGCTGGCCTACCTCGCAGACGTTGCCGTCAACGGCAGCTCCATCAAGGGCCAGATCGGTGAGCCCAAGTTCAAGGGCGAGATTGTTCCTCCGGAGATCTTCAACTCCGCTGGCGAGAAGATTGATGTCAGCAAGCCCTGCGAGAAGGGTTGGAGGAAGATCATCCTTGAGCAGGGCCCCAAGGCCTTTGCCAAGGCTGTTCGCGAGTACAAGGGCTGCCTTCTCATGGACACCACCTGGCGAGACGCCCACCAGTCTCTGCTGGCTACCCGAGTCCGAACCATCGATCTTCTCGGCATCGCCAAGGAAACGAGCCACGCCCTCTCCAACCTTTACAGTCTGGAGTGCTGGGGCGGTGCTACCTTTGACGTTGCGCTGAGATTCCTCCACGAGGATTCCTTCGACCGCCTGCGCAAGCTGAGGGCGCTGGTGCCCAACATCCCCTTCCAGATGCTGCTCCGTGGAGCCAACGGCGTGGCCTACTCTTCGCTGCCCGACAATGCTATTGAACATTTCGTCGAGCAGGCCAAGAAGAACGGCGTCGACATCTTCCGAGTCTTTGATGCGCTCAACGACGTTAGCCAGCTCGAGGTTGGCATCAAGGCCGTTCACAAGGCTGGCGGTGTCGTGGAGGGTACCGTCTGCATTTCCGGCGACATGCTCAACCCCCACAAGAAGTACAACCTGCCCTACTACCTGGACCTGGTTGACAAGCTGGTCGGCCTCGACATCCACGTCCTGGGTATCAAGGACATGGCCGGTGTGCTCAAGCCCCATGCGGCTAAGCTCCTGATCGGATCCATCCGCGAGAAGTACCCCGATCTGCCGATCCACGTCCACACCCACGACTCCGCCGGCACGGGTGTTGCCTCCATGGTTGCTTGCGCCCACGCTGGTGCCGATGCTGTCGATGCCGCCACCGACAGTCTGTCTGGCATGACCTCCCAGCCCAGCATCAACGCCATCCTGGCCTCTTTGGAGGGTACCGATCTGGACCCCGGTCTGGACCACAAGCAGGTCCGCGCCCTGGACACGTACTGGCAGCAGCTGCGTCTGCTGTACTCCCCATTCGAGGCCCACCTTGCCGGTCCCGATCCCGAGGTGTACGAGCACGAGATTCCTGGTGGCCAGTTGACCAACATGATGTTCCAGGCCTCGCAGCTTGGTCTCGGATCCCAGTGGCTTGAGACCAAGAAGGCCTACGAACAGGCCAACGACCTGCTTGGCGACATCGTCAAGGTTACCCCCACCTCCAAGGTCGTCGGTGACCTTGCCCAGTTCATGGTGTCCAACAAGCTTTCTCCGGAGGACGTCAAGGCTCGTGCTTCCGAACTCGACTTCCCCGAGTCAGTGCTCGAATTCTTCGAGGGTATGATGGGCCAACCCTACGGTGGCTTCCCCGAGCCTCTCCGCACAAACGCCCTTCGTGGACGACGGAAGCTCGACAAGCGCCCTGGCCTCTACCTCGAGCCTGTCGACTTTGTCAAGGTCAAGCGCGAGATGGGCAAGAAGTTTGGCGCGCCCGTCACCGAGTGCGACATTGCCTCGTACGTCATGTATCCCAAGGTCTTTGAGGACTACAAGAAGATCACCGCCGAGTTTGGCGACCTGTCAGTCCTGCCGACCAGATACTTCCTTTCTCGACCCGAGATTGGTGAGGAGTTTAACGTACAGCTCGAGAAGGGCAAGGTCCTCATCCTGAAGCTCCTTGCCATTGGTCCTCTGAGCGAGCAGACCGGCCTCCGCGAGGTCTTCTTCGAGATGAACGGCGAGGTCCGACAGGTTACCGTCGCCGACAAGAAGGCTGCCGTCGAGAACATCAGCCGCCCCAAGGCCGATCCCGGTGACTCCAGCCAGGTTGGCGCCCCCATGTCCGGTGTCTTGGTTGAGCTTCGCGTTCACGAAGGCTCCGAGGTCAAGAAGGGCGACCCTCTTGCTGTGTTGTCAGCCATGAAGATGGTAAGATTTTCATTACACGTTTCTCTGAGTAAAAAGGATGTTGCTAACAGTCGTGGCAGGAAATGGTTATTTCAGCGCCGCACAGCGGAAAGGTGGCCAGCCTGCAAGTCAAGGAGGGCGACTCCGTCGACGGCTCAGACTTGGTGTGCAGAATCACGAAGGCCTAGATGCTTTGAAGGGTGCACCATGTGAAGGGTTGTTGATTCTGTGGTGCTTGTCAAAGGGCTGTTTGGACTGAGCAAACCAAAAAAAAAGTTCTCCTAAAAAGTGGCACGCGGCGTGTGACGGATTATAGGTTTTTTCAGTACGGTTATACAATAGGATATCAAATACAAAGTATAGTTAAACTAGGTTGCCGGCCAAACATTGTGATAAACAAACCTACACTCCTCTTTCCACCCTCTCCCCACCCCCCTGAAAATCTCATATGTAAGGACAAGTTTCCATGCAGGACTGACAGAACAACAATCGACGGCATTTGTGGTACAAGCAACTGCTTACGGACGGTAGAGGCTATATGGGGATACGACGTGATTTGGTGCCAAAGTGCTCTGCTCCTCCTGCTGTTGAAGGGTAGGAGTGGAAGCTGTTTGATCCTCTGGAAGATGGACCATGAAGTAATAGGGGCGGGGGGGACTGGACAGTTGGTGTCTGGCCGGGCTGGTACGGGGTCACGCGACAGAAGTACGAAAGGGGCAGGATTGCAGGCTGAAGCGGAGGGAGCTTTGGTCGGCGCCAGGGGGGGCAGTCCTGGCGTTGAGGGGACGGGAGTCGAAGGGAGTTCATCTTGTCGGTGGTTAGGGGCAGGTGTCGTTGCTGTAGGCATGATGGGTTCTGCTGAGGAGGTTGGGTAGGGTAGTTGTTTGTGTCTTGGGAGTTGTTGGGGTTGTGTGATGGGAGCGATGGGAGCGATGACGATGGCGATGGGGATGGGGATAAGGGCCCTGTGAAGGCGGATGGATGTGTGGTCGAGGGGCGATGATTCTTCTGTTTGGTGCGGATGAGGGTGTATTCGTAGTGCTAGTTGTGGGCGAAGGAGCGCTTTTTGAAGGATTTCCATGCGCGAGAGAGGCGTTGTATGATTCGGGAGGTTAACGAGCTTCTTTGGCCTTTCGGTTTTGGTCTAGATGGGGTTCGTGGTGTGTAGGGGAAGGAGGAAGGATGTTGGTATGGCGGATTGGGGACGTTGTTTGGGGGTTGTGTGTGGCGGATTTTTTTTTTTTTTTTTTTTTTTTTTTTTTTTTTTTTTTTTTTTGGTGTTGATGGTGTGTGCTCTGGCTGAGGGGGAGGGAAGGGGGTTGAAGGAGGAGGAGGAGGAGGAGTGTCTCGTCTGGGGAGCCATGGTTGTGGTGGGGAGAGGTTTGGGATGGCTTTGGGGTGTGTATGTCTCGGATAAAGGATTTGCGTTTGCGGGATGGTCTGGAGGGGAGGTTGGGGTGGGAGGACGGAGGTGGCATGGGGCCTGTTTGGAGAGAGTTTGCGGGTTCGTTTGTGAGTGTCGTTTGAGATGGGATGAGCTGGTTGGGGAGTTGTCCTGAGGCCTGGAGAGAAGGCGGCGCCTTAGGGGCTTGGAAAGTGTATGGGGAGAGGAAGGGGGGAAGAGGAGGAATTGTAAGGAAGTATAACATGCTTGATCCCCTTTATATGGTGTGAAGGGGGTTAGAATGACGACGATCTGGTGGAGTTTGATGTGGATGATGGGAGATTCAATGCGCAATTGAGATGTTTGTGATGGAATGGATTTGACTGATGTTTCTCATGTGGTAGACTTTCTGCATAAAGAGCCCGATGCTTTGGGATGTGTTTTACTGGCTCTTGTTGTTGTTGTTGAACAGGTGGGTTCTTCAGAAGATGGATGTCAATTGTAAATGAAGATGCCAGTTCACCTCTGCTGTCAGTATTGATTTACGGCCTTGCTTCTTTTCTAAAGACTGTTATACCAAGCAGAAAGAGTCGGAATATACCAAGGTCTTGAGGGAAGAACTCCAGAAGCCTCCTGGATGTAGAAGCAGTGCTTCTTCCGAGTCAAACGATCGTTCGGCTCCGGTCTATGTCAAACATGTTCATCAACACTGCAGTCAAACGAAAGCAGTAAGCTATCAGCCCCCCTTTTTTTTTTCGGTCAATCTAAAAGAGCAGCAATCCCAACTTCACTGGAAGAAACTTCGTGTTCAAAGGCAAACAAGTGCTCGTGTCTTTCGTCACACATACGAGACAAGGGCTCCCCGTTGCGCTGGCACTAAGCTGGGGCTTTCTCACGCTGATGTCAGCATAGAAGAACAGACAACTTGGGTGAATCGCGGATGATTGACAAGATCTAATGCGATGGAAGCAAGTGAATACATAGCCTGTTTATGTAAAGAATCTTCTAGGTGGGAACTGAATGCGGCATGTGGTGCATGCGTCAAAGAGTACATGCAGCATTAATCTGGTGCGTGAGGGGAAAAGCTCCTGACCTGCTTCCATCATGCCCCCTTTGTCGACAGCCGGATAAATGGACACGACGGGAGTACCTGTTCGGTGGCAGGAGTATGGGAGAGGTACGAGCTCCGCGTCGGGCGGCAGTTGTAGCGCCGGATAGATGGGAGGATGCGAAGATTCTGGGAGGCCGGATGAATCGAAAGGAAGAATTGGGCGCGAAAGGAGGAGAGGAAAATAAATCAGGCTTGGGGGCTTGTCAGCGTACCTTGAGCGGTGTCAGCTGAGGTTTGCATTACAACCTGAACCTGTCTGTGATACTGTCCCTCTTTGCTTTGAACGCTGCACATAAGACAGACTTCATACCTTGGATATTCTGTACGGAGTACATACAGGCAGGTGGTTCTAGGGCTCTGAGCGAATCGTTGCGCAGTGATTAGCAAGGCTCCCCTGGAGCTGTTCCCCCGTCTTCTCGGTCGGATTTGCTTGCAACAAATTGATGGCGGGCAGCACAGCAACAGCCGCTGTGTGCATACTGTACCTACTTGTGCCTCAGACAAAGGCGTGTGACGGCTCGTATTTCTTGCCGCACTCGTACTGGCCTGGTTATACTTGAAAAAGCCGTCGACAACTGGCCGGACCTGATAAGCTCCCTGCGGTATGATCCCTTGCGCGTCGGCTAGAGCTGCCGTGCTGCGATGCCACAACCAGTGAAAACAGCTTCAGGCGCAAGCAAGCGGCTGCACAGGTTGTGCCTGTGCAAGGCCGCTGAGCGTAGCCTGGTGACGCAGAGGATACTGCTGCATCTCGATGATGAGAAGTTGAAGTCAAAGTTATCAGCAGCATCTTTGCCTCATCGCCGATTGTTTCGTAATCAAGAAACACCACACGGTCTGATCAATCAGGTGCGGGAGACGCCCACGCGGGATTTGTGGGCCGTGGGAACGCACGGAGCAGCGAGCAGCGAGCAGGGGGTTCCTTAGCGGGCTCTAGCGCCCCAGCGGCCCTGCAACAGGCGCTGGCCCTGCTGTAAAGATGCGGGAAAAGGGCCCCCCCAAGGGAACCTCCATGGAACCCCCGCAGCAGGGAAGGGGACAGTGGATGGAAGAGGTCCACAGTGCCGCCAGGTCGGCTGCAGAGTTTCCACGGCTGCACTGGATTCGGTGGCGAGCTGCCGGATCCCCGCTCCAGGCTTCCTGTTTTCAGCACCTGCTTGTCCTTTGACGACTTTCTTACCTGGTCCCGTCTTTAAACTTTTCGGCCACTTTCTTTCTCGTCCAGCCTCGCTTTTTCTTCCTCCTTCTCCTCCTCCTCCTCTTACTCTCCTCCCCCATCCTGCTTCGGCCCTTGTCCGCTTCTTACTCTCGCCGCTTCGACGACTTTGCTCCCCCCTCATCGATAACTGCCAGACGCAGCTAATTTCCAACCCTCTGCACCGACCCCATTATTCGCACATCCGGCTCCAGCTGCTTCCTCGCCGCGCACGCGATCTTTGCTCGTATATGCGCCCGCTAGGAGGAGCTCTAATATCTCAACCCACCGATCCCAGCGCGCGCTTCTAGATCCCTCGCCCACGAGACAGAATTATTCTCCGACAGAAGAAGCAAGAAAACAGATCCGAGCCGCTGCCACTACAATGGAGAGCCTGCAGCTATCCCAGGTCCTCGCCGACTTGAGCAATCTCGGCGCAGCTGTATGTCTCACCAGAGACGCCTTTCCGAATGTCACTAGCAAGAATCTTTGCTCTAACCGCTGTTGCTTTAGGAACCTGAGGCTGCTGCCGCCATTGTCAACGCCAACCTCCCCATCATCCAGGCCGAGTTCCCCAAATCCGACTCCCCAGCTCCCTCCCAACAGCAGCAGAGGCCGTCGTCCGGCCTAAGGCGCGCATGGTCCTCTGAAGCTGCCATGCAGCCCAAGTTCGACAAGATGGGCCGGCGCATCCTCATCAGCTCGCCCAAGTCGGGATCTGCGGCGAATTCCTCACCTGGCACACCTCAACCATCCAATGTAAGATGCGCTACCTCTTCCTCTTTCAAGAGCTATGCAGATCACAAACACACACTGCTCCTGTCTCATATGCGAACTCAACTGACCCTGTTCTGCTTCTCCCCTCAGTATGAAGAAGATCTCGAACGAGCCAATACGCTCATGGCCCTATATAACATTCGCGCCAAGCTCAAGCAGCAGGACAACAGCAGCCTCATCAGAGCGCGCGAAAAGATCAACGCCTTGGCTGCAAGGCAGCAAGCCCAGCAATTTGCCGAGCTCAACATGAAAAAGGCTGAAGAGACGCGACGAAACCGATATTCTTTCCCCAAGGCATAATCCGCCACTCTTTCGGCGCTTTCCATTTCGAACCTTCCCACTGCAAGTCATAGCGCCAAAAGCAACCACGATACTGCATTTGTATTTCGAGACGACCTACGACCCTAAAATCATACGGTATGCTCACGGCGGATGAAGAAGCCAAACCAGCCACCGAACTGGAGTTTGGCTTGACGGAGTTTTATTGTTATACCCTCCTTTTTGGTCTTTTTGGCATTTTTGGATGATATTCTTGGGTTTCTGAGTACACGGCAAAGGGACGGTTTACTTGTAACGACTCTCCTTTTGCAAGCGGATTCGAGCATGGAGTCTTGGGAGGTAAAGGCGTCTTGTTTGCCTCGTTCGCGCCGTAGGCCGACCATTGGTATCGTTTTGTTATTCCCTACTGCATTAATCTTGTCTCATGGCTCAGAGAATGACGGAACGACTGTCTAATCTGTGGCTTGTCCACCGGACCTTTTGGCCGAGCGCAATCGGTGCTCTTGTACAATATAAGACAACCAATACAACGGGCATTGCTATCTTCAGCGTTCAAACCATTCCGACCACACAGTGGATGTCGCCGTTCCCTGACTGAAAGGAGTTATCGTTACTTCCAACGGTCAACAGAGCCTCACATTACCCCGCGCGACTGATTCATTGGTCATGGTCGACGCCGAATGATTCGTGCTGCTGCGGCGTC
Organism: Trichoderma ghanense; assembly: GCF_004382785.1. Taxonomy (NCBI): domain Eukaryota; kingdom Fungi; phylum Ascomycota; class Sordariomycetes; order Hypocreales; family Hypocreaceae; genus Trichoderma; species Trichoderma ghanense. The sequence goes on along the minus strand of NW_027395664.1, from coordinate 1,177,865 downwards.
GGTTGATTCCGTGTCGGCCCGGATATTCTATTGCTTCCCTCTTTGGAAGAAGGTCACAATCTTTAAGATTTGGAGAGTACAGTGAGGCTGATGCAGGATATATGTATGATGGCAAGTGGGCCACACATGCGACTGAAGAGGGCGTATATGGGGGCTTTTTAGAATACGCTTCGACGAGCGGCGTGATTGCTGCGTCTGGGAGAAGGATTACGATACTCTACAGGGTTGTGTTACGAGAAGGGTATCATCCGAGGTAAGCTGTGCCTTGTGCCTTGTGGCTAGTATGCGGTCAGATGATGGAGGCTGAGTGTGGGAAGGTTTGGGGTGAAGATGGTTGTGATGTAAGGTAGCGTTGGATGGATTGCCTACTACTAGGTACCTACTGTGATGACAGCAGCAGGTCAGAGACAAGCTCGATGCGATCTACCTTAAGCGAACCCGGAAGAAGAAGCAGCTTATGGCTTACGGAGCCCAAGTCAGGCCAGGTCAGGACAAGTTCAGGTTGGAAATACGGGCAGAGCCGGGAAGGCGTTGCGCCAGGATTCGTAACGCGTCATTCGGCTGGGCTTGATGATGCGACTGCTAGAGAGGGGGGATGGATCTTAAGGTTTTGGCTGGCATGATATATGAGGCGGTTCGATTTTTTACACGAAGAAGTGCTGGTATTAACTGGCCATGGTGAAATGGTGACAAATGGTGAACGGTTGATACGAAGTGCCTTCAAGTGGAAAGAGAGCAAGAGGCAGAAGAAGAGTATTATCGATGCTGATGCTTGGGTGCCGAGATATGAGTAGGTACAGATTGAAAGGACTTGTCATGCCACGCGAGGCTCAGACAAGTCAGCGCATCCAGAAGCAGTTGTTCTAGAAACATCAGAGTTGCTACATACCTACTCTTTTGTCGCCGATTTTCCCGTCTGCGGCGGTCCTCATGCGCAAAGAACTTGTCTGGATTGAACCGGATTGGATTCGTTCGGATTGGGAGGCAGCGCCACTTTCGGGGCTGAACCACAGGCAACTCCGGGCTGGGGGAGAGCTTTTGATCCCGCTAAAAGATGATTGGATACAGTGAGATATGAGTGGGGACTGCACAGCCACTCCACAATGGGGAGATGGGGAGGGAGAAGAGGCGAGAATGATGAAGACGAGGACGAAGACGTTGAGGTTGATGGCCTTTTCGTGGACGGGACTTGGGGAAGAGGTGCGTGCCGATGCCGAGAGAAGCTATCGAGCAAGTGCGCTGTCATTCGGCGTAATAGTTGCCGGGTGCCGTAGACAGCGCTGTTCGAATCGGATGCTTTTTCAGGTGGTCAAGAGGCCAAGCTCGTTGTGTTGCTTTGCTGCGTGTGGCTGTGGTTGGTTGTGCTTCCAGGGCCTGTCTACCTCGACTTTGCTCGACAACACACAACAACCAGGTGCTGGTGCTGTTTGCATTCATTTTACCTGCGCAAAGGCGGAACTGCTGGATGATTGCAGCACTTGACAGCAAAGCATGGCATGGGCCCTGGCCAAAACGCAGCAAAGTGCACGAGCTGCGACACACTGGAAACCGCCAGGAATAAGCACCAGACGCTACAGGGGGTATCAATGCGGGTTGGGCGGCCGGGCAGTGCTGGTAAGGTGAGGTATCCAGTGACTTTTGTGATGATGATGGCTCCGTGTTCGTGGCGGGTTGGTGCGGTGGCACTGCTGCCTTTTTTGCGTATGCGCACTTGCGACTTGGCAGTACGATAATTCAGTCATTGCCAAGGCGCTTCGACAAGAATGTGATGGGGAATCAACGTAATAAAAGAGTAGAATATATAACGATTGCCTTTTTCCTCCCCTTCAGTCTCTCTTCCTCTCTGACTGGCTTGCTTGCCGTTCAACCACAGCATTTAAACTGCTGACCTAAAGCACTCAATTGGGGCCGTGGCGCCATCTTTCTTCGAAAGCGGGGCCTTGATTCAGCGCAGGGATTCCAACGTCATACACGACAAGACGAGTCACAGAAACGGGCGGACAAGGTAGAAGAGCAGGTGCCCAGAGTGAGACAAACAGCATAAACAGGACACACTGGCCACCAACAGGATTCTGAGAAGCTCCCTCGCAAACCTAACAAACTCGCACCACCTCACCTTTGTCTCTTTTTTATTTTCCCTTTTCATCTTCACCCCTCTCCGCTCTTTCTGCTATTCATCGAAAGACGATACCCTCAGCAAAGCGACCGGACTCTTGATAAGTGTCGACACTTAGTCTCATCGTCGCTGATCCATCAACCCGTCTGTTCAGAGACGCACTCTTTTTTTTTCCTTTCTTTTTTTTTTCTTCGCATCAACTCATTTCTCGTTCAGCAGACATGGCTCCAGTAATGGACCTCTTTGCTCGGGATTCCATTTGCGGATATGGTTACTATTACGACGGATTTGGCTGTCGGCGCAGGAGCGGCTGGTACTTTTGGGGCAGATGGGTGCTCGCCGGCATCGCCATTGTTCTGGCTTTGATTCTCTTGGCTAGCTGCCTGTAAGCTACTCCCCGACCTGATTTCTACTACCACCACTGGTATACTGATCATCATCGCAACCAGATGCATCTCGAGACGGAATCGCAGACGCGGCGTCCAGCCCTTGTACGGAACCGGTTGGCTGGGCGGCAACACACGCCCCTCGGGCAACAACAAGCCCAACAACGGCCACGAGATGAACAACTTCCAGTCTGGATACAACCAGGGCGGCTACAACCAGGGCCAGGGCGACTACAACCAAGGATACGGATACACCAGCCCCCCGCCGTACGGCCAGGCGCCCATGGGCAACCAGACGACGGGCACGACGTTCAACGCCAATGATGGATACTACACCAACCAGCCCCAGTATGGTGTTCAGCCGCCTCAGAGCGCGTACCAGCCTGATACTCACTACCAGCCTCCACCGGGACCTCCTCCTGGAAAGTAGACGAATGCTGAGGAGCTACGTTCAGGTTCTCAGAAGGTGATTCCTGGGAGAAACATAAAAGAAGAAGAACCAGAAAAGGGTATACAGCGGAAGGCTTGGTCCGGCGTTTCGGTTGAGCCTAGGGATGGACGGAAGATTGATATCCAAGTTTGCTTTTGCTTTTGGTCTTGATGCGGGATGAGACGATCAATAATCGCTTGAGAGTGGCTGAGATGCCTCGCCTCAAGATGAATGCTATACTTTTTTTTTTCCTTCTTTCTCGTATGTTCGATGTGGCATATCCTTTTTTATATCTGATAGTCAAACTTTAATATGCATGTTCTGTAAATTTTATTCAAATGCTCATACACATGTCATGACTGACTTGGTTTGTTTGAAGATCTCAAAAACAGACGAGATTGTGATGCTCTCCACGTTGTACCTTTGCACTCCGCACTGCCAACGGCCAAGACTGACATCGGGAGGCCTCTTGCTGCACAGAGGCGGGGTTTACGTGCCAGTCAAGTCCTTTCGGGTACCTACCTACCTTACCTACCTTACTCTGTATGTAGATGTCTGTGGCATCGATGCTGTGCATGTCCCATCATCTTCAAGATGTTACTCGTACCTATATTATGAGCTTGTTTTCTTGCTCGACGTGTTGAAGAGCATCAGCAGTGAATGCCCATCGGACTTGATGCTCCTCGTGCTCATTTCAGATCTCACCGGATCGACGCCCTAGTCGAGCTACAAAACTTAGCAGGCACCTACACTGCTTCGCAACGCACCCGCAGTTCCAAGCAGCACTAGAGGTAGGTGATCCTAGGCGCTGCAAGGGAGAAGAGTGGCTTGACTAAATTTTTCATTCTCTTTTCTTTTCTTTTTTTTTTTTTTTTTGTAATGACCGGTCAAAATTCTGGACTGTCTGGGGGTAACGGGACGAGTTTTGAGGCGTTCAAGGCAGTCTAAGAATAGGCAAGGTAGGCCCGGGAGGACGGCCCGTGGGAGCGTAGTAGCGGCTGAGAGCTGAGAGGCGTTTGTTTGGCTGGGAAGCCGAGGGTGAAGGGAGGGCTGCGGAGGACGAGGAGTTGGAACAAAAGCAAAAAGTACTTTTGAACAACCGGGAGAAGTAAGAGGATGCTAAGTGTTTGTAACAGAGAAGGAGGGAAAAGGAACCGCAAAAAGGAACATGGAAGAAGAATCGCATTGAACTTGTCAAATCCCCACGATGCTAAGCAGGAACCCCCATTTTTTTTGCGAATTGGGATCCTCTGGCGCCAAGTCGTCGTACCCGTTCTTGGCGTGAGGCCAGATTCCGATGAGACGGCGAAAACGCAGGGATGCTCACCTTCTATTCGACTCCGTACAGGTACTAAGATAACCCAAGGTGGTCCAGGACGCACATTTCTGCTTCTCCGTATTTGATTGTGATGTTTATGCCGATAGAGATGACGTCGACATCTCCCCTTCTGCTCTCTTGTCTCTTAGTCCTGCCGATGCTTATTTACCGTGATGACAGTGGATCTCTCTTCTCCTCCGCCTTCTCGTCAATCAGCTTCACGGTCTGTCAAAACGAGGGCCGAGATTGCGAGAGGCTTCGGGTACCTGACCTTAGGTACGCTTTAGTGCTGGAACCGCGTCCTTCCAGCTTCCCAGTGGGTGGGAACATCAAGTCGCCCGCTTCCGAGTTCGTACCCGGTACAGGGCGTGACAGGCAACCCCATGCTCTCCTGACAGGTACCGGCTACCAGCGTCGAATCCCAGCAAGTCGCTCCTCCTTCCCCCGAGCCCCTGCAAGGCACGTTTCCAACTTGCGCCTTCCCTGCATTTGCATATGCGTGATAAACGGCTGGGAGCGACAGGCGCCCCTTCCCATGCCGGACAATGCGGCACGATGGCTCACTCCAGCTTAATTTTCGCCCTCTCTCTTTCCTCTCTTTTCCCCGTCTGTCTCTCTGTCTGTCCCCTGGTCTTGTTCGGCGGCAAAAGTCATCGTTGGTGGATGCCTTTTTGTTTCTCTTCTTCCTTTCCGTTTCAGGCCCGTCCTTTCCTTCTCTTCTTTCCCCCAAAACCATCTCTGCCTCCTCCCAGGCTTCATTCTTTTTTGGCCTTTTGCTTTGACGGCCCCCTGCGTCAACGGCCACAATCAGTCAACGGCCACAATCATTCGTTTTTTCTTAGAGGAAACTCTTTATTGTTTTTGAGTTTCCCGCCCCTCATTTTACGTTTCCTGGGAAGACGAATCTGAAGCAAAACCGACGCCTCGACGGCCCAGATACAGAACTGCGCGCGCGCGCGCTAAATCGACTGCGGCCTCGTCAGCGTTTCTGTTCCTTCAAGAAGCGCGCTCCTCTCGTTTCGACGAAGCGACGCCTCTCTGTTGCACAGCCATCGCTCCCTCTCTCTCTTCCAACCTCGAGTTTTCGTCCGTTAGGCGCGGGACACTGTGTCCAGTCCTCTCATTCTATCGGTCTCAGCCGCCTTTACGATCCTTGTTTCTTTGCGGAAGAGGAAATTTGCTCCCTTTCCGTGTTACGACGCAACTCTTTCGCGGTCTTTTTTGCCAGGATAAGATTGACGCTGCTACTTTTTCGCTGGTGTAACGAGATACACGGCGAGCGACACCATTCTTTTTCGTGGTGATTTTTTGTTCGACCAACGTTCAATCCTTTGTGTTCTGCGACGCCAGTGGAGTCTGCGGAATTGCAAGCCGTCCATCTGTTTAGATTACGGCCATCCTTCTCTACTTTGGAGCATATTGCTTCTTTACACTTTTCGACCTCCCAGACCGGGCATACCGTTTGCAAGATCCCATCGAATACGCACCTCGAATCCGATCTCGAAAACTGTCACGGCCGACAACCGACTGAATCGCGTTATTGTCTTGCTAATCTCGCTTCCGAGGCTCACCAATTGGAGCATGACTTAGACATCCGATTTCTTGCTAAAGACAACGTTCACTCCAAGCTACAATCTTTTCGGTTCATCTGCTTCTCACGGAGAAACGACGCAAGTCAAAACAGACGCAATGCCTGCGGTCGACGTGGCCATGGTCCGGAGCCTTCGCGGCGGGATATGGGAGAGCGTGGTGGACAGTGTGGCGAGGAGCCTTACCGCTGAGGTCATCAAAAGAGATATCGTGGACGATGCCGGCAACAAAGTCTCTGAGATCAAGCAGACCTTTTCCAGCTGGGATGGTTGTATGTCCCACCTCTACTGCAAGTAAGTGTAGCAGTCTCATCGCAGGATCGCGGCGCGGTTCGTCAGTGAATGACGCTACTAACGCTTCGACAGATGGCCTGCCATTGCAATCATGGTCGTCGGCGGTCTCATCCTTATCAGCATCATCGTCTGCATCGTCCGATGCACCTGTCTCGGCATGTCATGCTGTTGCTCCTGCTGTTATTGCCTCAAATGTTGCGGAAATTGCTGCGGCTGTTGCGATACTCCCGGTGGAAAGTCCCGCAAGCATCTCGATGAGCCGTACAACGCTCCGCAATCCGGCTACGGAGGATATCGCCAGGAGGCGCCCATGGCGGTCAACGTGCCGGCGCCTGCGCCGGTGCCCGCCTTTGCTCCGGCCGCTTCTCACGGGCCCCCGCAGTATGCCGAGTTTGATGTCTCCAAGCAGGATGCGGACGCGCTCCCTGCTATGCCAAGCTGGGAATCCGCCAACTCGAAAAAGATTGTGCTTGAAGAGGAGGTTGAAATGGATGATTTGCCTCCCAAGAAAGAGCCTGCTCCTCAGCAAAACCAGGCCATGAACAGCCCCAGGTACGGCGGACCACAGCAGCAGCGAGGTCCCCAGCAACAACAGGGCCCCATGGCACGAAACGACCCGTACAATCGTCAACAGAACAACTCTCCCGGGTTCAATAACTCTTACGGCCAGCAGCCCGCTAACCCATACGGCGGACATGATCAGGGCTACGCTACCCACGACCAGGGCTACGCCGCTCACGATCAGGGCTACTCTGCGCAGGGCCAAGGTTATGGTGCCCAGGTGCAAGGTTACGGCGCTCACGATCAAGGCTATGGCGCGCACGACCAAGTCTATGGTGCCCATGACCAGGGCTACAACGCACATGATCAGGGCTACAACGGCGATCGAGCCTATGGTGCGCATGAGCAACCCTATGGAGGACATGTCCAGGGCTTCGGCGGACACGATCAAGCCTTTGGTGGACATGATCAGGGGCTCAACGGGCATCAGCAGGGCTATGGCGCACAGGATATCAACTACAACAGCCACGACCAAGGCTACAATACCCACGTGGCGGATGGGTATGGCGCCCACCAACCCTACGACCACGCAGCCCCTGCCGCCAGCATGATGAGTCCCGGACACCAGTCACCCACGTCCAGCCAGAACGGATTCGGCATCCCAAGGCAGATGACTCCGGGGCCGGCACACATGCCCATTGCTCCGCACGAGCTCGATGGACACACCTCGCCTGATGCCTACGGTGCGGATCCGCTTATGAGGAAGTCCCCCGGCCCGGGTCTCAACCAAAGGAATTCGCCAGCCCCTCCGAATGACTTTGCCATCGCCCCTCAGAACAAGCCGGTGCCGTTCAGGACATACACTCCGGCACCCCCGAAGGCTCTGCAGGAGCCTCCTCAATCTCCCATCGTCAACAACTCCGGCTTTGACTTTAGCTCGGGCTACTCTCGTCCTCAGCACCAAGAGGGACCAAACTACGACCGTCGCCCGAGCGAGTCCCACGAGCGTGAGGACAATGAGGGATACCCCGGCTACAAGCCTTACAGCCCTTCACCACAGAACTGGAGCGGTGTCTAGAGAGCACGGCTAAGCGATTGAATCCCTCATGTTTGATCTGTAGCAAGTATGTTGGTGTATCATGTTCCTGACGACATTCGGTTTCGTGGCGTTATCAAAAGGCGAATCAGTCGCTATCTAGAGGTCCAGGGGTGTTTTTTCTTTTTGGCTTGTTTTGGGTGCTTGGATCTTGCTCACATCATGACGGTAGTGCTTGGATTTACCTGCTTGGGTTGTTTCTTTTCCCCTTTCGTTGACAGGCATTGTTTGCCTTGACCTTTTGTTGGAGAAATGGGTGAGCTTGACGGTTTGGTGATTTTTGTCTATGACATGAATTGATTGGAGTTGCCGAATTATATGATGATGACAATGCGTTTAGACGGATCCAACTAAGCCTTTTCATTAACCGTTTCTCTCTATCTTGCTATTGAATTTGCCATTGTATTTGGCCATGATGCCCACCTTTACCGTGCAGCAAGCAGAGAGATACAACGGCACACACATTCACATTTCCACGAAAATGGATAATCGCAGGTAAGGAAAGCCAGGGGGAAAAAAAGAAATAGAAAAAAGATGGCCAAAAAAAGAACCGTTTGAAAGAACATTTCATCGCTTGTATTGGACGAACGGGGAATCGAACCCCGGACCTTTCCCAGGCGTAGAACTTGGTTTCCTAGTAGGAAATTAGAACCGACGATGCTAAGGGAAAATTATACCACTAAACCATCCGCCCAGCGTAAGCTGTGTTGAGGACAACGCCTGCAAAATACGGTACAAGAACACGGGACGAGAAACACGGGACGAGAAACACGGGACGAGAAACATGGGACGAGAGAAACTTGTTGCGGCGGAGGAACATGGGACGAGAAAGTTGCGAATTCCATTGTTGATTGGATCAGGCGTGAATTTGATGGGACGGGGAAAAAAAAAAGTGAGGCCGTGTATTTGCTCTCCAGAATCGCTTCCATGCTTTATCCATGTACTTGAGAATTTGACACCAACGTAATCACGAGAGAAGAATAGAACAAACCCCGAAAAAAAGAGGAGGAGAGCACGGAGTAGAGAGAGGAAGAAGAAGAAGAAAGAGAATGGATATTCGACCCAAAAATGATGTGCGCCCGCCAAACAGTTCTCCAGCGCCGAGAATATGAAATGATGCCGTGAGAGAACAGAAACCAAAGCTCTTGAGCAAGAGAAAACCCAAAGCGATAACGACAGCGTCTATGTACAAACAGTGAGTTGCGAGGGATTTGTCTATATCAGTGGGTGGCATGCTATTCTTTCGGAAACAACTCGACTGAAACTCCGCTCGGCTTGGAGCTGGGTCGGCTGGAGCTGCTGCCATGAATCGTGGGGGCGTCTCCGTCCACGTCGGGATCGTACTCTTCGTCGCCATTGCGCGGGCATCCGTTGAACTTGACGGGCGTCTCGTCCTGGTCTGAGCTGATGCTGCCTGAGCCCGTTCCCCTTCTCTCGTAGTCATCGTCGTCATCGTCATGGTCCTCCGAGGGGAGCAGCTCGTGGTCCATCTCTTTGCCCTTGATGAAGGAGTCGATGATGTAGTACTGCAGCGCGTTCATGATGAGGGGAAAGATCATCATGACGAAGGCGACCTGCAGCTTCTCGTTGCCCTCTGTCCATCGAAGCGCCCAGTCGCCGACCTGCGAGATCCAGGGCATCATGATGAAGATGACGAGGACGCAGAGCTTCATGCCAAAGAGGCCGGCAAAGTATATGACGGACTGCTTGAGCCACCACCAGGCGTTGGGGGGGTTGCCGTAGTAGCCCGACTTGATGGATTCGGCGGGCTTGCCGAACGGGGTGAATGAGGCGAGGGCGCTGAAGACTCGCAGGAGCACGATGAGGATGGGGATACCGACGGTTGTCTGTCGTAACGTTGTTAGTATCGCAGGCCGTTGCTCTAGTTTGATTGAGATAAAAAGGCGTGTTTGCTTACGTCTATGGCCAAGTTCAAGAGGTAAAAGGAGCACGGATTAGGCACGTAGTCGTCGCCTCTGGCCACGAGCCGCTCGACGACGCTGGGCTCGACCTTGATGGAGAAGCGGCCGCTGGTCAACATGGACATGAAGATGTTGGAGACGTGCACCAGGACGGAGCCAAAGACCTGCTTGGAGACGTCAAAGAACCAGACCTTGACGGGCCGCCGCGGGTGTTCCCTCCACCGCTTGTAGACAAGCGACAGCATGGCCAGGCCGCCGAGCGCTGCCTGGACGACGAGCGCAAAGGGCCCCAGCAGCTGGCACTCGCCCTGGGAGGCGTCGATGTGGAAGGGCCCTGAGGGGCTCGCGGTGGCGCTGGCCGTGGCCGAGGCGAGGGCTGCTGTTGCTGTCGTGAGGGTGGCCATTGTTGTTGTTGTTGTTGTTGTTGTTGTGAGGAGGGCGGGAGTGGGAACGTCGACTCCTATCGCCGCATCACGAGCGGCTTGCATGCCGGTGGGGAGAAAAGTATCGGACGAACGAAGACGTAGAAGAAGAAAGAGAGGAGAGGAGGAGAGCTGAGATGATATAATTCGCGGTTTCGGAGGGGGGGTGAGAAAGGGTAGGACAAGGCTCTGGCGTATCGCTACAGCTGAGTGGCGGAGCAAAGTCTCAGTTTCTGGTGAGGCACGGGACAAGAGTCGATGATCGTCACGGGAGCCCCCCAGGATAAGGAAAGGCTTTTGGGGTGCTGGTCTGGGGTTGTCGCTCAAACACGATACATGGTTGTATATGCAGTTCAGCAGAAGAAGAAAGATCAACTGAGACGAAGAAAAGTCGGAAAATAAATGCAAATGCACGGCTGAAGGAGAAAAAAAAAATAAGGGACCAGGTTGAAACGCAGCCAGGCGTGGGATTTGCTCGCGGTTACATCACTGGCCGTCTGTGATTGATTCCACCTTGATTTCAGGCTGCCGAGAGTATCGGGGACCGGGCGTCTCGTATTGGGCAAGGTGCGAGACGGGGTAGGGGGTACGTCTTTGCGTGGGAAGAGGCGGACATGAGCCAACCAGGAGGCGAGAATATGCTCCGACCGTCCATTACATAACTGACCATTTTAGGTAATCACGAAAGATGTGGCTGGTGCCACGAGTGCAGTGGCTGGTGCTGGTACGCACAGCAAAGTACCAATTCCCATCTCACATGGTGGGGCACTACTGACAATCGAACTGGGCGGGAAAAAGTTCGAGAGGGCCGATTTTGAAGTATCACGACCAAGACCCTCTTCCTCTCGACAATCGGCACCAGCGCCCTCCTCTACCAGCCTCTCGCCCTGGTATAACTCCTACATATCCAGCCCGTCATGTTCCGCACGCGGCTGCTGCGGACGCCCCGGCAGGCATTGGCCCTGAACCTGCGCGCATCCGCCAACGGCAGCAGCTCCAATGGCAGCTTCAACACCGTCAACAGCGTCGCCAACAACAAGAGCAGCGGCTTCAGCGCCAGGAGGAGCCTGCACACCGTGCCCCTGCTGCCGCACGACTACTCCCAGGGCGTGCCCAACCTCATGAGCCCCGGCGGCTTCGCCCTCGCGTGGACAGACTACATGACGGTCACCCTCGACAAGCTCAACGCCATGATTGCCGGTACGTTTCTTCGTAACACTCTCATTACGAACTAGAACAAACCCGATCGCTGACTTGTCATGTTTACCCGGCCCAGGCACCGAGCTCGAAAGCCACGACGTCAAGACAATCTCCCTCATGACCGCCCGCGAGCCCAACCAGGCCCCCATCTTCAACCACGCCTCCATGGCGCACAACAACCACTTCTTCTTCCAGGGCATCGCGCCCAAGGGCACCCCGATGCCCGACGACCTGCGCCGCGAGCTTGAGGCCTCCTTCTCCTCCATCGAGTCCCTGCGCCTCGAGTTCATCGTCACCGCCTCCGCCATGTTCGGCCCGGGCTTCGTCTGGCTCGTCAAGGCCGGCCCCGGCGACTACCGCATCCTGCCCACCTACCTCGCCGGCTCCCCTTACCCGGGCGCCCACTGGCGCATGCAGTCCACCGACATGAACACCGTCGGCAACGACGGCTCCGCGCGCCCGTTCTACAAGAACCAGCTCCTCGGCGCGGGCAGGAGGAGGACAGGCGATCTGCCCCCCGGCGGCATCGAGCTCGAGCCGCTGCTGTGCTTGAACACGTGGGAGCACGCCTGGCTGCTGGACTGGGGTATGGGCGTCGATGGCAAGGGCGGAAAGGCAGCGTATGTCGATTCTTGGTGGAAGTTGATTGATTGGGAAAAGGTCCATCAGAGGGCTGGCACGACGCGGCCTGAGTTCATGACGGAGACTTCTCCTTGAGGAAGATGATGTGGACGATGAACGCAAAAAAAAAGAAAAGAAAAAGAAATGGGAAAATCGAGACAAAGAAATGGGGAGAAAGAAATCAAGGGGGGAAACGTATATATATGTGACATGCAAAGAAAAAGGGTACAGTCCGCCAGCCGTACTTGATGCTAGGGAAGGAGCTTTGGAAATCTTGGTGTCGAGAATGGTTCTGGCTGGAAGAGATGTAAGATAAGTGTAAAGGTACTATATACATATATACTGATTATGCTCTATCTGAAAATATAAGGAAGGATGCTCTTGGGTGGTTTGTGACTTGTCTCTCTGGTGAGTCTCTCGCGTCGCTGATATGGAGGACACTACCCTAGAACGCAATCGAATCTTTAGTGTTGATGCGAAATGAGGAGTCGTGCCGTTACGATGATGCTGCGCATCAGCTTGAATGTGGTTTATGACTGGCCCAACAGTACAATGATACGTGTATTCATGGCATGGTTGAGATATGAAAGTCCAGGCAACAAAAATCGAGAAGCGACGAAGTAGATGCAAGATACACAGCGATAACTCGGCCAGAGGATAGTCTCAACGGCCACAGCATCACGAAATAAATGAAATTGTATACTAGATATCAATCAAACTCGTCGTTATTGCATCCAGTTTTGTCCTTGGTAAACCAACTACCTCAACCACACTTTCAACGTCCACTTATCAAAGAGTCCCCAAATCAGCAGCAACAATTTTTTCTGTCCAAAATTCGTAATCCTTTGAAGGACGCAATCTTTCTTTCTAGCATTTAAAACCCAACAACAAAACGTCATCAATCTGAACTCTCCACTAACTAGTAACAAACAAATCGGTATCAGACTCTCTTTGCGTCTTGCTCGCCATGTATATCTTTCTTCTTTCGTTTGTTTGTATGCAAGAAATGAATCAAAGGGAAGGCGTTTCGGAGAAGTAGAATAACAGCTGAAGCAAAAGGGCAGTCTAGCTGTGCGTAAACTCAGCGGGAGAAAGGGATATATAAGACAAACTTCAAGGAGATTGAGAAGAGAGAGAGGGGAGGATAGAAGGAATGAAAGAATAGTGGAACAGGTCATAAATCATTCGTCGTTAAACACAAAGGAGAGTCATCAGAACAGGAAAACGGAAACTGGAATTCAGAAAGCAAAGAAACTTCGAAAACAACCAAGGATGGAATGGGATGTATGTTTTGTGATGTCGTGGCTCAAATCATATTACCGTTGACGCTAATCTCGAAGCCATCGCCCTTCTGCTTCAGCGCCTTGGCAAGCATGAGCTCCCGCATCCAGTCAATCCGCTCATCACGGTTCTTGACCGCAAAGTGATGCGTCTTGCCAGTCCCGTTGACGCCCTCGGCAGGCGCATTGCCTTGCTGGAGCGAGCTGTCCCGCTTGCGCAGCCGCGCCCCGTTCTTGTCCTGGGGAATGAGCTGGAAGCTAAAGGCGCCAACGGGGTCGCTCTTCTCGCGGTTGTGGATGGACACGGCCTTGAAGGCGGCGCTGAGCTTGGACGTCGAGGCGAGGCTGGAGCAAGCGATGGCGTAGTCGTCAATGTCGACGTACTCGAGCGTGCGGTCTATCTGCTGGGCGTCCTTGTGCATGTTCAGGCGGGTGCCCTTGAGCGTGAAGTAGCCGTCCTGCCACTCGTGGCGGAGCATGCGCATCTTGCGCTTCTTCATGGGGCCCTGGAAGCTGATGCCGCTCGAGGCCATCGCGGCGGGTGCCTCCCTGGACTCACCGGGGCGCAATGCGGGCATGGAAGGGATGGCCTGCTCATAGGTGGTACGGTCGGCGGGCGACCAGGGGTAGTTGAAGCGAGGGGGGGCTTGGGAAGGCTGCTGCTGCTGTTGCTGCTGCGGCTGTTGTTGTTGTTGTTGTTGGGCTGGAGTTCGGGGAGACGCAGTCTTGGGCGAACTCGCCCTGGGATAGGTGCGGGTCACCCGGTTCTCGTCCAAGGCAGGCATGACAGGGAACGACGGACGGCGGCCAGAAGCTCGCGACTGTGACCGGTTGTGGCCAGCCATGGGCGCAGCACGGTAGTTCATATCAGGAGGCACCGACTGAGAGGCATCTCGAGCAACGGGGCCAAGGTGGACAGCCGTGACGGGAACATCCATCTCAGAGAAGGGAGTGCCAAATCGATAGGGGTTCTTCGCGGTCTCCAAGTCGGGAGACAGCGGGTCAGCCTTCTCCATCTGGTATGGCACAAACTCCTGCTGCAAGGGAGACGAGCGGCGTGATGGTTGCTGCTGCTGCTGCTGCTGCTGCTGCTGCTGCTGCTGTGCGGGTTGAGAAGCAGCTGGCCGGGGAGGCGCCTGGCGCGCGGCGGCCTGAGAGTTCCCAGGGATGGACAGCTTCGGCAGACGTCGCAAGCCCTGGTGAGGTTGCGCAGACGGGGTAACTTCAAAGGGGGGAGTGAGCGGCACCTCATTGCTGACGGCGTTGTTCCGCTGGAATTTGAGGAACTGGCGGACGTTGTCCTGAGGATCGCGAGCCTGCATGTTCCGAAGGGTCGCCTCCTGGAGGTACTGCAGCGGCGGCAGGTTGCCAGGCCCGAGAATGTCGGACGACGCCACCACGGACGGCACAGAGTCGGAGAATGGCCGCATCGTCTCGTTTGGATCCAGGGCCCTGGCTGTGTCGGGATTGCCCACATCGCCGTAGACGAGGACGGCACCGCCGGCCTTGTTGACGTCGATGTGTGGATTCAATCTCTTAAATTCCTCGATGGCCTTCTGCTGCTTCCTCCACTTTGAACAGTTCTCGCCCTTGGAGCAGTTGTGAGGCTTTGGGATGACCTGCTCGATGCCAATGATGGATACCGATTCCATGGGCGTGATGGGATCGTTGGCCCGGCGAACCCTGCGCTTGCTCTCGTGGCGCCGCACTGAGCTGGAGCCATCCTTCTTCATCGCCTTCCTGGCTTCTCGGCTGGGCTTATCCTCGATTGGCGTCGTGGCCTCGGGCGAAGCCGGCGTGCTGTCCAACAAAACCTGAATCTGGTTCCATAGTCTCGTCCGGATTCCAAAAGAGTGAATGTCC
This sequence comes from Trichoderma ghanense, assembly GCF_004382785.1. Classification (NCBI taxonomy): domain Eukaryota; kingdom Fungi; phylum Ascomycota; class Sordariomycetes; order Hypocreales; family Hypocreaceae; genus Trichoderma; species Trichoderma ghanense. Next base: position 1,162,827 of record NW_027395664.1, on the reverse strand, counting down.
AGCTCTTTGAGGTCTTCAAACTTCAACGTGATCAAAAGAGCACCATTGATATCATTCTCGATGAGCCTCTCCGTGACTGCGAGCTCTATGCCAGCATTGAGCATCCACTGTGCCACCATCTCGGGCGTCCATGATGCCAGCGTCGACAAGTCAAGCTCCGCATCGGTGTATTGGAAAGGGCCGCTCCAGCGAGACTTGCCATGGGACACCGCCTCTCGAGGTACATGTGGCGTCATGGGCGACAAGGTCAGGACTACATCCTCTTCGCCTGCTGAGTACCTCGTGTACTGGTCGGCAGGAAACTGGAACAGGTGCGGGCCGCGAGGGCCTTCGACCTGCTTGGGGGAGTGTTCGAGGTAGACATACGGGCCTCTACTTGAGCGAGGAGTGGGGACCTCGTCGTACGAAGAGAGGGTTGTGAAACTGGGCTGGCCCGACTGCGAGTACCCGACGTTAGCCATCGAGTTTTTCGTCTTCATGAGGGGTGGTGAAGAAGGAAGGGAGTCCACTTACTGACTGCAGGCTCACTCGGGGTGAGTTGTCTTCCGCCTCGCTCACTTCATCGTCGTCTTCCTCTTCATCCCAGTCCGTGTCCACGAACTCTGTGGCTACTGATGTCGGCCTCACCTGCTGCGGCTCTTGCTTGAGGTTGAAAAAGGTGTTCTGAGGAGCGGGCTTCTGGCGCATCTCCTGGTATGTGCGGCTCTCGCCGACATGGAAGGATGTGTAGTCCTGAATAAGCTTCAATTAGTGACGGGCCGGGTCGAGTGTAAGTGGCACGCTACGTACCATCCTCTTCTCAGGGCGCTTCTTCCTCTCTCTGATCTGCTTTCTTTTCTCTCTTCCTGATCCTTTTTCCTTTGCTTGTCAACAGGTGGCCCGTTCAATACATAGAAGTGGCGAGGAAAGCTTTGAGGTGCTTGCGGATAGCTCCGGGTGGTGAAAGGGGGAAGGATGCTTCTGATGCAGCAGCCGTTGCCGGCAAGCTCTCTAGATCGATGGAATTTGCGCAGAAATGTAACAATGTAGGTTACTCTGCGATACACAAGCAAACAAAACAAGATGTGAAGTGACGAGAAGCCGCAGGACCAAGCAACAAGAGGCTCGATACGGAGTAGATGTCACTAAAACGAGATTGAGGTCGCAAAGGGGGAAGAGAATTCTGCATCTCAGTGGGCGGCTAGCGGTTGATAAGTATTCCTCATGAACAAAGGTCGCATCTCGAGGGACCGGCCGAGAGTTCCTGCGGGCGAAAGATACGCATACGCAAGACCAGCTCCGTTCATGGACAGGGACATGGACAGCTGCGCGTCTGAGCAAGGGGGCACTCGGTCCCGGTAGTCAGCACAGCACCAGAGCTAGTCTGTAATGCGAGGTGATGAGCACACCGATCCGACTCGCAAAATCGTTGCGGGGGACAAGAATAGCAGTAGTCGCAGTTGGGCCACAGCAGCGAGGGCCGCGAGGGCTGGGCATGTTCGAAGCACAGGCCCGGACGAGAGCAGGGTGATACAGCTTGGTCGCGGGTGCTAGAGACAAAGAGCCGGCTCCCCATTGGCGCCTGAGGCCGGGCCCTTCTGCCGCGAAGGCGGCGCGAAGACAACGGTATCAATTGGACCGCCAGGCAAACACTGGCAGATGGTGTCGTTTCTTCCAGCCAGTCAAGCGTCCTGGCCGCCCATGAAGGCTGCCGCACAGGTCCCATGTGTGGAGCCGCGAGCAGGGTTGCTGGACGTCGCGATTTGCTGGATGGCCCAAGACCGCGGACGCCGGTCCTCGTCCAAATATAGCCGGCGCTTAGGCGCCGTGATCTCTCTCTCTCTTCTCTTCTCCAGCAGCAACCGACTGGGGTGCGGACAATGGTCGAAGGCGGCCCTTGTCGGCACTGACAGGATCATTCATGCACAAACAAGGGTTGTCGACGCAGTCTCGCCGTGCCTGTATGCACGGCGCATGGGGGGAGGGCTTCCAGTGCTGCGAGAATGCGAGAAACAGAGACACAGGCGAGAGAAGTGAGGCAAGGGACCCGGAAAGGCTTCGTTCATCGTGCTTCCGCCATGGCCCTGCATTCATGCACCCCCGCTCCATCCTGCAGAGAAATGCGAATGCTCAAAGTCTGTTACGACATCACTTGCTTAAAAGTGTAGGTGCTCCGCTGTCTGGAGAGTCCGTTGCGCCTCGGTGACTTTACTCTCATCAAGGTGACGACTCTTGGACAGCTCGAATGCCGTCATCACGCGGCCCATAACACCGATTGTCTCCTCCGTCAGCATCGTGATGCCCCATCGAACTGCAGAGCAAGCAAGAGCAGAGACAAGGAGGACCCCAGAAGATCTCACGAAAACCACTCCATAACACGAGGCGGTGGAATATCCGATGCCGTCATTGTGGCCTCGTGACTCGATGAAATCTTTTCCCTCGCAGACCAAGTGAGGAAACAAGAGGGAAACGGCTCCATTCGGGGACCCGTCGTTGGGCACGCAAAGGTTCTCTTCCTTCCTCTCTGCCGTTTTTCAACAGTTCTCATACGTGCAGTAGTCGGTGAGGCCCGTCTAGCCGTCTAGGCGCAAACCGCCCAGCGGGTGGCTTGGAGGGTGTCTCAGCCGCCATGTTTGTAAACGGTCACGCCCAAAGGCCGAGAATCCTTTGACCGTTGCCACCTTGTCTGCATGTCTTTCCCGATCTCCATGCCTATGTCCATGTAAGTGCGAACGGGACGGCAAAGTGCATGCGTGTTGGTTCTGTCGTTGTGATAACCCCACCGTCGGCCGCCGCGGCTCCTCGAGGCGCTACTCCGAGCCACGGCGATCGTTGAATTAACGCCTGCATGATTGCCAGAAGCGGCAATCGATGATATTGGTGTAAGATGAGGGACGGGCAACAGATGAAAATCCCCAGCCCGTGATCATCACATCACACTGTTGGCGTTGTGATGGCCTCGGGCAAGCTAGTGGGACGGTCCGGCTCACGATGATGACCGTTGCAGGGCAAGCAGATGGCGCCAGAAGCGGTCATCACACAGACCGATGTGACAAGCACGTGAAGCGTAGCTGCGAGACATGGCAGCATGGAAGCATATCGGTTCGCACAAAGTCCCAGGGCCCAAGTAACAGGTAGCCGCTGGGCGAGCTCGAGGCCTTCGAGTCCATCTGCATGTTCCGCTTCATTCTGCTTCTGCTTCGTCATCCAGAACCCAAATCTCCAAGACTTGCATATCTCTCTGCTTCCGCAACCCTTGCTGCGGTGACCTCAGTTCGCGATGCCGAGCCACAAAAGTCTCGGTTGTCGGCTTCTCAATGCTAGCACAGTGACGACCCGAAGGAAGCACAGGTATGACGACGGACCTGTTGACAATGAGGCCTCGCTCGGCCGCACAGCGGTCAATCTCGAGTTCTCGATGGGCCGCACCTGGCCATGCACGTTAGATTTCATGTGCAGCGCCGCTCGCGCATGAAGAGGATCTGGAGCTTGCGCAACCTTGATCACGTCCGGCCGAGTAGCCAGGCCAGCAGCTGGCCCTCTAGCATCAGAGCAAGAAAGAGGCCTAAGAGGAAAAAGCAGGCCATTTTCCAAGCCATCTGCACAAGAGCCCTGCCAGCCACTAGAGGCCGTGCGTGATAGGGCGGGTTGGGGTATCACGACAACGTCGCTAGGGTTGTTGCAGCTTCGTATGTACTTTACCTGTGCTAGCAGAGAGATAGACTGGTGCCCTCGGTCAATCAGAGAGATGCGACGTGACACCAGGACAAGGGAGCCGATCGTTCTTTCGGGATCAGGTCAGCCTGCCAGCCGGTACCCCACATCGTAAGGTGTACACAATAGAGCGGGCATGGGTTGGAAGTTCCAATTGGCGATGGAAGACGGCGATTGTTGATGAGGGAAAAAATCGAGACAAAGGACCCCGACAAGAGCCAAGCCGATAGTGGGAGAGACACAGTGGGAGATGGAGGAGGGAAGTTGAGGGGGGGTGTGTGGCCTCTTGCGCTAACCATCTCTAGCGGCAGCTCAGGCACTAGAGCCTGGACCCCTGATCCCTGTGGCGTTGATGGCTTGTACTGTATATTCTGGGCTTTGTACTGTGCGTGGGAGAGGCAAAGGTAATCTTCATGGATCAAAGCTGTGTGTGTGCTTTTACTGGAGAAAAGGGACAAGGAAGGGAGGAGAGGGATCGGACGATAATGACCCCTCGTGGCTCTCATAAGAACTATTACACACACACACACACACCTGCCATGCCTTGTTGTGGCTGGTTGATAGTGCCATGTGGTACCATCTTGCCTGATACTTGCCTGGGGTCAAGAAGCTCAATGATCAAGGTGCTCTGGGCGAGTTCCGTATTGTGGATTCCTTACATGAGCATTATATGAGCTGTTTCATCGCGCAGAATCAATCTACAATTGAGCCAGGATATAGGGGGTTGAATCACATCCGGGGATCAAACAGTACTAGCTAGCACCAGGCAACAACATGAAGAAACAAGCCAAACACAGCCGAGATACTGACAACCAGCAATCCCTTCACCAGGACGAATGAAGAACGGCCGAGGACATGAAGGAACCTCCTCTTCCCCCTTCTCCTCACTCTTTGTGCGCCAGCCAATCCAGACCGGCGATATCCCAGAGACTCCACGTGCCGTTCGAGGTCACGCAGAAATCTGAGGCCAATTGGACACTGGTACATTTCACCGCCAGCGCCCAATCAGAGCGTCGCACCGGCCTCGGCGGCGCCCATTGGCTGGATTTCCCATCAATCGCATCAATCGCCCTGTTGGTGTCCAATTTTCCATCTGTTTGACCGAGGCCGTGGAGAGGGGAGTAGAAGATGAGATGGAACGGAATGGGAGGAGAGGAACCCGTCTACCCTACAGTGTGCTCCAAAGAACCCTCCGGCTTGTTCGGTTCGTAACGGATAGTATGCAAATACCTAGGTATTGCAAGCGTGTGCCCTCGGTATCTTGGTACATCGCGTAACCCGCACACTATCGTGAATCTTGTTCTCGACCAACACTACGGCTGGGCCCGTCTCCGACTAGCTGCCAACAGACTGAAAAACTAGGAGAAACAAGCAGCAAGCAAACTACTAGATAGTGCTTTTCGCTCCCGTCTTCAAGCCCACCCCGGTCTCTGCCCAATGCCTTGCATTGCCCTCACACAACGGAACGGCGCCGGCAGAGACAATGACTAGCAAGGACACGGACCAGCCTCAAGTGCAATCGACTTTCTCATCAGACATTGGTTGCTGCTCACCGACATGTTCGTCGTGCAGCGGAAGACAACCTCTCCGACTCCTCTCTTTTGTCTCAGCCCTTTGTTGAGGCGGCATCTCGCCAGAGACAAGCCGTTACTATTGCGCGAAACAAAAAAATATGGGATGCTCGTGCCAAGGAATCAATCATACACACACCCCGGAGGCGCAACGTGCGGCAGACCATGTCGGTTTCTTTTCTCGTCGGTTTTTTTGTCTCTTTTTTGTGGTGTCTCACACAATCCCGACGTTGAGAGCTACCTCCTATTCCAGTACTACTACGAATGACTAGCAGTACGTAGTACGACGTGCTATACTGTACAATACAGGGCACGGAGAATGTTGGTCCGATTCTTCACCAAACGGCCTGCTAAACAAACGCTAGACTCCCGCTAGGCCTCGAAATGGGGGCACCGTCAGGCTCATATCGCAAACCAGAGGCCAGTCACATGTGCGAAAAAATGATAACCGGCAACAGAGTCCCCGGAGAGGAGACCTGCCAAGAGCAAATACGCTTCTTGACCGCGGCCCCGAGCTGCAACAAAGCTCGCAAGGGTTCTCACGCAGGTGAGCAGAAGCACAAATCCTTCGGCTTTCCACCCCCGTGCGAAAAGGGCAGGGCAACAACGAGCCTATCCGATCCGGCCGAATGCTGTGCCCTCGTAGTGCTGTGATGGCCCGAGCTAAACGGCCACTGCCAGGGTCTTGGACCAGCTTGAAGCTCTGATGATCACCAGCTAGGAGATACTAGTACCCACACGCCACAGTGCGCCAGACGCTCTGCATGTTCAAAGCAGGCAATCTTGGTCCCCTTGTCTCTCGGCCAGGAGGGGAAGCTAATGGACACATCTCTCCTCCGCCAGTCAAGTCCCGGGAGAGGCAATTGCTGAAAACTCGGCAGCTAGTAGTTGCCATTGCTCATTTCCGTCGACAACCGTCGTCAAACACCCAGAGCATTAGACATTGACCAATGAATTGTACGAAACCCCCATCTCAAGGGCTCACATGGCCCTGAGTAAATGCGGCCCAATATTCATTGTGTGGTGGACAGTTCGCAGCTCTGGCCGAGTCCCACAGCGTAGACAAATCTCGTTGGCTGGCGTGAGAGGAGTGGCTGGGGACAAGATGCAGTCGGCACGTAATACTCGTATGTACTTCGTGGACCACCAACTCCGAGGATGCTCATCAGAACACTGCATCATCCACTTGGTGCTTCGTACTCCGTACTCCGTACTCACTACACGCTCGTCTTCGACAGACCAAAATGCCGTCACATTTCACTCAACTGGGCAACGCTAGCCTCGAATCCGCGTACAAGCAGTATCAATTTTGAAGACACCGCGTATCTGCTTGTAGTCAAAGTGCGTTGAGACAGAAATTTTCAAGGGCTTCGGAAGCACATCACCCGGCAAATCCGCTAGGTTCGTAGCAGTATGGCGCCGGGGCCGGTGATGGAAAGCAAAAGGTACTCCGCAAACAAGGAGATACTGTGCATCTGTCTGGGGATAAGGACCCTGGACGGCCTCGGAAGAGAATGCCTTTGCCCTTTTTCCCACTCTTGTACATGTACTGTGCACATGTACTTTGCAGCTCGGCTTTGTTCCTGGAGAGCTGTCATTCCACCCTTGCCTTAATGAGAATATTACAAGTCACCCAGTAATCTTAAAACCAGGATCAGCTCACATACCACTTGCGGAAGTGGCCATTGTTCATTTGATCCGTCACTCTGCTCAAGATGAATTTTGATTCTTGTCTCTTCTCTCTCCGAGAGAGATCCGACGTGACTGGCGCGGGACTGACTGACTCGAAGGTGTCATGCATGTCTCGTACGAAATGCCAGGGACCTTTTTAGAGTCAGTCTTGAGCCACCTAGACTAGAGACTGCGCGTATCCGCAACAAGGTGGATGAGTGTTAGTTGCCCTCTTGAAGAGGTGGCATTAGTCGTACGCGGGAAATTAGTAGCCTCTTGCGAGAACTGCCTGTCGTACTTCGTACACTTTACCTCAACTTTGAGATCGGGGGCGGACAAACTACAGCTCAGGAGCAAGCTATTCGCGCAAGTTTCTGCTCCGCAACATTTTCTGGCGTTAGCTAACTTCAAGGTGATGGCTCAGAGGCTGGCCATTCGAGCTCTGTGCGGGGGATTTGACATGTGCTCATGAGACATGTGCTAGTAACGGAGAGGGGGTTGGTCGTTTAGAAAAGGAAGTGATTAGCTCTCCAGAGTGCATGTGGCCTCCTTGAGGCTGAGGACGACATCAGATATCTCATTTTGAGGACCTATCTCCGTTGATATGTTCTCGAGAAGCTGCCGAATCCCCTGTTCGCGCGGTCACGCTGTGTGGTCGTGATATCAGATGCAAAGGCGTGCCATGTGTTGGAGTACGGAGCCGAGCCACGAGTATGTATCTGGTGGAATCAAGACGGAGATATCACGACAAGGGACGGGGAATTAGGCTTCACAGCCGGCCTACCTGGGCTCATTTCTGAGAGCAGCAGGGCCTAGGTCATCCACTTTGCAGACCAAATTTCAAACCGTCCGCTTATAGCACAGTTCCTACTCAACCCAGTTGTGCTAGAGAGCAGAGAGGTAAATCTAAGAATCGTGGGCAGGGCCTCCGCACTACCCGAGACCTCGTACGGTTGCGATCGGTCGACCGGGAAGTGAGGGGTTGCGGCCAGCAGCCGAGACTCGGACTGGTGTGCGCAGGGAGCCGACAATGGAGCGATTCAGGCATCAGAGGTCGGACAGGGAGCAGAGGCCATGATGCAAAGCGCGATGGCAGATGGCCAGCGTCTTGCCGTAAGGTACCCTGTAATATCAGCCCAAAGGCAGCTCGGCAGGCCCTTGCGAGCTCAACCCGCTCGTGGTTCGTCGCTCGTGGTTCGAATCGTAGGGTATTCGTCGTACGGCATTAGTAGCCATGGTACATATACTTCGTATACGGCGCACGAAGCGTAAGGTAGCGAGAGAGTTAGTGCCAAACTGCTTTGCCGAATGTAGACACTACTAAAGGCCGATGCTAAGAAGCGCGGGGCTCCTGCGAGATCCAACAGTAGAGGCTGGGGATGCGCTGAGGATTATGGTGTGTGCGGCCCAACTTCCAGTCATACACAGCTTCGGTAGAACTTGCAAAGAAATTAGCGAGTGCGAGGCCGTCTGGCTTTATACCCTCCAGATGGGCGAAGGTAGGAGAAGCGAGAGAAACGATGTGACGAGGATAAGCGAGTTTGGGCGCTTCTGCATGCCTTCTTGGTCGAGGACACATTGTGAATCTAGTATCAGTCCCAGTAGGGTCTTGCTTGGGCCACCACATTCGTACTTTGTGCTTCGTACAGACGGGTAGTGATCGCGGCTGGGAAGCGACTGATCGAGTTGCCTGGCACATCCGTTGGCCTGGGCGCTTAACGGTCCACGACAGCCGAGATCAGACGCAAGATGCACCCGCGCATGGAGGAAGGGCGGAGATCTCGCTGGAGGGGCAAGATTATGCCGAAATGGCCAACAGCAGCAGGAGGAATCAGGGTTAAATTAAAAATAGCAGCACATCTGCAGGCTCTCACACCGCACACGGCAGAAAGGCAGACACGTGCTGTGATGGGCGTGATAGCGCCAGCTGTGCGATCTGCCGCGTCATGACAAACAGCGGGAGGAGCCGTATGCTCGTAAGCGCCCAGCTGGGGAGAGGATGAAGAGATGCCAAATTTAGCCCGGAATTTGATCGGAGTGAGGGGTTAATTGACTCTCGGGGGCATCTGGAATCTGCCGGTGCTTGTGGCCCTGTAGGAAGGAGGAAGGAGGAAGGAGGACGATAGAGGAACAGAACGGTTACTTGTCTCATTTGCTCGTGCTATGGCGCACCGAGCAGGTGCGTTGCAGATCACTAGGGACTGAGTTTCCCGAGCGTGAAATCACGGCGAGGTTAAGGAAGGCACGATGCACTCCGTACATGAGATTACATGTTGTATGACAGCCACCACCTTACCTTAGATACTTCCTACCTACTCTACTACCTGAACGAACGAAAGATTGACAATACCTACTATACCAACTGGAAGTACGAGCACGAAGCATTATCAGCGGCAGCAAGATCTCTCGTCTCTCGCTCAACGCGGCCTGCTCTCTCTATTCAGCCGTTTTAGGCAAATGGCTTTTGGATCTTTTCGCGTTATCTCATCTCCATCTCGAAAACAGCAAGAGCAGCAGCAATCAACTTCCCAATGCTACCCTCCCGGAAGGAACGATCCCACCCTCCCATTCTTTATTCGCTCAGTGGGTGTGAGTCAGCCACCAAGAGAGAATAGAGCAGGAGCCGTCCGTCCGCCTTCTCCTCACCTGCGATCGGTCCAAAGTGCGGACTTGGTCCCCACAGCGGCTCCCCACGCATGCGATTGGATGTTTCTCGCAGCCAGGTCCCTACTAGTGCGGAATGCCACCAGCCCGAGTGAGCCAATCTCGATCGCCAGCCGGGCTGCGCGCAGGGATTGGTCCTTGACCTGTGCAGGCGCTACAGTCGGTTGGTCCCGCGGCCCCTACCGCTTGCTGCACGGACCAGCAATTCATCACAGCCCTCTGGCCAATCAGCACGCCCGGAAGCTCTTCCACGCTCAGCGGTCCAGCCCACTAGCACGCACCTCTGCCGCCACGGAAGCAACCTCATCCTTGTTCCGTTTCCCGCTCGACAGACAGGCCAGGCCCAGGGTCGCGTTCTTCGTCCTTTTCGTATGGGCATTCGCTTTCGGCATCGTTCCTCGTCTCCCTTGCGCTTCTCTGCTTGTACGAATGGCCTGCAAATTGCCGTATCTGTACGAGTCGTACAGGTCCCCGTAGGTGGTACCTGCGCCTGGCGCTGCAACACCGCAGCCACCCGCGTACTCGTACTTCGTACCTGTGCTCGGCATCTGCAGGGAGAACAAGAGAGAACGACCAGCACGAAGCCCTCGTACCACTGCCCAACTGCTGCAATTGAATTCAGAATGACCGGCCAGGGTTCCGGCTCCTTCCACGGAAACGCTCTTTACGACTCTCCCTGCGCTCTGGACATCAAGGCTGGAGCCAAGGCAGCAAGTGATAGGACCCAACAACTGCCAGTGGTAATGAAAGTTACTCATCCGCGCAGAGAGATTGCCTACTCGTGTGTATCCAGCCTCCTTCCCCATCTTGTTCGGCTTCTAACAGCTACCTTATTGAGGGTTCCTGTACCTGCTTCGTGCGAGCATCACGCCGCCTTAGCACTGCTGCAACAATCCCCACCGGCATATTTCGTACGAGTAGGTGGTTACAACGCTGAGCAACTCGCACGCAGCAGTTGAGAGTGACAAATTCCCTGTGGACTTTGATGCTTGGGCAGTCATTTGCACGACACGAGTATGCAGTTGCCAGACGTGATCTATCTGCTTGGGCAAGCATCTTGTCTGTACCTGCCAAAAAGACGTTATCAGCAGTGGCTCAAAGAGGTATGTACTGCGGAGACGCAAAACTTTTCTAGCAATGAAGACGACACCATCATGCCTTGCACCAGGGTTCGATCTGCAGCCTGCTCCGCCGAAGTTCGCTATGAGTCGCCGATGCGGTTTAGGCCTTGGCAGAGGATGGAGAGCAACCCTGTCAGCTCTCCTCTACTTCACTTGGGAGCTCGAAGTGAGCCCTGCACATTGGGCTGCAGCTGCATGTCGGATTGCGTTCGCAAGCACAAGGCAAGGTACCTGCTCGTACGAGGTACGGAGCATGTTGAACGACACACCATGGCGAAGCGATTCCGGCCGTTGTGTGGAGGACCAGTGCTGGATGGCGCATGCAACATGCTGCCCCTCAGAACACATAATGTGGTGCGTTGATGCACACATGGCCATCTGTTGGGGATGACCGACACCGGCTACAGGGCATCGGGTATGGCTCTCTCGTCGCCGAACTACTGCCCACGTTTCCACGGGGATCATGGATGTGCATGCTGGTGGCATCACTGGTGGCATCACGCTGGCTGCGGCGTCATCATCGTTCCAGAGGACAAGGCCAGGTGGCCGCAGGCTTTTCACCCTTGGCCTGGCTCAATGGCCTCGAGCTGCGGGTCTTGCGGACAGACATCTGGACTCTGCTGCTGGTTCTTGGACGTGGTCAAGGTACGGCATCTAGCTATTGCCCACTGCTTGCCGTTGTGGCGTTCGGTGTGGGTGACATGTCCCCAGGCCCAGACAGGCATCCACGTCGAGATTTTCTCCTCTCGGTGGTTGGTCTAACCCCGGTCCGCAGCTCCCACTAAGAGCTTCTCTGCCGCACCTCCACCGTCCTTGATGACCCAAGCAAGCGGTCCCTGGACGATGCTCATTGGTTGCTCTAAGCGCAGCTCTGGACACAAGCGGTCTTGGTGCCAGATGGGCATAATTAGTGCCATTTGATTTTCAAAAATAGCAGCACGAGCTGCAAAAAGCTCCCTGCGGAACCGGTCGAGATGGTCCTGGACGCTTGGCCGCGAGAATCGCGGCCAAGATATAAGTCGCGTCCTGTCCTGCTCTTCGAATTTAGCCCTCTTTTCTTCTTCTGCCGGAGCAAAGGTGAGAGTGTCCAAGTTGTCGCCAGAAGGCTTTCCCTCCTCTTTTTAACCCTATTTCCCCCTCCACCGCACTCGTCCTTCGTCGTCCTTTGATCAGGCATCACCATCATTTCCAGTGAAGAGCAAGCCGGACTTGCTTGGAACCAGTCGTTCTCTATACGCACATTCAGCTTCATTTCGCACAACCTTACTAGACTCCGTTGACGGACGAAACAAGAGCGACCGTTGTTTGACACGACGGCTCCCCACGACTTAGACCGACCACTCAGCTCTGCAAAGACAGGGCCGTAATCTAATACCATCTCCAACCTCGGGCCTGAACCACCAGCTCTGGCAGGACAGCCTCACTTCACTTCCTTGTCTGGCAACAGTCCACTCCGGCCCTTATCGCCTTTATCCATCGTCCGAGAGCTTTCCACCCCCGGACACCACAAGCGGCGGCTTTGACTGGATTTGCTCCTCGTCCCGCTCCTTGCCCAGGCCCACAACAAAGGACAGACAGTGCGAGCATCTCCCAGCCCAGCACCGTGCCACACGCCCCCCTTGGCGGACTGTGCAAGAGACACCCCTCCCCTGCACTCGAGAGAAGTACCCTGTGGTGTTGAGCATCGCAAGCTACTACAAATGTCTACTCTGCCCCCCAATCACCACAATATCTTGTCAAGAACTTCAATGAATTCCGTACACATGGCCGTTTCGCAGTCTGGGAAGGCCAAGACGGCGCCCAAAGCCAGCAATGGCGCAACTCGCCGCGGCACGCAGATGCACCGCCGCTCAAGAACAGGTATGTGAAATCTCACGATGCTGGGCGGCAGCCGTCTTACACACGGGCCGCATTCGGCACATTACCATCTCTTTGGCTTTCCTCTCCAACGTCATACCATCCAAGTCTGCTCCTTGTTTTTTTCCCTGTCATGAAATTCAAACGCTGCAGACGAGGACTAACACTCGGCGCCAACTCCAGGCTGCTACACCTGCAGGTTACGACGCAAGAAGTGCGACGAGGGCACGCCTCTCTGCACAGCTTGCAAGCACCTCGGCCTAGCATGCGAATACAAGCGGCCCATGTGGTGGAGCAACAACGATGCGCGCAAGAAGCACAAGGAGGACATCAAGGGCATCATCAAGCGCAAGAAGCTGTCGGAGAAGTCGGCGCACACGTCCATCTCAACCTCTGTCACTTCATCGCCCCCCGGCCTGTCACACTCGGTGCCATCGTCCGCCACATACACCGATCCCATGGACCGCAACAGGTCAGCATCCATCGACTCCCACTTCTCCAACGGCTTCAACTTCAATGGCCCGATGCACCATGCCGACTACTCTGCCTACAACTCCCAAATCGCCCCGGAGTTCATGATCGGCTCCTACTCGCCGTACGAGATTGATGTCAAGACGGAGCGCCAGATGTTCATCAACGACATCCCCACGTTGAAGGAGTCCCAAGTCTCCACCTTCAGCACCTACTGCCCGCCTCCGCCGCCGGGAACCATCCTGCAGTCGGGCGCCCTCCCTGGAAGCTGGGTCGAGCATGTTCACGAGGAGCGCCGCGAATCGCTGGCCGAGGAGGCGCTCAACGTCAACTTCTTTGACTTTGCTCACGGGCCCTCGTACGACTCCAGGCAGGTCAAGATTGAGCTGGACGAGAACGACCAGCGCCTGTTTGACCACTTCATCCAGTTTGTCTTGCCCACCATCTTCCCCATTCTTGAGACGAACCAGCACGGATCGGTCGCCTCGGACCTGATCCTCCCTGCGCTGCAGTCCAACAACACCTACCTGCACTGCTGCCTGAGCATCGCCGCGCAGCACCTCAAGTCCCTGACGGCTGGCCCCAGCGAAGACATTGACCACGACATCATGCGACACCGCTACGCGACCATCTGGTCGCTGTGCGAGTCGCTGAAGCGGGATGAGAACTACCAGCAGATCCTCGAGGCCACTCTTGGACTCATCTTCTTCCAGTGCGTCGTGGGCCGCTCGTCCAGCCAGGAGCTGCTCGACATTCCGTGGCACCAGCACTTCCAAGCCGCCATCAACCTGGTCACCAAGCTGGACCTCCCCGGTCAGGTCTTGGACCCTGCCACGCCGATGACGCAGACGCCATTCAACATGACCTTGACCGCCTGGATTGACATCCTTGGCGCCACCATGCAGGGAACGTCCCCTACCTTTGCGCACACGTACCGCGAGAAGCACCTGTCTCAGCTGAATCCCTCTATGGGCCTGCGCGAGCTGATGGGATGCGAAGACCGAGTCATGTACCTCATCTCTGAGATTGCCTGCCTCGAGTCGCTCAAGCGGGACGGCATGGATGACTTTACCCTCTGCCAGCACGTGTCTGCCCTGGGTGAGCAGATCAGCATCACCGAGGTGAATGAGAACACGCCCAAGATGCCCTTCAACGGCAACGGCACTCTGTCGCCCAAGCAGCTGTCCAAGAACATCACGGCCGCGTTCCGCCTTGCGGCACGCATCTACCTGTGCAGCCTGGTGCCCGGCTTCAGCCCCCAGCAGCACTCGCCCAAGGGGCTTGTCGACAAGCTTACCAATGTCCTGCAATTCATCCCCTCGGGCCCGGAAGGGTATGACCGCAGCTTGGTCTGGGTCTACCTGCTGTGCGGCTCCATCAGCCTGCCCGACTCGGAGTTCCGCGTGCTCTTTGAGGATCGCGTCGCGCAGCTCGGCGAGCAGGCTGACTGTGGCTCTTTTGGCCGCATGGTCATGGTGCTGCGCGGCCTCTGGCTTCACAACGACAACCTGTCCAGGATGGGCACCCCCGAGAGCGTGGGCTCCGAGGTGGCTCAGCCATATCTCCACTGGCGCGACCTCATGCGGATGCAGAACATGGACTACCTGCTCATGTAAAGGCGGAACTTGGGCGCATATCTTGACAAGCTGGTCTTTGAGGTACGACAAGCACAAGAGCCTGCCTGAGCAGTCACTGTTCCACGTTCTTGCTTTTCCGCCCCAAAGGCAAAGCAGGCATTTGCCACTTTTTTTTTTATTTATTTCTCGTTATAATTTTTTTTTCCGGATCACATTCTTTGGTCTCACAATTCTTTTGCGAGATTGCCATGTCCAACGTTTTTACATATACCCCTACTGGCATGGGTTTACAAAAGGACGCCGCAAGGCAAGCAGGGCTCACAGCGGTTCTTAAACAGAGATGAGTGCGGTATGGGAAAGTCTTGGATGCTGTTTGACACACTTTGGACAACTTGGAGGACCTCACGAAGATTCCGTGGACAATGTCTGCCTGGATGGCAGACGGGTGACGAATGATGCATCTTTCATATTTCTTCGCTTTTGCACACTTTTCCCCCTTGTGGGATTGCATTTTTACTATTATACCAGGCTGGCATTGGGCGCGGCGCAAGATGTGTGTATTTTCACTTTATCATTTTCTATTTTCGAGCCTTTGAGAGGACGGAGAACCTCCATGGCAGGGTTTTGTTTTCATGAAGCATCTAGCATGGGTATTGGTTTCTGGGATACAGAAAGAATAAGAGCGAGCTGGTAGCGACCATGGATGGGACACTGCGGAAACAAGGCGTTCTCGCTGGGTGATACCATGTTGTCATCATCTCTCTAGGTGATTTACCTAGTTTAGGTAGTCTAAAGATTTCAAACTTGACTATTCACACTTGGACACCGGGCTTGACCATGGGATTTGCCAGATTGTCACATACTTGTTGCAGCTTGTACGATGCAGTTTCGGTGCAGAGCGACGAGATGAAATGGCGACGTTAAGATGCATCAGGCAGGGGTATATAATCTGTTGAAATTGTAATGTTACCTTTGTACATCCGAAGGCAATACAATGTGCTTCTCTGCATCCTTTCGATTGGTCAATTTTACGGGCTGCTGCGTTATGTCAATGCTTGGAAATGTCATTGGTAAGAAGGATATGCGAGACTGTTAACCGGTGGAGGGTGGTATTGGCGGGGGGGAGTTCGGGAGAGAGAGAAGCGAAGTGGTACATCATTCTAGAGAGAGGGAGAAGCAAGAGATTTGGTGGAGGGAAGAGTAGGCGGGAGCGGGAACTTTTGGGCTGAGATGGCTAATAACAGGACAAATGGGAAGGCATTCTTCTGCCTTATGTCAAGTAGAGGGAATATTCTTTAGGTAGAGGCAGACGATCATTGGGAGATTTGCTTTGTTGTTTGGGTGCGTTTTTTGATTGCCTTTTCTGCGAAATACCAGTTGTTTTTTTTTTATCATCGCCGCATGTGATCACTTACACGAGAGCAATCCTTCACGGAGTTTGTTCGATTTTCAAAGACGTTTATCCAAACAATCGGCTTTCGCCCAAATGTGTCCACATGGACAGCACAGTATCTCTCGGCATTTCGATTCCCATTTGCTCTTCACTTCTCACACCCCCCTCTCGCTCCGTTGTATTGGGAGCTGGAGCTAGGTAGGTAGTTTGGGCCCAAAGGTGAAAGGGCATTAACAACAATCAGCTGACCGGATAAAAAAAAAAACCAGATAAGTGATGCGTTTGACAAGCTATGTACCTTCTTTCGTAGGTAGCCGAAGTAGAAAATCAGTCAAAGCGACGAAAAAGAGGAAGGACGAGAAAATGGGGATGTTTCGGTAAGTCTGCGCGGACGAGATCCGATTTTTTGCAGGGGGGGCTTTTGGGAACAGGGAGGGTTGAGTGAGTGAGTTGAATGGGTGGGAAGGCGGATGGTTGTGTGGTTGTACATACGACGCGATACTACGAAGAGTGCGAAGATTTGGGTTGTAGTGAGTTGAAGAGCGCTTTGAATTGGTGTTTGGATTTTTGTTATGCGAGGTAACGTGAACATACGGAGTGTGCAGGTATCAATGGGTCCCTTGTTGAAATTTTGTATACTGTGTTGAAGAGGACGCTCATGGAGTGAGTGAATGAATGAATGAGTCTATAGCATGCATGAAGAAGAGCAGCCTTTCAGAGCGTGTCGCTGCTCGCATACTGTGAGGAGAAAACGACGGAGAATGCACGATACTGGACAAGGGGGTGGCACTGCATCTTTGGCATTTTTTTTTTTTTTGACAGTAACGTGGCGAGGGCAAAAGCTGGGGGCCCTGCGGAAGAGATTTTGCTGGAACCGGGGGTGTGTGGAAGATGGCAAAATGACAGGGCATGGATGGTTGTGCGTGATGTTTGGTGGTGATTTTTTATTTTCTGAAGACCACGGGATGAGGATTCGTTGCCACCTGGACGAACGAGTAGATGCAAGTACAGTTATGCTGGCAAACAGGGGATAGGCTTGGCGTGGCATGGTGGCTGTGCGGCTTGCACGAGGGAAAACGCGGCGGCGGATGGAAAAAGCTGTGAGTTCTACAATTGATGGATGCGGGAATAGTGATTGGTTTTGATGGGATGGATTGTCCGCATGGCGGTGGACAACTATTGATGTGGCGGATCGGGCGTGTTGTGTTGAATCGAGGCCCTTTCAGCTGCGGCGCAGGCGTGGCTAGCGTGCGATGGAGCGATGAGCTGGAAGAAGCACGTACGCAAAACACCGTAGAAACAAGTTTCAAAGAGGGTGGATGCGTTGGTGAGGGAGCCCGCATGGTTGGGGATGTTTGGGGAAGGGGTTGGGATGGATTTGGTTGAGCAGATGAGGTGCATTCCTGGGTGTGGGATTGCCATCAATCAACGAGTGATAACGACGTAGTACAGTGCAAGAGTCGGAAGAATCGGTGATTGTTCGCCTTTGTAATTCATCTTTGTGTGAGGAGGCATGGCAATGAATGTCATCGGCAATATGTGATATGATATAGTTGGTAGGTTATGGGCATTGGGCTTGCTGGGGACCTTGTCAACCAATTGTACTCTAAGCAATCCTCCACGCTGGTCAAGTCGTCATCTCTCGGTACGAGGTTTGTAAGCTCCAGAGGCGGTACAGTGACAGGCACAGGCACAGATGGGGATGGTGAGGATGCTGACAGACTGTTTGGATAAGACGGCAGCCAGGGCCTTTTCAACCTCTGCCTCTTTTCCCATGCTCTGTTTCCCGTCTCTTTCATCCGACGTCCACTTCGTATCAACCCATCGGAGTTTCTCGTCTTCTCACGTCTCCTCTTTATTCATCCTGAGGGTGTGTGAATGCAGCGGCGCGGAGTTGATACTCGTAACGGCCGAGAAGAAGCGGGAAAACGCGACGGCCCCTTTGGACGCGGGGGCTGTTTGGTTGGATGGGATGGTTGTTGTATCGTAGAGTAGCATCATGGGGTGGTATCTGCTGCTCTGGAGGCTGTTACCGAGGAAGCGAGCGAGCAAGTGTTTGTTTGGTGTTATCATGGAAGGATGTGCGTGTCTTCGGTTTGGCGTGTGCCGGTTGCTGATTAAACGGGCTGAATGTGCTTGCAAGTCGAAGAGAGGCGTGATTGATGCATGGTGTCACCGTATCGGGACCAAAATTCATGGTGTTTTCTTCCACTCTGACTTGCAAATTCCCGATTACTAAATCCTCTGCATCCACCGGGTTAGTACTTTGTACGCCCTCGCCTAGGCGGACGCGCCCAAAATTTCTCAAACGCTGCTGTGCGATTGCATGTTATCCTTCCATGTAGCAGTTACCTACCTGGCTTCATTCGTTGGAGTCTCCAGTGCATCCCCAGCGCTCTCAGCGCCCATCGGCGACTGGCTCTAGGCGCCCAATGACGGCTCCGGCGGCTACGCCAGGCGCCCAATCGCCCTGCCAGCGGCTTCTCGCCAGGGCCAATGAGCGCCAACCATCTGCCCGCGCGCGCCCAAGCCTGAAACCCCAGACCTGCAGCCCTCGACGCTCCAGAGTTCAAACCTCCCGCCCTCAGCAAATCCGGCTCTCGACGGCGCATCGCTGCCAGATCCTGGGCATCAAGCCATGACGCATCGCCCGTCTCTGCCGCTGCCTGCCGGCCAGTCGTTTGCCGGCTTGCTGCTCACCTCCATGCCGAAGCTCCGTCCCTGCCCCGTGGCCGTATGACTTACATGCACACGAACTGATGCCTCTGCAGACCGTCTCCAGTCGTTCTGCTCCCTGTCCGCGTGGGCGTCTGTCGAGTGGCACTGTCGCCCCGATACCTCGACTTGAGTGGTCCTGGATCGTTGACAGGCTGCTTGGCCCTTGTTTCGACAGCCTGGCGGACCTGCATTCGCTCGCTGGCAGTTGCAGGACGGCCTTGAAACGTGCTCGTGCTCGACGTGGTGAACAGGCCCGGAGCAAGAAGCCGCTCCCCAAGCATGGCAGCATGAGGCATGGGCAGATGAAGGGGATATGGAGACTTCGACCAGGAGCCACGGTCCCGCTTCTGAGACGTCCCGGAGCGGATTCACCACGCCAGAGTCTTCTGCTTGCGCGCCTATCCTCTGCAGATATCGGCATGGCAAGAGTCTGATCTGTTCAATGTCCTGGGGGCCTTGTTTCTCGTCTCTCATGATCCGCACCCTCGTGACTGAGACCCTCTGAGCTTCTTGCTCTACCCAGTTTTCTTTCCCATTCTTCCATTCACCTCTCTGTGTTCTGCACTCTCCCGTGTTTCTCTCCAGTTTTCTCCATCTATTTGCTTGTTCATGTCACGTTCATTCACATACTGGCAACCGTTCATTGCTTGCCTCGTTTCCCGGTGTTTGGTATACGTGTGTCATTCGTCTTTATAGGCACATTGTTCATTCTCTGATACGACATACGATAACCAAGATCAACTTCGCTTCTTCGACTCTTTCGTCTCTGTCTCACCACTTTCTTTCATTACCAAACACATCTTCAGCGACCTAGACGACTGTCCAGCCAACCAGAAAATCTCCGAATCATCACGTATCTGGGGACAGTCCGTGATCGACACCGACCCCAACTCCTGCCTTGATTCATTCAAGAGCGAAGCGACAGGCAGCATTCTGTCTGCCCCTGAGGACGAGAGCCACATACTCACCAAGTTGGGCCCCTACGGTTGAAGCTGTGGCCAGATCACAATGACTCTCACATCACGGTCTGCTCGCCTCTTGCTGCTGGTTTCAGCATTGGCATCACTCGTCTCAGCCTCGCCGGCAGGTCTCGTCTTTCAAGAATCGAAATGCTCCGCCGGCACCCAGTCTTGCCCTGCCGGCCTGCCCAACAACTTTTGCTGCTCAGCAGGAACATCTTGCCTTCCATTAGCCGGCAACACAACTGCCATGTGCTGTCCCACGGGCCAGACGTGCGAAAAGATCCAGCCCATCACCTGCGATGTCAGCCAGCAGGACCCGAGCAAGAACCAGCAGTCTCCAATCAAGACCAGCGTCTTTGACGTGCCGTTGGAGAAGTGTGGCGCCGACCTCTGCTGTCCGTTCGGGTACTCGTGTTCCGGAGACGACCTGTGCGTGAAGGATTCTGATCAGAGCGTATCTCCGGAGAAGGCCGCCTCATCAACGACCGCTTCGCCAGCAAGTGCAACAACAGCAAACTCTGCGCCCGCCTCTACAGAGCCGCCGTCTACGTTCAGCACTACCCTGGTCGTTGCGCCGGTCACCACGACACAAGCCTCATCGCCAGCTACATCGCCGGCCTCATCGCAAGCTTCATCGCCAGCCCCATCGCAGGCGTCATTGCCAGCCTCGTCGCCAACCTCGTCTTCAACCTCTATGTCCACGGCCGATGCAAGCTCCGAGACGCCGGATTCGTCGTCTTCGCATGCTTCCAACCCAAAGACCGTCTCCATCATCGGGGGTGTCATTGGAGGCTGCGCCGTGCTGATCGTGCTGGGAGCCATCGCGTTCCTCTTTGTGCGTCGCCGCAACCTTCACAAGAAGGACGACTACTCTGAGAAGCCGACGGTGGGAAGGATCAAACATCTCGGCCCAGGTCCTCGAGCCGGCAGCGTCATTTCCGACCCGGTCCTCCAGCCAAACTCGTACCGCACCGACTTTATTCGCAAGAGCCCTTCCATCAGCTCCTCCATCAGCCAGAGGCCGCCGCAGATTGCCCTCAACAATTACAACTCGCACCAGCGCTTCTCCATCCCGAATCCATTTGACTCTCCCAGCCCTTCCAACCATTCAAACCCCTCCCCAACAAGCTATCGCGACTCCCTCACCTCCGAGGACGAGCGGAATGCTCGCACGGGTGTCGTTGGAGGTGGGTCTCGACTGCCCCCCATAAGAGCTATGCGAGCTTCCAGCCGGCGAGTCTACCCGCAGGACCTTCACAGGGAATCGAGCGGTGAGAACATTGACGTGTTTGCCGACCCCTTCACCATGACCGGCAACTATGATCGGCGCGGGACGCACGCCACCACGTTTACGGATCTCATGATCGAGGCCGATCTTGGCGATGTGCGGCGCGGGCAGCCGTATCTCATGCCTCCCTTGCCTCCCCATATGAACCGGATATGACGGCGATGATCATCTTTTAAGATGTCTCTCTCTCACTCTCTCTCTTACTATTTTTGTCTCCCGCCATTCACATACAAGCAGCATACTGTTTCTGGTTTTTTTGTCTCTTCTTGTCCTTTTTTTTGTTTCACGTTCTCCTTTGTTGTGCGCCCCTTAATTCTCCTCTGAAAGATTGTTTATACGGCGACGAGAGACAAAAAAAAGGGGGTTCTTCGCTTTTGTGTTTTTCTTTTCCTTTGTCAAACAAGAATGAGTGATACCTATGGATTCCCGAGATCGGGGTTCATCATGTTAACGATATACATTTCCTTTGTGTATATACCAGGGACTAAATGTCCCGATGGGCTGGGCTGGGCTGCATGAGGCGTGTAATTTGATGAATTTGGGTGGACTGAATGGGTATACCAATGGAGGAGCATGACGAAAGAAGGCCCAGATGGGATGATTATGGTGATTGGGGATATTGGTAATAGAATGGTGATTGGATCTAATACTTAGATAGGTACTCAAAAGAATGAAGAAACTGTCTTGACAATCACAAGTTTGTATTGGCCCGTTTACCAATGATGAACGAGCATCAAGGCGGTACTAGCTTCGTACTGGAATTATCTTTGAAATCCTTTCCTCTCTACATATTGATGGTAGGTAGGTTATGGACGCAGCTGTACGTGTATGTATATCAATAAAGTAACAGAATGCACACAACATGCTCCATGTACGAATATCAGACCAGAACCATCGCTCGAATCCCAATCCCAGAATAAAACGACAAGAACAAGATCAAAGATGCAAAAGTCTTCCCACCAAAGGGGCAAAAGACAAAAAAAAAAAAAAAAAAAAAAAAGAAAGAAAGAAAAAATCTAACAATCATAATTTTACCCATTTGCGGTTCATTCGCTCTCGCTTCTTCGTTCATCTTCATCTTCCGCTATGCCCGCTGATAAAATAATGTTCACCAAGGAAAGTAAGGTAAGAAATGGAAAGCAGATATCCCATAACAATTCTGTTGCCTAAAATGACCCGATGTCCAACGTAGAAACAAAGAAATATTTCCAAACTGGCAGACAACCACAAGCTCGCTTGCTAGATATGATTAGATGCTATGCTGGCACCATTTCGATAATAATCAATGGATGTCGCTGAGAGAAACGAGAAACTCAAAAGCCGTGAGTCATTCATCACATAACGTTGCACTTTTTGTCCTTGTCGTGGTCCTTGGTCTGCGGCACATCCATGTCCATCCAGATGCTGCCGTTATTGTCCTCCTCCGTAATGGCCGGCTTGGGCTTCTCCTTCGACTTCTTCTTCTTGGCTGTCCACCCTCGCTTCTTTGCGTCACGCATATTCCTGGCCGCGCTCCTCTCGGCTCGACTCGGCCGTCTGTTTACGGTGGACGGTTGCCTTCCAGGCGACGCCGGGGGCCCCCGCATCCACGTTGGCAAGACGAGGTTTGTCTGCTGAATCGGCTGAGGGCCTCCGGTGGAGATCGTCTCCAGCCTCTCTACCGTGGGAGGAGCGGCAGAGCCGCCTGTGGCGCGGGGCCGCCTAGGCACGGGAGCCACAATCGGTGTGTCGCCGCGGCGGGAGACCCGACGTCCCGGGGGATCAAAGGCACCCCCTACGCCGCGTGGAGTGCTGATAATCAGGGGCTGGTCAATGTCCGTGGCGGGAGCGTTTGTTGGCGTGGAAGCCAGCGAACCCCCAACCGGCTGTGGCCGATGTAGCTGCTGGTACTGTGTCGAGTGCAGACTACCTGCTAGGTTGACGGGATTTCCCTGGCTGACTCTCCGAATCAGCCGAGCCATCTGATCGGAGCTCGGAGCCGGTGGCAAGACTGAGCGAGCGGTTTCCGAGGTGGAGGCAGAAGCGGTTTGCTGCCGGTCAGAGGATGATGGAGAAACCAATGGCCAGGTCTGTGCATTGGACAGCCTTCGTCCAATATGACTTGAGGCACTGCCGGCCTCTAATGCTGAGTTCGAGGGACTCTCGAATCCGAGCCCCGGTGAGCCAAAGTCGAATTCGGGATGCGCCAAGGGGCCTACCGTAGCCGGACTGCTCTCATACACCCCCATTGAAGTGCTTGACGTTGCTGTTGTCAGTTGTGGCGTTGCGGAATCCTGAGAAGTGACCATGGATTGGCTGTCACGATTTCGAACCCTCACGGGCGAGGCGGGAGGAGAGACATCGTATATATCCTCGTGATCCAACGGACCAGACGTGCTTGACAAGGGCAGATGCAATTCGTCGGTGGCTCGCAGTCTGCTGACCACTGAAGAATCGCTCGTGGATCTGGCATGGCCTGACCCGCCCTGATTATGATAGTTGTTGTATCCATGAACGGAGACTGACGACAGATTGGGGGGAATAACCAGACTCGGCAGCTGAGGTGGAACGGAGTTTACGGGATGCTGTTCAGGCACCGGCAGAGCCACATACTGCTGTGTCTGCCCCGGCACGGAGACAGCCGCCAAAACCGCGCGGCCGCGAAGAAAAGCGGGCGCGTCTCCTGGATCCTCGGCTTGATACGGAGGCGGCGGTGGCTCCCAGTTGTCTGCATCGCTCTCGTGCGGATGCTCTCTCCTGCCGTCTGCTCGACGGTACTCTATGGGCCGCCCATCAGCTGTCCGCGGATTCAGCCGGCGGCTGGCGGCGGCGACTGTGGCTGCGCGGCGCAGAGCCGTCCCTGAGCGCGGGCTGGAGTGAGCGTAGGGAGCATCCATGGCTTCCTGTTCTTCTATCGACAGGAACTCCTCCTCGTCGACGACAGGTTCGCGAATGCTTGGGCGATCCGCAGCAGGGTTACGGCCCATGGTGCGTGGTACTAGAGGGTCATCCTCTTCGTTGCTCCGCGTCGATGCCGGCGAAATGGGCGACGCACCCGCGCCAGAAGACGAAGGTGTGACGGCGATTGTTGCCGTTCGCATCAAACTGCCCCTCCTGGCTCCTCTTCCTCCGCGCTGGGCCACCGTCCTTCGCCGTACAATGGCAACTTCGGTTTCGATATCGCGCTGCTCCTCTTCGAGCACTTCGGCCTCATCTGTCCCGACCTCGATGGTTATCTCGGTCTTGGTTCCGTCAGTAAGGGCATACCCAAAGTCCAGCAGAGCAATTCTACCGCCATCAACGAAATCCATGTCCTCATCTTCGGTGACGAGTCTAGGCCCTACAACTCCAGAAGCCGTGACAATGAGCCTCTCTTTGAGCAGAGTATCGCCGAAGCCTGACACCCACTTGACGTTGCTCACGCCAATCAAGTCCGAAGTCTTGTGTCCCGCGACAAAGTTGTTCCTGAGCTTATCGCACAGAATCTGCCACTGAGGAACTCTTGTGGTGCCATCTGTGGGAGGAATGAGCTCTTGCGTCCTTGTCGATGGCGATCGCGAAGAGTGGCTCTGAGCGCTGTTCCTCCGTGCCAGACCGGATGCATTGTCGGCGCCCGATGAGGCTTCAGGCACCGCGGCCAGGTCCTCGGGCACGCCATAGATCCAGACCTCGCTGCCGTGAAAGCACGCCGAAACCAATTCGCCGTGATAGGTAGCCGAGGGCAGCGTGCAAGGGAGCAGCTTGGCCTGTGAGTGTGATTTGGGCACTGGCCCGGTGAAGTGCGTGGTGCCGTTCCTCAGGTCATCGATGCGGACGGCTCGAAAGGTCTCAAAGGTGCGGTCGTATGCAAACGCCCAAGCGGCCTCCTCTTGGCTTCCATCCTGCAGCAGCACGGCATGGCTGCAGTCACGACTCGAATTAGGAAAGAGTATGGACGTGGTCCACATTGCGCTCAGGTTCTCCTCTCCCTGCTCCATTGACAGGGCACCGGGGTCGTAATACGGCGCCGTGATGACGACGGTGCTCGGTGGAGACGAATGAAGGGTTGTGCCAAGGATCTGGGTGCCGTCAAACGAAAAGGCCAAAGCATCCACCGCATCACACTTGACAGCGCGCCGCTCGGTGGGAGACGCTCCCCGGCTGAGCGACTGGACCTCGATGCCGCCGTCGTAGGCTGCGGTGAGGACGGTGCCGCAGGGCGACAGCGCAATGGTCCGCGGGTTGTTGTCGAGTATCATGGACTGCTTCCGCTTGGGCGGGGACTGCTTCAGGTCGTATATTTCGACCTGCATCTCGGTGGAGAGCACGACCAGGAGCGTGGCGTCGTTGGAGACGCACGCCGAGACCGGACGGCGCAGCATCTTGAACTCACGCTTCATCTCGACGCCCGATCCGGAGGCGTCGATGAGGTACATCCTCGACGAGTTGTACGCCAGCACGTAATGCCCGTTTGGCGACGTGGTGAAGCCCATGCCTTCTCCTCCTGGACACGACGACGAGCTGATGGCCTTGGACACGAGCTTGACGAGGGTGACGGTTGGCCGGACGTAGGACGCAAAGAGGTTTCGCTTGATTTCGCTGGCGAACAGCCGTCGCAGACGGGGCAAGTTGTCGGCATCGGCAGATGGCAAGCTGGCTGGGTTTGCCGCATACTTCGGACATCGAGCGAGGTGATATCGGTACAGGTGCGGGCGCTGCGACACGTCCCGCCACTTGCGGTTGAGCGTCATGAGCGAGGCGAAGCCATTGGAATCCGTCGCGAGGAGTATCCTGTGATGCGGCCGTCAGATTTCATTCTTCTCCTCCTCCCGCATTGTTGTCGTCTTGCTGCTCTTCCGCCATTTTCTCCATCTGTTTTCTTTTCTTGGGCCACCACAGCAATGCCGGCGTCCGTCCTGCAGTCCAAGGGGGGAGTTGAAATGCTCACTGCTCGATGATTTCGTCGGGTAGGCCGTCGAACGGTGGCGGCGCCTCGGGAACGATGGGCACCTTTTCGATGCTCAACCGTCGCGCCTCTGCCGGCGCCGAGGCGTCGTCCATGACGCTGCTCCGCTAGCAAAATCAGCAGCTCGTTGTGCTCCGTTCACGATGCGGCATGTCCAGGCGACGGTCGACGAGGAGGAGGAGAAGCGCTGTCGGGAATGGCTGCTGCAACGGCAAAGGGATGAGAAAGAGGAGGAAGATGACCTGATAGATGGAAGAGAAGGAAGGGAATAGAGGAGCTGAGGCGGAGGAGGCGTGGCTGAGAGGCTCTAGCACCTCTCGAGGCAAAGCAGGTGCGACTGAAAAGCCAAGCTGCGAAACCTCTTGCTCGTAAGGAGTTGGCACCAACGGCGTAAGTACTCGGGACTTTGCATGGCGTGCCGAGGAGGTCAGGCCGCAGGTACCGGGAACCTGCTGTTGGCATCAGGCCCCTCTTTGGCCCTGTCTCTAGAAGCTGAAGTTCCCGATTCTAGCGTCCGCACCGACCCCCTTCCAGGCCCGCTAGTGCTCCGGCGACGCCCTGGAGAACATTTGATGACCAGTTGGGCGGTTTGTTAGCGGTCTTACAGCGCTCTTGGGCTGACGGATGATGACACCGTTTGCTATGGATCATGGAGAAGACACGATATCCCATTCAACTTGCAGAGACTATGAGACGAAACACCAAGCTGGAGGAGAAGAATAACATCAAGGTAACCCTCATGGTGAGACTCAAAGGACGCAAGAGAATGACATGTGGTCATCTCTGGGCAGAATGGTCCGTGGAATCGCCAGCCCATACCCACTCACACGGAGCGCATCCATGTCACTCTCGGCGCACCTCGTTCAATGCCGCATGTCCTACGGCAATACGATTCGAGCAGCGTATAGTGAGGTGACTTTGAGGCATTCGGCAAGGACTCAGCCCGCAGTAACGGCCGACATCTCTGATGTTTCTCGAAATACTTTATGCTCCGTTCATGTTCGTGGACGTGGATCTCTTGGGTATGTATATCTGCTGGTGTACTACATGACTTACAAGGCATACTCAACCGCCCAAGTAGAGATTCCCTTCAGGTTGGAAACCATCTGGGTTCTATAGAGTCTCCTTTGTGAAAAAGGACGGAATCATCGTCTACGTATGTATTCTCCGTACCTTGTCCTCTCTTCACAATCTTGCCTCGCCGGCAGATTTAGCCTGCGCGCAGATACGCCGAGCAATCGCTGCTAATCCTCCTCGCCTCCCATTGCGGTGCAGGCTATGGATTTGGCCGACGGCGCCTCACATACGTCGTCAAAAAGCCCATCTCCTTTTTGCCGGATTGACAACGCGCGTATTCTCCCCTGCTACTGACGGCAAAAAAAAAAGCGTATCAGTTCAGCTGTTATTCCTCAATATATCACCGATCTGACCGTCAATGTGTGGATTCCAAACGCTTCAGCCGGCAGTTCACTTACACAACTACTAACCAACAAGCTTCCTTTGATCTACGGCATTTCATCTCCTATTATTCCCGTCACTCTGGTCCCCAAGAGTCTTTCTCCTAAGGAGCATTGTGGCGTCTTATTCCGTTGATGCCCCTGATTCACGGAATACATTCGACTTGTTAACCATAAGTACTCCGTACAGTAGGCATGGATTCCGCCCTCTATCAATAGCATCAGGCCAATTTCCCAGCAGGCCTAAGCCCAAAGAATAAGGTGCAAACGAAAGCCTTGGCGCCTCTCCACTCTTCCCGTCAATTTGCTTCTTTTTTTAGCATCGCCGGGACCGAGGCTTCGTTTTCGTTCGGTATTCGGGGCCGGCTTGAAGAGAATCATGGAGGTAATGCAGTGCTTGCTCGTATGCATGAATCATAGAAGACGCAAGTACATATCGCGCTGGTCAAGAATAATGGCATTCCTCAATCCCAAAGACTGTATGGCTCTATCTTACAAAGTACGGTATTCATGATGCTGTGCCCTCCCTCCTGCGTATAGTAGAACATTTGAACTGGCCTACAAACGCCTCAAGCCAGCCAGAAGAAATCAACTTGGGCAAAAAAATGTCCCGTACGTCATGGCACGGCCAGAAAAGCGCATTGCTCCCGAAGAGTCAAGTAGCCAACAATAAACCATGCCCAGAGCCGTCTGAGCTCCGATCCGGCAAGCCTTGACCTGGTCGCCTGGACGTGGCGGTGAATCACCCCTCGGATCTCCAGACTACGGAGTACAGATGCCAGGGCTCCGCATGGCCGCATCCTGGTGTCCCTTTCCCGGCAAACGGCGACAGTTCTGGCCGTTATCCTTGATCAAATGTCTCCCATTGTTGATTTTACCGTCAGAGCGGGTATTTATACCCAGAAGCTTCCAGAGGTGTCCTCAGAAGTGTGGATAGGCTACTTGCTCCGGGATGTGTCTTGCTCAGACCATACTCACAAGGCTTGGGTCTAGGTCTAAAGGATGAGCATGTCCTCTCACGCCTCAGTGGCGTTGCAGTTTGGGCAAAAGGATCATGCCATAAGCCCGTTCAAGAAGGTCCCGGCAACTGATTAAAGTCAAACGGCTCCTGCTCCTCTTCCAATATAGGAACCTGCGCACTCAGGAATTCATCCGTAATAAGCGTCCCGATATCAACATCATCCCCCAGATTCGCCAGGAAGCCATCATGGTCCACCTCGAGCCCGTTCATCAGGCCCGGCGCATTGAGGGGATCCTCCGGCGGCATCGTCGCCTGCGTCTGCTGCGCCTGCAGGAGCACGTCCCGAATCTCGCGCACGCACGGCCAGGTGTTCTGGATCTCGTCCATGGCCTGCATGATGAGCGACAGGGCGCGCTCAATGTCCGGGTCGCTCCACGAGGCCTTTTGGAGGAAGCGCTTCATCATGACGGTGCTCGCCGCCGTGGAGAGCGTGTGCACAAAGTCCAGGGGCAGGGACCGGTAGCGGTAGTAGCGGGAGTAGCTCCGCATGAGGCGGAGGATTGCCTGCAGAGATTCGTAGCAGATTTCCACATCTTCGCTTTCGGCGATGCCTGGGTTCTCGAACATGTGCGAAGGCGGGCGGTGGAGGATGATCATAATGGTGTGGAACATCATGCTGTCGAATTCGCATCAGTCATGAGAAAGGACGAGTTCAAACGGCACAGAGGATGGGGGTTATGCAAAGCAACTCGTCCAACTTACTGTAGATGCAAAACAAAGGGAGGCACTTGGCCAACCGTCCACTGGTTCCAATGCAAAGAACTAGGGAGACTCGTGAGCCACCTCGTCAACAAAACGTGAATCCTCCTCGTCTTGGTCGCAATAATGGTGGGGTCCGCGCCTCCCCTCCGGTTCTCGAACAAATCGGTAATGATGAGATGAATGACCTTGGCCAGTTCGGCTCGGTAGATGAAGGAGCCCACGAGCGTAACGCCCTTATCCCATTCATTGGCCGATGCTCCCTTGCAAATGTACGTCTCCAAGAGGCCTTGCCAGCCAGGGGGGTATTGCAGCCGGATGGTATTCCGCACATCCGACTCGCTCGGGTACAGGGCTGGAGGTCTCCCGAAATAGAGACTGAGCTGCTTGTCGGCGATGAAGACCGCCCAGTAGACTCTGCGCAGGATTTCCCTGTCGCCGCTCGTCTCATGGGTAGGACCCTGCCAGTTGGTGGGATCGAGATGCAGCCCCATCTCGTGCGCGAGGCGGAAAGCCATGCCGCAGAACAGCCAGCCCTTGGAAGCCCGGCCTACGGCAATCTCGCGGTAGCCCAGCAGGACGAGAGCTTGGAGAACCGTCAGGTCGGGACTGTCGAGAGTCGAGTATAGGAGTGTCTGAGCCTGGCCCGCGAAGACATCGGAGAGGTTGAGCATGTCGTCGTACTGAAGGGCCCCAAGGGCACATATAGAGTAGAACAGAACGTCCGAGTAGTATTTCCCCGAGCCGACGTCGTAATCTCTCAGGAAGTATTCGCGATACACAACCATGTTGTATGGATAAACCTCCTGGAAGAATGTCGACATCATCTTCTGCGAGGTCTCATGGTGAGGCTCGTACTGGAACGACGCGCCCATGGGACTGAGATCGTCAAACTCGCCATACAGCTCACTCGGATCCACGCTGGGGTTGCTGTTGTTGGCGGCACCGATGATGTGGCTGTTGCTGTAGGGTTGGCTATCTGTAATAGCCAGAGACTCCAAGGCCGTGGAGTTGGCCGCAACCGACGACGACTTTTGGGAAAAGTGTATCTGGAGCAAGCTCGTTCCGCCAAAGAACTGGGCGGCGTTGCTCCCTCTCAGCCGCCTCAGCTGACCGGACTTGACTCGAGCAGCAGCAAGGCTCGGATCCGTCTTGCTGTCGACCGGACCGGCCTCGGACAGGGGCACGCTGGGGGTCACCGAGGTCAGTGAAAGATCAGAGATGATCTGGGTCCGCTCCGCGTCGTCTGCCAGGGCGAGCTTGTGAATGACTGTCTCCAGCGCGGCGATCTGGCCCTCGAGAGCCTGGACATAGCTCTTTGAGACCGGCCTGCTCGGCGTCGTCGTCAGTACACGGAGCCAGCTTTCAGCGTCTACTCAAGCCCACGATGAGTTCTCTGCCTTACCGCTGCTTTTCCCCAATGCCTTGGAGGACGCACTCGGTGCCGGCCTTGGCGCATCTGGAGCAGGGGCGCTTCCGATCACATTTGATCTAAGGTGCAAAACGAGGAGTGTCAGCCTCAAAACGCGTGAGGCGGCATTCACGGAATAGGGCTCAGGACGAACGAACCTTGCGCCGACGGCATCGCTCACAGCTACATTGACCATTTCATCAGTCAAGGTTCAACCTCAAGCGGACAAGGATTGAGGGGCTCACGATGTCCTGATGGAGTCTCCCAAGAGGGGCTCCTCCATCGTTGCGCTACGTCTATCAAACTGGCGCAACAGCTGCTGATGGGTTCGTTTAGAAGAATTGAGCGTAGTCAAGTCAATTGAGTGAGATGTCGCGTGATCAAAAGGTAAAAGGTGATGAGTGCAAATCGCGACATCAAAAAAGTCGACGGATGAGGGCGAGGCTCCTCAGCGAGTGCTGTCACCTGTAAAATCGCCGTTGGCGCCTCTAGCGACTCGCCCGATGCCGGCCGATACGACCTCCGGTTAGTTAGCCGGCACCTTCAACACGACATGTACCCCGGGACGCCCACGGAGTTCCCTCCGATCTCCAGCTTGTACACAATTCTTCATAAGGCAAACGACGATCCAACTTGGGCATCATGTTCATGCTGCTCTACTCACAAACATGTAGATCAAGTCAGGAGTCAAAGACGTCATCTTCTACATATGTGCTTACAGTTTGACAAAGTACCTGGTACAACGCAAGTGAATTTCGAGGACTAACATGATCAAGATCCAAACCGTTCTCAACACCACACCACATATGAGCGATCATCACCATCATCACTCACTCTACAATATCCTCATCCCTCGCATCCAGCACCAGCATATGCCCCGGCGCATGCGCCATCACAACCCCCTCCAAGCCCGCCCTCATCACCGCCTCCTGAGGCGTCACTCCACAACCCCAAAACACAGGAACCTCCTCATCACCATCATCCTCAACCTCACCCCTCAAAAGCCGCTCCTCCCTCGCCCTCCCAAACCCCATCCTCCCCTCCTCATCCAACGGCCCATCCCCCCACTCCGGCCCATCAATATCCCCAATCCCCAGCCTCCCAACCGCATCCCACCCCCAATCCACCGGCTCCCCGTGCATCGCCCCAAACCTCCTCGTCACCTCCCTCACTCGCTCGACATCCCGTCTTCTATACGGCCTCATCGACACCACGTACGTCCCGCCCCGGAACACCCCCGCCGCGCACAGCCCCATCGTCGTCCTGTACATCGGCACGTTGCGCCCCTGCACCAGCTGCCGCGGCGCCAGTCCCGCCTCCGCCAGTGCCGTCTCGAACGAGTACGAGCAGCCGATCAGGAACGCGATGTGGTCGCCCGTCCACTCTGCCGTCACGTCCTCGCAGTGGCTCTTTTCCAGCTTCGAGTCCCTGTAGACCATGTATCGTGGCGCATCCCGCCGTAGATCGCTCCCTCGTCCCAGGATCTCGTCGCCGACGAGGTTCTTGATGTGAGACACGACGGCATCGCTACAGCCTTTGGCTGCAGACTCGGCAATCAGAGGGCATGGCACGGGATTCCGGGCACAGAGAGTGCGGAAGTCGTTTGCGTATCGTGAAGGCAGGATGATGAGGTTGGCTTGGAGATGGCCGGGTGCCAGGCCTGAAGTCGACGTCGTGTGTGTCCCGTTCCGCGAGGCGAGTCGGGCCTGTTGCCCAGTCACGATCGACGTCTTCATCATTGTGCTATTTGTGTTGATGAGACTATTCAGGGACTTGCAACTGCAGTGGCGAAGGGTTTATAGATGATATATATATCCTTGCCTGCATTAGATAGTGTTGCCTGGTGTTTAAGCAGCCAAAGCTGAAACCTGCATCAACTACAAAATCCATCAACCGTCACCGGACACTGAACTCGCGATAAGAGGTCATATACCCTCCATCAAGGCATTCTCGAAAGCAGCCTCTACGCTGTCGGCCATAGTCACTGATCGGGGCGGAGTTGCGCCTCCGCTCACGATGGTGGGTTTCCGTCATTCCCCAGACGCCAGTCCGCCGATGATGAACAAACAAGGCTAAGATCGAGCATCTTGTTACAAGGCATGTGCCTGAAAGCGGGATAGTATTGACCGCCGGGAACGCACTCCGATCAAGCTGAATAAAAGCATGTGTCATTTGACTTCGGCTGTTCAAGCATACCTGGTTAGGTATTCTGCAAGCTAGTGTATAATTCACAAACCCCTCTCGGCCGTGCCACATGGTTCCTCTTCCATTGTCCCCGTACGATATGTTGCTGTTTGCCATGTTCAAAATACCAGATACTCGTTAGAGGCATCCATCCAGAGCTCAGAACAAATTCCAAGTCGGCGCACTGTCCTCGTCATCAGGCACTTGCTCTGGGAGCCCGTGCCAGGGTTTCCTTGACATATAGACGAACGGCCTTCCTAGCAGCTCGTGCCCACCTCCTGACGCGCCATTCCACCTTTCCCGGTTCACCAGCAGGTTGCTTTTGCCTGCTGTTTATCCCTGCGTCGTACCAGTCATCTGTACCTTGACTGGTTGTTATTGCAGGTGTAGACAACGTATTTGGCTTCGAGCAGATGACAGGCAGTTTCGTGCCCTCATATTTCTGCGTGCTGGCAAATCGTAGCCGAAACATCGAGAGCTTGCTCCGAAGCCTGCGTGGCCCGTTTGGCTGAAGATCAGCGCGGCTGCGGCCTGTCTCGATCAATGCGGCACCACCATTCACCGGTGGGATAGCACTTGGATGTACCTCTGCCTTGGCCGGTGATGGTGGATAGGGGATGTTGAACTGATCGGATGGCTGGGG
Source organism: Trichoderma ghanense (assembly GCF_004382785.1). NCBI lineage: Eukaryota > Fungi > Ascomycota > Sordariomycetes > Hypocreales > Hypocreaceae > Trichoderma > Trichoderma ghanense. The sequence goes on along the minus strand of NW_027395664.1, from coordinate 1,129,502 downwards.
GGATGGCTCAAAACGAATAGGTTGTCCCTCTATTGCCACCGAGTTGCAACTGCTCGAATCAAAGCTCGATGCCTGTCGCTTGCTGCCCTTGTCGATTCCGACCTGCTCATCGCAAGTCCCCATGTTGGTACGGGGCGCAAGCTCTGCTAACGAGTTGCATTGTTTCAATCGGTAACATGGCGAATGCGCGCTTTGGTTCGGTTGAATCCGGCCGACTTGGCTCGGCGATGCTTTGAGCCTGAGCCTTGACCGCGACGCTGAGCTATAGTATTCCTGAGTGCTGGTAAACGTTGGCCTCTCAGAATTGCCGAGGGAGGATAACGGTGTTGCATGGGCTCTCGCTCTGGATCTTGAGTGAGTGTTCTGCGAGCCTTGCGGCGTCGTGGGCGGTGCAGTTTTTTGCTTCGCTTCCAGCTGCCGCTTCATCTCTGCAAGACCGTCTCTGCTCAACATCAAGGGCTCATGCTCCAGGTAATCAGACGGCGCTGGTATACCCGCAGTACCATAACCTGATAGCTTTTCTGCTTCTCTTGGCAGCGGAGGCAAGGCTTTCATCAGCTGAGGTATACTCTCCTTGACTCTCAGCTGACGTACGGGCGAGATGGGCTCCGGTGAGAGAATCTGTAGGCTCTTTCTCCGCTCGGGCGTCCGTTGTATGTAGCTGTCTGGGACGATGCCGGTTATGCTAATTCGCGAAGCCGCACCATTCCTGCGATGGCGTTTCTGGTATATGCCGCCGTCCTCGATCCTCTGTGGCGGTGTTGGAGATGGCCACCTACTCGACCATTTCGGACCACCAGGATGCAACTCGCCTTGTTGGTGCACAGAGGTATCGTGGCACTCCCCGATCATGGAATGAGCCTCGCTGTCCTTGGCGGCTGGTGATCTTCCTAAGCAATCAAAGGATGTCACCATTGAAGCGAACTCGGAGAGCGCTGGATCCAGCGAGTATCTCGGCTTGGAAAAGCCAACTTGGGATGGCTGTCGGCTCTGAGATTCATTCATCACATCAAACTTGGTCTCCGTCACTTTTGAAGGTGTTTCCAACGGAGAATTTGATTGCAATGAAGTAGAATCGCTCATCAGTGAAAGCATATCGGTCGCATCCGCCTCTGTGTTTGGCGATGCATCATTGTGTATGCTTTGCGGCCGGCTCTCTTCTTCGTCAGACACAGTAATCAAAGGGACGTCGCTCGGACTTGACTGGGCCGGTGAGTGCGTTTGTATACCATGCAGTTCGTCTCGAGGAGTCAGCTGTCTGTTTTCCGTATCTTCAGCGTCGCAACCAACGGCATCTGACAAGTGAGACGGCTCTGCCGAGGGCTTCTCAGCCGCCTGTGCATCGGATTGTATCGAGTCCGAATAGTTAGCGCCCAGGTCAACGTTTCCTTCAAAGTCGTCCATTAGCAGCAGAGATTGGCGAATATTCTCAGCTCTTTTGGGTATGGGGTGTAATGGGAGGTCCATCTCCCCGTACCAAGGCGGCTCGTCTTCAAACTGCTCACTGTAGTCGTAGAAGAGAGGGCCAGGGGATTGCATAGGAGGGGAGCAGTCGGAATTTGATGTGCTTGGTCTATCGTACATCTCGACAATAGATGTAAGACTAGGCGAACGAGTGCTTTGGTCCGCAGAGCCTCGTTGATGTCGACTAGACTGCCTGGGCGTTCCCCATGGTAAAGAAGAGCTAGCCGTTCTGGCATGGCAAGGAACAGGCGCGTAAAGGTAGGGCGAGTGCAGTGATTTTGATGGCAGAGAGGTTGTTGACCTTTCGACATCGGGGCGGAAGGCCATGGAAAGGGGCCGACGAGAACCATGGGAAAAAGTAGGCTTGTACGACCCATGAATAGTTCTCTGTGAAGGAGTCAGTAACAGAAAGACTTGAGCCAGAAGTCGGAGATGAAGACAAACTTGGGAAAACCGATCAAGCTCGACCATCTTACTGTAGTCGATATCCCCATTCGCCCCGAGAGCTGGAGAGGCCGGCCGAACCCCCGGGCGCTTCAGTCGTGTTGGATAGGGAAAGGGAGATCTCGGACGTTGATATCCACTTCCACTTGACTGGCTTTGCAGTGTACCCGTAGACTTCTGAGATGGAATTCGCTTTGAACTGGCTGTTGTTGTCATGGAGTACGATCTGGGGTCATCCTCACGACTGGCTGTCGAGACGGACGACAATAGCGTTTGCTGGCTTTCAGAGCCATAGAGAGAAATGATTTCAGACGTGGTGTCGCGACACGGCCGCATCCTCCTGTGGTCATGTGGATGGCAGTAATAGTTCTCCTCATATGCTGGCGGGCGTGCCGGGAAAGGCAAGCTTGCCTCCCTTGGATGCAACCTGGACCTGGTCGGACGACCAAAGTTTGATGACGAGCTGGGCCTGATGGAAAAGATGCCGATGTCTCCGGTTTCGGTTGTCGTCTTGAGCATGCTCTCCAGGGGCTCGCTGAGGCTGCGCAACGGGTGTCTCTGACCCGAGGGACGGGGATTAGTGTAGCTCATCATTCTGGGCTGATATCGATACTGGCTGCGCAGCGAGCTATGACTGGCAGACCTCTGGCGTAACCTGGCAGCGTCCATGGAAACGCATCAATGTTTGGGCAAACCGTGGAAGAATACAGAGTAAAATAACGGGTGAAGGTTCAGCTCAGGGGCCAGATCAAGAAACGAGGAAACCAAAGACGACGAATCGACACGTGGGAATCAAAAAGCTCCAGAACTCGAGGGCGATTAGCCAACTCCAAGAAATCGCGGGCGGCCGGCAGTTTGGCACAGGCATCTCCATGGGAAGATGAAGAGACGAGGTGAGGGCAAAGGCAGCGAAAGATGGAGGATCAGTCGGGGACTTTTGATAAGGCAAGGACGCGTGTGTTTAGCTTTCGGGGCCTTTAGCGAGGATGGCATGTTGCAGTGAGGAAGGTTCGACCGCGGGAGGGGAGCCAGTGCTTTTCAATGCTAGAGGAGGAAGCCACGATGCGTCACTGTTGCCGTCAGCCAATGAAGCTGGGAGTGGAAGTGCCTGACAATTGCATCAGTCCCGTCAAGGTACCTCCGGGAGACTTTGAGTTCAGCCATGATTTTATTTGGTACCTAGTGGCGGCGACAATAAGTGTCGGAATGGGGCCGAAGATGGCTTGTGTGAACTGGTATCGAGGTGAGCTGTCACGAAAAGGCGGAGATTCCAACGTTCTTATACTAAATCGCATCATTCGTGCTTGGTGTTGACATGAAAAGGCTGGCAAATGCAAGGCCCAGAGAGACGATACGGGTGAAGGTATACCTTGGTAGCAGGTGAGTCACCAGCACCCTGAGACACAGATTGAGTGTATGTGATCCAGTGTCCAGCCCGGGAAGCAAGGCCACAGCTTCACTGCCCTCAAAGTTGTTGTCGGGTGGGTTTTGCTTCGGACGCAAGCCTGATCCCCCATCAGGTAAATATTGCAATTTCCAAAGATATCGCCGTGAAGCCTAAAAACAAATATCAGTATACCGTTGCCCCAGGAGGATACCTCCAAATACAGCATCGGATGGGCTGTGCTGAGCCTCTACATCGGCTATTCTTACATATAAGGTGACGTCCAAACCCCTTCAGTACCTACCTCGGTAAGGTAGGTAGGCAGCGCCACATCGCAACCTGATCCGATGTCTTCCGTAGCCTCATGAGGAAAGGCACCCAGTACCTCGTAGGATCCAGACAGTCGACAGACGACGACGACGACGACGACGACAGACGATATCAGATGCTTCCAGTTCAGGTCACATGTCGCCATTTGGCCCGCGTAAACTCTAAATCAATGGATGTAGGAGCTGCAATTAACCGAACGGCCGCAGAACAAACACCCCTGGCCCAATCTCGAGCAGCTGAATCATTTCGCCTCAACCCACGATACCACATCCCAGCAGTGCTGCCCAGTCAACCAGTGTTTTTGCGAGTCCGCCCGCACAACCGTGAGATCCAGGAACCCGGCATTTACCCAGAGGCGATGGCTAGCACCTGAGATGGAGGGCATCTCGGGCCAATTGCAAGCCACGCCTTGCATCAATATGAGACGTATTAGCTAAACTCTGTTCGCTGCCAAGCGACGGGGATGTGCAATCCGTTTCGCTCTCTTGTCTTCAATCTTCTCTGGTTTTCTCTTCCTTTCGGTTATGCTTCCTCTCCCACCAACTTCCACGCAGACAACGTGCCTTGTCCATGTATGACAGACAGGCGATGCCCGGCCTCGTTTATGCGGGCACTTTGGCGAGATGATTTTCCCATCGCGGACGGCTCACGTGTCGCAGTGGCCAGGGCTCCCCCGAGTCTTTGCTTGCTGGGACGTGGTATTGCCCCGTAGCCGCACCTATTTGGGTCTCGCGTTAATGAAGCGTCGGCAGTGGCCCGAGACAGTTGTTCTAGAATATAATCGGAGAGATTACCGTGGAAACAAGATGAAGCCTGCCTCCGGTCTGTCCTGGTGTTTTTGGACGAGGGAGTGTTGCAGCCAGTACGAGCACATGTAGCGCCATCGTCCACTTGGCTTTTGATGCTTACCAGCAACGAACAGATTCCTGAGCAACAGCATCAACAAGCCCTCCCCCTGCGCAATAAGATAGACTTTCCCATGGCACCACAAGCCTGCAACCACCGCGTCGTCCATCTTCTTCCCACACCACGGATCAGCGCAGACAGCTCTGCCGGGCCTGAACCCTAGCGCCCCCAAAAGCCCCTGATGGGGGGCCACAGAGGCCATCTCCGGATCGTTGACTGGCTGCATCCCCGCAGGTCTGGCTCTAGTCAGGGGCACGGGTGGGCAACAGAGTGGATGAAGTGGATGAAGTGGATGAGCGGCATGCGGCAGTCTCTCGACCTGTCTCTTGCATGTGGTTCCGTTCCGGCGATGATTTCTCGGTTATTGCTGTATGGATGGATGGGAACGATGGGGAAAACAGTTACCGAGAGAGAGAAAAGTCGTGCATGACATCCATGCAAGGCACGAGTTGTGTGGGTGTGTGTGTACCTGATGCACCATTTTTTTTCCCCTCTTTATTTATTTTTAAACTCCCCTTCTCTCGCCCTGCTTTACTTCTGTGACCCTTTTCCCGCTCTTCCGAGAAGACTCACAGTAACAGAGTTTGTTCTTTCATCTCGTCAACCGTCGATTTTAGACTTTCATCAAAACCTTGCGGCCATACCTCTTCCTCGGGAGATGAGGTTCTGAACGAAGCTCTCGTGGGATCAAATGACCGAGCGACAGTCCTCCTCGACATAAGTACTAGGCAACATCATCGGTCTTCTTTACAGATACCGTCTCCTTCAATGACCTGATTTTCTTTCCTTTCAACACCACTTTCGTTATTTCCATACACACTCTTTTGACACACACGCACTCTTTTGACAAACACACATTCGTTCTTTTACCACACGTCCTTGAAACAAGCAAGGCCTCTTCTTCTTCTTCTTCTTCTTCTTCTTCTTCTTCTTCTTCTTCTTCTTCTTCTTCTTCTTCTACTTTGTACTGTTTGACACGACAGACTCTTTTTACCTACTTCACACCACCAGCATCACCATGGCTCTCCGCAAACCAGACTTCCACCTCCAGATGCCCGCCATGAGCCAGCCAGACCTCCAGCTCCAGCCACGCAGCCCCATGCGAAGCCCCCGTTTCCGCGAGGACTTTGACGCCCCCTTCTCCGAGGCCTTCCTGGACCCCCCGCCGCCGCCAAAGACGTCCTACTTTGTCGAGACCAAGGACAAGATCGAGGCGCCGCCCCAGCGCAGCTACGACGACTCCTGGGTGCAGGTGCCCAAGCGCCGCGAGAGCGTCAACGAAAAGGTCCTCCAGTGGGCCAAGAGGTCCCTGACCATCAAGCGACAGCGCCCGGCGCGCTTGGGCGATGAGTTCGCCGAAGGGCGAGCGTCTTCGAGGGCGTCGAGGAGAATCAGCGGCTTGCCGGTTGAGGCCATGTTTGGGAAGCGCAGCAACACGCACGCTCAGCCTCCGACTATCATCACCGTGTCCGAGATCCCCAAGCTCGTGTAAAAGAAGACCGAGTGAGCCATTAAAACAACACTATCGGCAACCAAGGAACAGCAACCACGGCAGAATAAGAAGACAACAATTGTATACGCCTTCGGAGAAGGATAACCATCCGAAAGAAGAAGAAAGAAAACACTGGTTCAGTGGCAAATCTTCACTGACTTATACCATCGACAGGAGTCCAGGGCACTGTCACCTGGATTTGGGCTGGGCTAAAATGGAAATCTGTATGATAACGATTTATGACAATATTTTTTCTTTCTATTACCATTCTTTCAAAGAAGGCATCAAAATACACCGCCGCCAATGATGAACAGCCGTTGCTCCTCTCTCTTGATCCATTGCATAATCTTATTCGCTCCCTGCGCCATTGCTGCCCGTGACAAGTTGGGACCGCCAATGCAGTACAATTCAAACGTCGGAGTAAGCCAAGCCAGTGATGTCGCGTCGTCGCTCACACACTGCAAGATCTTGAGGTGCGCATTCTTTGCGTGGGTGGCCGCGTGCAGCTCGTGATACGCCGTCATGAGCCGCCGTCTCTTGACCAGATGCCCAAAGGCAGGCTCCAGGGACGACATACAAAACTGCACGTTCGCTCGCGACTTAAACAAGAAATGGCATATCGGGCTGCCCGGCGCGATCTGTGCCATGCTGGGGCGCCCGGCTCGTGCGGCGTCTCGGATGATGGCCAGGCTGCCGTTTTTCGCCAGCTGCTGCGCGACGTCGTCCCGCATCTGTTTGAGGCTGAAAAAGGCCTCCCGGTCTGCGCTGATGAGGATCATGGCAATCTCCTCGTCGACCGGCTGCCCCACGGCCGCCGCCGGTGCCGCCGCCTGCTCGCCCGACACGCCCTCGAAGAAGCTCACGTACATGTACAGATAGCCCTTGTTGTTGAAAGCGGGGAGACACAGCGGTATCCAGTTTTCGCCGCCCCCGGCCTTGATGCCGTCCGACTCGAAGAGCATGTTGAAGATGAGCTGGAGATCGCTCGGGTGGAGGGAATGCCGCCGTGGCCGAATGACACTGACGAGCTTGCCGCCCGCCACAATGAGTCCGTAGAGCAGCTTGTCGGCCCTTGATTTCAGAAAGGTATTATTGATCGAGTGCCGCTGGGTCTTGCGCAGCTTCAAGCATTCCAACGAACTCAGCAATGCCGAGGGCGACCCTTTTGTGAAGCTGTCTGCTAATGATGACAGCAATGCCTCGGTTCCTTGCAGTGGCTTGCGCAGGTCGGTGGACGGTCGATTCGCAAAGATGTTGGTGAGGGAAGGCAGAGTGAGCGTTGACAGAATCTGCATGTACAAGGCCTCCAACTGTACTCGTAGCTGCGAATCGCTCTCCCCAAGCTTGCTGATGGCCACAAAGTAGAGTGGCCCCTGAGTCAATACCACAAAGCGAGTATTGCCAGCCGTGAAGCCCTGGAGGGGATTCTTGGATCCTTCATAGAAGGAGATGATGGTTTGCACGACTCCGATCGACGAGTTTATGAGATTGAGGTCTCCATGTCGGCTCCATATCGGCTTGCCTGCCGAAGACAGGATCATGTACTGTTTGAGCTTCGAGCGCCATAGCGCCAGCCGTTCGTCGTCCTTGAAGAACTCGTTCGATTCGTCGGGGAGCGGCGCAAACTCCTTTTCGAAATCAGCAAGCCGGTCTTGTGCGCCACGCCGGTGTCTCTCAAACGGCTGGACGTTGGACTGCAACTTGAGCGAGTTCCAAGCCGCGCTCTTCCTGCTGAGGGACGACGTCAGCAGGCTGGCAATGTCTCCAGCCGGGCGCATCGTCGGCGCAAAGCTCATGATGCTGGCGCCATCGTCTCCCTCCAGGCCGGAGTTGCTCGGCCGGCGGCTGGGCGATGTGTAGCCGCTGCCGGGAGTCGACATGGGCCGAGCGGTCGGCGTGGAGAAGGTCCCTCGTGTGCCATCGGGGAAGGACAGCGTCTGGATCTCTAGCGGCGTGATTGCGGTGGTTGCCTGGCCGGAGCTGCTCGCGGCTGGCCTTGGGGGCAGCGGAGGGGGTTGCTCCTCGGGGGAGGAATCGCTCTCCTGTCCCATCGTGAGTCGCAGCGCTGGTGCATCTCAGGACGGGCTCGAGCAGGCAATCATCAGACGGCTGGAGTGTTGCGCGATCCCGATGCCCATCATGCCATTGCGTCTGTGGGCGGTGAGCGGCGACGGTGTTTGCAGGTGCAGAGCATCGATGACGGAGAGGAGAGACAAGAGGCGAAGCTGCTGTCTCGGAGCTGTTTTAATGATGCCGCTGCCTGGGGAGTTGATGTACCGGGTACTTTTGCGGCCAGCCCAGGGTCTGTCTGTAAATGCGGCCCCTTATAAGGTAGAGCTGCGTTTGTCCTACTACTAGGTATGGAGTGCTTTCAAGCGTTCTTACAACTTAGTGAACTGGTAGGTGTCTTAGCATTTACATACAGGAGAATGAGTACTTACTGTTACATCTGGTATTTCCTCGAGCCCTATTCATGTTGTTCAATTTCCAATATTTACTTTTTTCTTTTCTTTTTCTTTTTTCGGGGAAATACATCATCGGTAGCCTTGCGTCAGCCAGCGCCAATCAAGCACCTCTAGTGGGGTTGGCTGCGCACGTCGCCTGTCGGTACAGGTACCTTGGACCTGGAGCTTTGGGCGCAAGCACTGAAACGTAGCCTCCCGGCGAATGAGGTGGGCTGGAGCTGCCAGCGATCATCTCGCAACTGCATCAACTCCATACCGATCTGCCTGCACACATCGTATCCACGGCTGTTTTCTGCAGCTATGCGCCTCGCGTCCTGGCTTCCCAACGCCGCAGTCATTGATCTCGCCCATGAACCGATCAGCCCGTCATAATGGCGCTTGAACTGGGCCCTGGTGTGCGATCCGGGTCGCCAGAGAGCTCGGGGCGGGACTCGCCCATTCCACGGCAATGGAGGAACCAGCTCGGCGGAGGTGGGTAGGAAGCCTTGTGGACAGCGTCTGTCGGCCGTGTCACTGATCCAGTAGCCTAGAGGACGCCCCCATCAAGGACAAGGCGTATCGCAGATATGCTACCGGAGTCGATAAAGCGCTGCTGCTGTTCGAGACGGCCCTGGAGGAATGGGCCGACTATATATCCTTCCTCAACAGACTGCTCAAGGTCAGGCGACTCGCAAGCCAGCGATGGCGTCGTGGTTCGATTTGCGACACAGCACACTGACAGCTTGGACAGAGCCTGCAAGCCCGACCACCTAACGTCACCGCTATCCCCTCCAAGATCACAGTCGCGAAACGTCTGTCGCAATGCCTGAACCCATCCCTACCCTCGGGCGTGCACCAAAAGGCTCTCGAAGTGTATAACTACGTGTTCGAAACAATCGGCAAGGATGGGCTATCCCGTGATCTCCCTCTATATCTGCCAGGCCTGGCACCTACGCTCTCTTTCGCGTCCCTCTCGGTTCGCTCGCCGTATCTCGACGTCCTCGAGCGCCACTTCACGGGCATTGATTCCAGGTCGTTGCGACCAGCTATGAAGTCAATCATCCTAGCGTTGCTACCAGGGTTGGAAGACGAGACCAGCGAGGACTTTGATCGAACGTTGCGGCTGGTTGGGAGCTTCAAGGAGGCCATCCGGCCAGCGGACAGCGTCGCCCTTACAGCGCAACATGCCTCGGGTGACGACTTCTTCTGGCAATGCTTCTTCCTGGCCTCCGTTACGAGCCATAGCCGCCGTGCCGGCGCTCTCGCCTACTTGATACGCAATCTTCCCAGATTGGGCGGGGATGCCTCTGCTGGCACATCTGGTGGTGGAAACGGCCAACACGATGCCGACAGCAGCTTCGATAGCGAGATTGCCGCCGTCGTTACAACCCCAGAGCCCGGCTTACTAGTGAGGTGCTTCGCCAGCGGACTTTCCGATGAGCAATTGTTGATCCAGCGTGGCTTTCTCGATTTACTTGTCTCTCATCTTCCCCTTAATTCTCGAGTGTTACAGTCGCTTGTCAAGCCTGGCGATCTGGAACTTCTCCTGAAAGCGGCAGTCGGTGTTGTCACCCGACGAGATATGAGCCTGAACCGCCGATTATGGGCATGGCTTCTCGGCCCCGAGCCAACAGGCAATGAAAGTGAACAGAACCCTGAGCTACACAGCAACGCCGCAGACGGCCCGCAAGCTCTCTCCTCCCGAACCAGCTACTTCGAACATTATGGACTGCGACCGCTTACGAAATCTCTTCTCGAAATGATAAGAGATACCAAGCACAGAGGAGTTGCCGAACGAACTCGGCCATACCGAATATGTCTCTCCTTGATGGATCGATGGGAAGTCGGCGGGCTTGTGGTTCCAGATATCTTTCTTCCCGTAGTGGAAAGTGTGCGGCAATTTCAGAAGCAGGGCCCCCCCAAGGCCGAGTTCACTGAGGTGCTTCGCAGCGCAAGCGTCTTCTTCGACGGCATTGAGAGTGGCCTCATCTATAGTGAGCTTGTTGGGCTTCTTGCCCTGGCGATTAGCCCCGGGAATCTCAGTGACGAAGATCGAAGCGATAAGCTGTCCTTGGTCAACTTCATCATCACTCACTTCAATGTGCGCGAGGAGGAGATGGTCACGATTCACGCTCCCTTGACTTGTCTTGCTGCTTTGCTCATGTTGGAAGATGCAGGCAATTTGCAAGGCGGTGGCAACTCATCGTTGAGAGAACAAGTCCTTGGCATTGTTGTCTCTCTCCTTGAGCTGGTTCCAGATCGAGCATTTGCTGAAGCATCAACGGCCAACACCAGCCGCAAGAAAGAGACCACCAGCGTCTCCTCTCTGTCGGCTGTGGAGCTACTCAAGAAAATCCAGGACTTCTACATCCACGGGCAGGGAAGCCTGGACGCATCCCCAGCCCCTTTCTCGCAGGTTGAAACTGGCGAGCTGATTCTGGATAAAGCAATCAAGTACATCGTTGATGATCCGGGCGACCACCAGTCGTCGTGCTCCTTGAGCTTCCACATCAGAATCCTACTTCTGATCTTGCTGAAAGTGCCCAAGAACTATCGGTTCGACGAGACAACCTTGGTATCTTCTTTGAAGGCCAAACTGGTGCAGAAGAAGCCGCTGAGATTTTCAGACTTCTCTTCCATCTTGCATCTCATCACGCAGCTTCATTACGTCGAGCGAATCTCAACATCAGAACTCTCCGAGCTAGTCCATCCTCTAGTCCGGCACGCATGGTCCTATCTCTCTGCCTCTGAACCCAAGTATCATGTGGAGGCAGTTCGGTGCTTGTGGCAGCTTCAAGCAGCCCTCTCGCTGTCTCGCCGCGATGTTGAAGCTTCATTGGCAAGCATCCTGGTTGATCAGAGTGCTGCCGATGGTGCAGATATTGGACGCGCTTTCGGCGTCCTTTGGTCTCACACTCTCCAGGACACGCCATCCGATCGTCGCGGGCCAAAGATCCCTGCCATTGAAGCAAGATTGGGCCAAAAGCTTAGCGCGACTGATCATTACGAAGTCATGTTAACGCGGCCTCTATTCCTTGTGCTGGATGGGTTACTGGATGATAGGACCCAACTGTTCATGGCAGTCAAGTCGTGGCTCAGCAGCATGGTTGGCATCGATAGGTATGTAGTAGTTATCGTTCCCGACGCCTATAAATGGTACTGACGCTGCGCAGGCTATTCTTACTGTTCGTTATCAAGTTCGCAGAGATTCCTCGTCTTCGCGGTGTCGGCAGGACAGTTCCATCCGAAAAGACTCAGCCCGAGACCCTCGTTTTCACCGAAGATGACGATGTCGACCTATGCCTGTATTACCTACGGACTCTACATCACGTTCTTGAGTGCTCCGGAGAAACTTCAAGAGCGGTACTTGTAACAAAACACCTCTCCTTCAACAATGGCGGACAGGTGCAAATTTCCTGTATGTTTTTTCTTTCTCTATCGAGATTCTCTCAGTATTACCTGCTAATATCTGATGTTTCCAGCTGGTGGAGATGAGGTCGACATCACACTGCAAGATTACTTCGTCAGGGTGTGCATGGCCTGCATCACGGGTGATGCTTCTGACTCCGCCAGTAACGACCTCAACACCAGGGTCTCCAAGCTACATCGCTACGCATTAACCGTTCTCCATCACTTCCTCATAAGCCATCAAGCTGCCCCTCTGTCCGATCTTCACCTCGACCAAGTCCTCATTGAGAGATTGTTCAAGTCCATCGGAGGTCCCGATCCATACGTGCAGGTTCTTTTACTTGATGTCCTCTACGACGCCCTGAAACTACAGGACGCGGTGGCGACAGAGCTTTCGATTCCGTCGACTGCTGAAAAGCGACGCTCAAGCGCAGATCCGTTGCATACAGTACGGCTATCCGTGTCTGCGGGCGACCCAAGACCACCTCCCATGATAATGCCACCTCACCTGCTCAAATGCCTGCAGGCAGGCCTAAGCTCAACAAACAGCCAGTTTGTTCTGGACAGCTGGGTCTCGTTTCTCAGCAGATGTTTGCCATTTTTCTCCCAGTCCATCTTCCAGATTCTGATACCCCTCGTCGAGACGCTATGCAAACAAATAGGAGTTACGTTCTCACACTTGAAGAGCATGTTTCAGGACGATACATACGAAGTTAAGAATGAGGCCGCAACGCCAGAATCTACTCTCATATACCTTCTCAACGCTTTGGAACAAGTTTTGGCAAAGGCACATGATCAACTGCTCGCCGAAGAAGCTCAGGCCTTGGCTCTGAAGGGTCCGGACCAGCCTCAATCTCTCTTCGGGAGCATGGTATCGGGCGTCTTTCAGTCTGATACCCCTCAGTCCCGAAGTGCCACGGCCAACGACCGCTTGACTGTTCACCTAGCCTTCCAAGATGCCGTGCGAATGTGCTTCTCTATCTGGACTTGGGGACAGGGGGATGATGCCACTACGCAGGACATCAATTCGTCCGCATCCTTCAACTACACGTCTCTAAGAATGAGGAACCGGGCAAGACGGCTCCTCGAGCATCTCTTTACGGCAGAGACGCTAGAGAGTCTCGAGACGGTGATTGATGTTTGGAGAAACTCAACCAGCGCCGCAGAGCATGCCATGGTGTTCAACTTCTTGGCGGCTTTGGATGCCGCCAGGCCAAGGCATTCAATGCCAGCGCTTTTCAACTCGATATATAGTCGCACGAACCCGGCCGCGCTGGAGCCTTCCCGCAAGTCCACCATGACAATCTCGCTTCAGGACGCCGACCTGGTCGTCTTCTTGGTCGAGTATGCTAGGTCGCTTGACGATGATGCCATGGATGAGATATGGCAAGACTGCATAACGTTCCTCAAGGATCTCTTGAACAACCCATTCCCTCACCGACAGACACTCCCTAGCCTTCTTGAGTTTGCGGCCATCTTGGGCGAGAAGGTCGACAACACCAACTTTGGAGAGCAGCGGAAGATGCGTAGGGAACTGGGGGTAAGTTGGACGACCCATGGCTTTTCTGGATATAGCGACTGACAGTCAACCTCTGTAGGACCTATTTTTACGACTTCTTACCGCTCTCTTCACAACGAGGCCAACCTTTGCCGACCCTACGAGTTCTAACGGAACGTCGGGCACAAAGGCCGTCAAGGGCGAGCTGGAGCGCCGTGGCACATTCCCTGCCGCTGTTGAGAGATCGGATGATGTTGTGGCCATTCTCGCCTCGGTGGTTCCAAACCTTCCCAAGATCCTTCTTGAGCCGGATCGAGTGTTGTCGGCAGCCGGAACGATATCCACCAACGTGATCGGCCCAACGTTTCGCTCCAAGGCGTTCCCAGACTCTGTCACCGCGAGTACACTGAAGCTCCTGCACGAGCTGTCGAGGCTGCAGAACAACCAGAAGACTTGGAAGAAGGACGTCGGCGACGCGTTCAACGACCCCAAGTTCTTCGCAATGAACCTGACCCTGGTCCAGAACGACTGGCTGCCGTTGCTGCGCCAGTGGGCCTTGACGGATAAGGAGAGGCTGCCGGAGATTGTCGGCCGCATCAGCGCACCGACAACTGCGGGCATAGTCTTTGGTGTAGGCGCGACCTCGGCCCGTCTTGAGGCGGATCGGAAGACGCAGCTCAACCTGCGGAGGATCGCCACGCTGCTTCTTGCCTCGGCGGACGATGCCTTTGTCACGGACATTCCGGTCATCTTTGACAAGATGGTTGAGCTATTTGGGGCCACCTCGACGTCCTCGCCGTCGTCAACCACGCGAGCAGAGGTGTACATGGTCATCAGGGCGCTGGTGCTCAAGGTCAGCCCCATCCACCTGGCCAGGCTGTGGCCGGTGGTCAACGCCGAGATCCACTCCGCCATTGCTTCCATCGTGGCTCCGGACCACAGCACGGCTTCGGAGATTTACGTCAACTCTGCCGTCCTGCAGGCCTGCAAGCTGCTCGATCTGCTCATCTGCGTGGCCCCGGATGATTTCCAGCTGCACGAGTGGCTCTTCGTAACGGACACCATCGACGCCGTGTATCGGTCGTCGACGTACAAGCCCGTCGCCCTGGTAGACGAGATATCCGAGGAGCTGAGCTCGACGTCGACGCAGCTGGCCGCGGTTAGCAGCCACGACGACGCGATGACGGCGGCCCAGATGGCGACGCACAACAACGGGTCGCGCCGTCTCCCGCTGCTGGGCCGCGGCGGCATCAGCGACGACGTGAGCTTTGAGAGGAAGGATGAGCTGGTGGCAAAGGTGCTTAGGCCGTTCTTTGGGCAGCTCAGCATCTATGCGTTTGAGTCGACGTATGCGATGGGCACGGTGGATCGGGAGGCCTGTGTGGAGGGGCTGTTGAGGGATCTTTTTGATGATCGGAGTATGGTGAAGGCTTTGTAGATGCGTCTTTGAGAGAGATGACGAGTATATTTTTGGAGGTGGAAAAGCTGAATTGCTAGATTTGTGTAGATGGATGGCTTGATAGATTTGGAGTTGATAACTCTTCTGGTTCTGCTTCTGCTTCTGCTCTGCTCTGCTCCTCTTGATTATCAAAGGGGGGTATATTTCGTTGCTTGCACGCTCAATCAGAGACTTTTTGACTATTTACAGGTATTAGATGTAGACCCTCAGCAACTCCTGACCCTTCAAAGCACGCAGATGAGAAGTCCCTTGACGATCCATCATGAGAACCGCTCAAAGATAAATGTACAGGTAAAGAGACATATCTTGAACATGAAAAGGAACAAGGCAGATGTTGCCAGTTACGCCACCATGTGTTCAAAAACGCTCCCCCATAAAACAAAAACTAAAAAAAATTCACTCCGTCCCAGACCCATTCCCATCAAACAACAGACGGCGGCCCAATCATCCTCTCCACAACATCCAAATAAAACTGCCTGTTCACCGCAGCCCCATACTCGATACACCTGATGTACGGCCTCAGCTCAATCAGCAGCGACGTCAACAGGCCGTCGGCAAAGAGCAGCTCGTAGGGATACTTGCTCGCGAGGTCGAACCAGATCTGCACGGGCGAGATCTCGGCGGGGTCGACCTCGAACTGGGCGAGGGCCCAGAGGGAGCTGATGGAGATGCCGGGGGCGTGCCACTGGAAGGTGGGCGCCTGGGTGGTGGCCGGGTCGATGCCGGCGAAGACCTGGCGGTCGGTGAAGACGGAGGGGGGCGCGGCGTTCATGAAGAGGGAGGTTGCGGTGAGGAAGTGGTTGTTGGAGGGCTCGGCCTCGCCGGGGATGTGCGCGTGGAAGTCGTTGTGTTGGAAGTGGTCCCAGCAGACGTTTTCGAGACTTGTTGGATTTCATGTTAGTCGGTGCTTTGGTGACAATCTTGTGAGGTGTCTGTCAGATGGCAAGACTCACGCTAGTATCCAGTTCATGACAAGCTGCTCTTGTTGGGGAGTCAAGGGCGGCGTCAGGGGAGGGTTCTCAAAGGCGGGCGGGCTCGCATAGCCCTGCGCGCTGCTGCCGACGGAAGGGTTTTCGATGGTGAAGCAAGGCGTGCCCAGCAGATCATTCATGCCCAGCGAGACGGTAATGTCATCGAGGTTGATGTGGCCAAACATCTCCTGCTCGTTGGACGTCGAGGGCATCAGGGGCTGCTGGTTCAGGTCCAGCTCCGACAGCTGCCCGCCCGCGGCGAGCCATTCCTGGGCATCAATCTCAGACACGCCGCCCAGGCGCGTGCCGGGAGAGTCCGTCGTTGAAAAGTACGTCGAGTCGGCGTGTGTGAAGGACGGCTGGGCTGCTGGCTGCTCGGTCCGCCTGATGAGGTCGCGGATGGTGTCGTTCTCCTTGAGCATCTGCGACGTCTCCTGCTGCGTCTGCGTGATGAGGTCTCGCAGCTGGGACACGTCCAGCTCGAGCTGCTTGACGTAGTTTGCCTTTCTCTGCCGGTGCTGGATCTGGGCCTTGCGGACCTGGGCCCGTCGGATCTGGGCCTTGTCTTTGGCGGCGTCGCCCGTGGGTTCATCTGCGGATCGGGGTCTCGGTTCAGCCTCCATCATCTTCTTCTTCCTGTGGTGCGTCTTGGCATCTGACCGCCCCGGATCTCGAGACGAAGGGACGCGGCTGAGGAAAGGCATGACGTGCGAAAAGGGACGCGGTATGATATAGAGCCGAGGCTGAAAGATTCCAAACTTTTTGTGGGACTGGCCGTTGACGGATGGAATCAAGCCAGAAGCAAGGAAGATGATCTGGTGATGGCGCCCACGATCTGAACCGAGAGAGCCAGACAGAAGACGAAGATGAAACTTGTAAGGCTTGATGATTCGAGAGCGACTTGCTCGTCTTAAGAAGACGGACGATCCATCGTGCCGGTTCGCGGCAGTTGTGCAGAGGAGGAGAGGAGAACAAGATTCATCAGGGCCAGCACTAGCCATCGGGCCGCCGCTCCCGTATCGAATAATTCCAAATCACGAAGCACTTGCTCCTCAGCACGCCAATAGCCGGCGACGTGACAGCACATAGCAGACAGACAGACTGGGTGACAGACAGTCAGATGGGCGACCCGGGCAATCGACCCGGTACCCGCGTCAACGTCGTAGCACTCGCTCCGCGTCTGTAATCAACCGACCGTTGCATCACGTCTGACCCCAGGAGATCTCAAATCTGTCCCCCTCCTCCCGCGATATGCACGATGCACGTCGCCTTCCGGCCACTTGCCTAGCGCGCCTCGTCTCAATCGAGCCGCCACGGGACGAAGCTGAAAACACAGCTGAGGAATCATCCAAGACGCCAAACCAGGGACAACCCTCAACCAAGGACGCAAAAACTGGGCAAGTGGACAAGCCAACGGGGGAACACAGCGTGGCATCTCACCAAAGAAAGGAATGGCAAACAAAGCAAAAGAAAACACAAGAGACTCACCATGATCTTGATCTAGATTCCGATCGGGAGATCCATCCTGCTCGGCACTTCCTCCTGCGCCTCCTCCTTCAACATCGTCCTGCAGCTCCTCCGCCTTTTTCCCCTTGCGGTGCTTCTTCTGGCCGTCTCCCTCGTGGTCCTTTTCCTTTTGCTTGACTCGCTTCCAGAAGCTTGTGAATGAGGGCCGCTCAGGCTCGCCACCTTCTGCGTCCGCCATTGTCCCTCCAGTGATGACTCGGTTGATGGTGTTAAAGAGCGAATGGGTTGTCAAAACTCAAGAGTTTCCAATTGGATCCCGACAAGCCAGGAACAAGACCCCCAAGAACGTAGGATGAGTATTAACAGCTGCGAAGTGGGAAGAGTGAAAGATTGACTACCCGTATCTTGTTGCAGAGTCGCCGTCGTCTATCACCGGATTGGGGGTCTTAATATTCCCTGGACAACTAAAAGTTCTTCGTTGTGATTTGTAGCTTCGTTGTAAGCGATGAAAAGATAGGTAATTGAGCTTCTGGAATTATTAGGTGCTGCGCCGCGTGAAAAGTAATACGTCAGCGAATTCCTCCCATCTCGTGCACAAAGTATTCCATACAAGGCAGCAACAGCAGCAGCAGCAGCAGCAGCAATCTGAGAAAAGAGCAGGATAAAAATGCACATACAGTGACCAATCCCTTTTCAGCAACAACTCATGAAGAACAGCAATCATGAGGACGGAACGAAGAGCGGATTACTTAAGCTTTTAGTAAGAACAGTGAGCAGTCGGCGAAGAGATGGGCTGAGGATGATGTGGTCATCAATTCGCCGTTCGCAGTAATCTGCTTACCTCCCTAGGCATCAATTAGTAGCACACAGCCAAGAATCATGCCCATCTGGGCAGTAGGTCCCCATGCTCTTTTTATCTTAGATAGTACCTTATCCTTTTGGGTTCCGGGCGGAAGTCGCCTTCAATTGCCGCAACCCCCGATCTGCTCAAGTACAGGATACTTTATCGACTAGAAACCAACCCAGCACGCAGTTTGGTTGTCTTCAGCCGGGCTTGCTGTTAGATACTAGTAGCTGAAGATTTGCGGTGGCTCTTCAAGGGACCACAAACTGACTACTACAGTACCGGGTACTGCCTTGAAAGGTGGAGATGGCTAAAAATGCCGATACGAACCTCTAATATTCCCGTCAATAAGAATTCGACATCTCAAGACCCATTTGTTTAATCAAGGAACAAAGCAGCATGTGAACAGCAAGCAGATCGGCATTGCAAAAGCGGCGGCAGAATAATAAAGAACGGAACCGAAACTGGAATCATGTCTGCACATATGTATCTAACGGGAACCATTGACGATCGCGACAACTTACAAAGTACCACCATAACTCCGACTTCTGTAGATTGCGACGTTATTTGACCATCAGTCTCGTGCAGATGGGAGGTTGCATACTGGATATGATTCGAAAGAAGTGCATAGGTAGGTAGGTGGGATAGATTGCAGTTTGTGGCATCGCTTCGAGATTTCAAATAACAAAGCGGGAGTGGTATTTGTAACCCTCTCGTCATGGTCTCAGACCGCTGACCATCAACTATTTCAAATACTGAAAAGCCTCCATCTCCCTGCCTTGTCCTCCCTACGAAACCCAATACCACGGCAAAGAATAGACACATTCAGCTTGAGTAATTACCACAGCGATCAACAACGACGAGCATCATGTTGAGAGAAGCATGCACATTATCAACGTGTCAATCAACATCATATCAGCCCTGTTCTCAATCCTATACACGACTTTAGCAAACCATAATACAAGCTGCCAACCAAAAACACATCAAAGCAAAGGTTCCTTTTACCAACTCCTCGCTAGAAAACGAACCGCAGGTAAATGCAAAAAGACCCAAGCCACATGCCAAAGACAAGATGGCAGCAGAGATCAGAGCAGCCAGATGCCGCCCCTAAAACGCCCAAAAATAAAAAGACACTTTTTCGCACATAAGCGCGATCCGGAACCCCCCTTTAATCTACCCTGGCCATTCCTAGATTGCGTCCATAGATAGAAATCGAAAGAGGTGAAAGGGAATTCCAAATATCAAACCCCGTCTGTCGCATCGTGTAGCGTTCCGGGTATATCCGTCTTCTCGTATATCGCAGTCTTAAAGTTACTCTGACTCGCCACCGTCGCTATCGGTTGCGGTGCCTTCTTCAAGCTCTTCATCATCCTCGTCCTCCTCCGCTTCGCTGTCGTCGTCCTCCGCGTTCAAGCCTGGGACCGCCTTCCAGTGCACATAGTCATTCACCAGCCAGCGCTTGCTCACTGGCAGCTGGTATGGGTCGAATGGGAAATACGGATCGAGCTGGTGAAAGCTCTCCTCCTGTGTATCGAAACCAGAGTCCCGCAGCGCGCCTCCAGTAGAGTAAGTGGACGACAAGTACTGCGTCAATCGGATGCGTTTGTTGCCCTCAATCAGCGGATAGGCGTACATGAAGTTGAGTCGGTGCGCCAGCTTGGCGAATTCCTCGACAATGACCGGTGCGCAAACCTTGAGGGGGTTGAGCTTGCCGAAGATGTGCGTAGAGAGATCCTTTCGCGAGGTGCCAATCCACTCAAGATCCTGGCCGATATACGACGCCGGGTCTTCGGGGTCGACAGACTCGGGGGCAGAAACCACCAAGTCCTGCCAGCGGAAGCAAAAGATGTAGAGGGTGGCCTGCAGAAGACTGTAGTAGGGATGGAACCGCTTGAGATCTGGGCCGCGGCAGATGGGCTCGTACTTCCTCCGATACTGGTCCAGGTGGTGGATCAGAAGCATGAAGATGGTGCGCACGAGGCTGCGCGGCACGTGGGCGCCTCGAGCGACAAAGCTTGCAAGATAGGCGGCGGCAGCCTGCTTCAGGATGTTCGGCGTGTTGCTCTGGAAGGCGCTGGCAATCAGCTGGCCGCAAAAGGCGTCGGTAAGCCGCTCGTGCTGCTGGGCAAAGTGGAAAATGAGGAACTGCGTGTGTCTCGATTTATACGTCGGCAGAACCATCTGGTCAAACTCGCGCAGGATCGTGACAAACATGTCAAACGCCTTATCCGAACCAGGGTTGGCGAAATGCGGTGTGTAGACTTCGAAAAGGGTATCGAGCATCGAGTCCATCTTCTCCACGCTCTCCTTCAGAGTCTTGATTCGAACGGCGTCTTGATCGTAATCAGCATCGTCGCTGTCAACGGATTCGGTATCGCTGTCGTCGTCTGCCTCGTCTTCCCAGCCAGCAGCTTCTTGTTGAGGGTTCTCTGCGCGAAGCGCGTACATGACGGCAGCAGTGATATCGTCATCCGTGTCTTCCAGATCTAGCTGCATCTGTGAGTCAATCTTCACAACACGATCCAAGATCATGTCGAAAATGTCTTCCTGCAGGTCGGGCACGTAGTCCTTGACCCGCAGGAGGTTGTGAACGTAGGCCATGTGGACTCTCATCGAGTCGTCTAAGAATGGAAACTTGTTTCTAAGCAGGCTCTCCAGGACAGAAGTCGCAGAGGGAAACATCTTGAGGAGGTATTGAAGAGCCGAATGCAGCCTGTCTCGCATCGTGTCGCGGCTGATCTCGGGGAAGTCGGGGACTAGCCACGCGGACGGGCGAGAGTCGTGAAACTTGTCCACAATCATGGCCAGGACGTGGTTGAGGTAAGAACCCTGCGCGCTGACCAGGGCGGCGAGAAAGTGCGTAAAGACCTTGACAAAGGCCGCGTCGCGTCCCAGCCAGGAACAACTGAGAATGACCTTGACCAGGCCGTTGCAGTCCTTGCTCTTCAGGATGGGGATGCAGCCCGTCAGGGCCATGAGGTAGACCTGCAGCTCGTGCGGCTTGAGCGTGTCATCCTCCTCTCCCACCACCGGCGGCAGGTATCGCTTCTTGTCGTTGGCGAACATCTCCTTCAATCCGTCGTACTGGCCGTCGTCACCCCGCAGGTGGGCCTCGAGCGCCATGCGCACTTCCAGCTTGATCTCGTCCATCGTTCGTCGGCCAACCTCGTACGTCACATTCTTGATCTCGTCGAATAGCACCTTGCGCCGTTTGATGGGCGTCTCCTGGGCCTCGTCGCCCTCGCTGGGTAGGTGATGCTGGTCTTTCCTGCGGCCGAGTGCAGAAGCAGACTTGAGTATGGATTTGACAGGAGTGGCGCCTCGAGGCAAAGTCCCGGGAAGGCTTCTGGGAGTCGAGGTCAACATTCGAAGGACGGCGATGTCGTGATTCGGCGGTGACTAAGAGCGAGAAGGGCGATGCCGGCGAGGTGGAAGAGGGCGATTGTCGTGCCGCGCGTTCACGGCAGTGCTGCAGAGGCAAGGCAAAGAGGCTGTTTTCTGCAGTCGCCCGAAGCCTTCATAATACTCAAGCCTCGCAGCTCTTCTTCTTTCAAATGAAGTGCAAGCAATCCCTCAAAGAAGGGCAAGGTGCATGACTCGAGATCGAAGGCGCAGGAATGCGAGATAGTCGTCAACTGAGAAGCGGGAGGGAGAACGATGCTGAAGGAAAGTGAAGGGCCAATTCAACCACGGCACAAAAAACGTCAGTTTATGCGCGGTCAGACATGGATCTTTTTTTTTTTTCCCTGGTGCACTTGTCAAGAGGCGCTCATCAGGGAAGATTTTCCAATCCGGTGGAGACCCCGCACGTGCCTCACAACCAAGTCGGCTTAGGCAGCACCACATGGTTCGTGCACCCGTCGGAATATCCTTGTGCCGTTGCGGGCTTGCTTGGCTCGAACTTGCTTGCTTGGTTTGCTCCTCGTGTTACAGCTGCGAAGGACCATGTCGAATCACAACGTCTGCCTCTGACTACGTTCAAGTGCCAAGCTAGTCATCACTGTTCACCTCGCTCTGACTCAGGCCGATTCCCTCATGTGCAATTTGCGAACCTGTGTCCAATCAGAGCACCCCTGACGCCACTCTGCTGCGGTATCACTTGACATGTAAGAGTCATTCAGTCGTTACACAAAGAGGCCGCAAGTGGCTACATTGACTGCATCTGTTCTTTACGGTTGGATGGGCACGTCAACAACCGGTATTCCAACTCATAAGAAGGAATCATTGCTACTATTGATGGCTTCGAAATATTGATCTCAGTCAGAAACCCTCATAGTGAGGTCTTAGTAGCACCTGAACTGGTATATAGTTGTATAAGGTATAGTAGACTCGAATAATCCAACTCCGTAACCCACAGTCTGGACCCCATGCATATCCGTTATCCTGCTAGGCAAAGTCCTGAATCCTTACTGCCGAAAATAGATGTGTCGCGCATCCTGGCTCAACCCCTGAGGTGACGGGCGAAGCCTTTAGGGGTGGTTGACTTGTCTGATCAAGCATCTGTACTGGACAAAGCTCAAGCACGAAAGATACAAAGAAAACGAAGAAAATGAAGCGGCGCACTCACACAATAGAGAATTGGAGCCATCTATTCCCCATTCTCTCATTGCCGCCCTATCCCCTGCAGCTTCAAGTGAACCGAAATGCCCCGATCCCAAGTCGAACAATCAAACATTCTGCGCCAATATCTCTACACGTGGAGAAGCGAGCCAAGAGCCATCATGGCCTGGCAGTGAAGCGGTCTTGAAAGGATTTCCTATAGGGCAATAGTAGTCCGATCGGGCTCACGAGATGGTGGTTTCTGAGGGGGAAGAGAGGTCGTCGTCTGTAGTCGGCTGACGCTGGCGCCACGATGACCAACTAAATGATGACGAACTAGTAGTTGTCTCCAGCACCAGCTCCGTTGTGGCCGGCATGAGAAGTGTACATGTAGTTTGGCTCGGCACCGCCTTCGGGAGGGTTCGCCCCTTCCGGTGGTGCATATTCGGGACCGGTCGTGCCAGGCTCAGTCTTCTCGCCGGGGATCATGGCGTTTCCCCAGGTGTTGTTCTCTAGGACGCGGTCACGGTTCGATTGATTTTGTTGCTAGTTTCACATCGCCTCGTTAATCGTCCCATCCCGAGAAGAAGCGATATCAGGTTTGTTCCTTACCTCGCGGTACTTTGACAGGTACACCTTGAGAGCCTCCGCGTAGTTCTCAAAGCCAAGAGACGTCATAGCGAAGAGAATATCCTCCCCGTTGACCGTCTTGCGCTTTTCCTGTTGACATTTCTCGGAGGCTGACGAAACCTGTCAGTTTTCATATCAAACACTCCATGGGAAACAAGTCCGGAAACCTCCAAGCGTACCTTCGCTAGTGATGAAGGAGATGAACTCGCTTACACACTCCTGCATGCATTCTTTCGCTTCCTTTGCTATTTTGGCATTGTCCGGCAGGGCGTTCTTCATGATTCGAGCAACTGGAGCAAAATTGCGAATGTTAGCATCGAGCTCATCAGCTTTGTCGGCCTTGGAGGCGCGAGACGGCGTCTCCTGCACATTGGAAAACAACTGGTGAGACATGGGCAGATATGCGAGGCTGAGAAAGACGAGCAGCAGCTCCCACGCATGCGGGCAAACAGGCAAATCACGACTCGACAAACGGCTCCAGAGGGGGGACGACGAGGACATACCATTGGCTATAGGCAACCACCTGTCTTGCTCCTTGACACCTTCAAACTCGTAGCCAGTCCCTCCGGCCGAGTGGGGTTCCTGGTTATCATTCATTTGTCCTTCCTCGTCGGGTGACTGTGCACCTTGGTCGACATCCTTTGGGGGAGATTGAGGGGAGTCGGACATATTTGGCTACCTGCAGCGGCTGCTAGCGTCCTTTTTGTAGAATCTTCGGGTTGGCACAGCTTCGGCAGGTTTCGCGATGATGTGTCGCCCTGGCCACGTCGCAAGAGGTAGGGTTTGCCCGATTCGTCCAAAGGGGGGGCGTGTGTGCAGGCGATGCAAAGAGCTGCGTCAATCGTGACAGGCGCGAGGGATCTAGGACGCCTCTGGCTGGGTCTGCCCTTGCTGGGGACGACGCAGGACCGATGACGCCCGCTTGGCGTATGTATGTATGGGCTGGCAAGCCGGTTGGGAGAGAATATCCCTGGTTGGAGGGGGAATAGCAGACTGGAGGGGGAGGGGTGTCCGAGAAAAAAAAAAGGGTCCGCAGTCGCAAAGAGCTCCCAGACGATTCGATTGGGGAGGATGGAGCAGAATCAGCAGATTCGTCCCAGCAGAGCGCTCCCACAAGAGGGCGTGAGCGGATCAAGCAAAGCAACAA
The DNA here is from genome assembly GCF_004382785.1 of Trichoderma ghanense. Classification (NCBI taxonomy): domain Eukaryota; kingdom Fungi; phylum Ascomycota; class Sordariomycetes; order Hypocreales; family Hypocreaceae; genus Trichoderma; species Trichoderma ghanense. Next base: position 1,105,075 of record NW_027395664.1, on the reverse strand, counting down.
GCAATAAGAAGCACAGCTCTCTTTCTCAGCTGCTAACGGGTCTCTGTGGCTACAGCGAATGCCAGGCAGACTCGGGGATTCACAGCCCGGGGCAACGGCGACTGAGGTCGACGGGGGTGCGGCTTAGACAGCAGATTGGACGGCAGAACGAGGCCGTCGCGTGCAGAGCAAACGGCTGTGGTCTGTGGTCTGGCTCGGGCACGGATTGCGGTGGCGCGGCCAAAGTTACACGGTCGCGCAGGGTTCCGGGTCGTAGGGCGGCTTGGTTCACGGTCAGCACAAAGAAGAGGCTTCGCTCTGGGGGGAGGGGAGTCTGGGAAAGCGTCTCACGAGGGCGTAGGGATTGCGCTGTTTGCGTCTGCGTCTGGTCTGCGTCTTGCTGCGGCTGGCGTGGGTGCATAAGTGTGAATGTGGATGTGGAGTGCAAAAGAGGACGAAGAGGCAGAGCTCTGCACTGCACGAGGCTAGTGGTGGACTGGCAGCGCGCTGGCGGCGGCCGAGATAACAGCGGGGACCTGGCGGGGAGGTTGCGCGGTACTTTGCGCAGCTGGGGGCGGTACCACGGCGGCAGCATGGGATGGGCAGCGCTGCAGCGACAGCCTTGTTGCAGGTTTATCGATAGCGGGGGGAGACAGAGGCTCGAGGTACTGCGTCATGGTGATTGTGTGGCGGAATACGAAGACGTTTGTATGTGCAGTCAGCGCAACGGCCGGTTGTTGGCCAGCAGCAGCACAACCTTGGGCTGCTCGATCTGCACTAGAAGCGCGGGTATCTGAAGCTGAGCTGCCAAGTACCGGATGACCAGCGAGCTTGGTATTGTGCAATATGGATGAGCTCTGGGCGACCATCAGGCGCTACGTCGATGCAATGCGCTGATGTCGAGAGCCAGCTCATGGGGCATATGGATGCACTCACAGATCCATTGCTCTACATCATGATGAGAGATACCGACACGAGTAACACTCAGCTGGACATGACATGACACCAGCTGCGATGCCTCAACAAGGTATTCCCTCAGTGCTTTCGTTGCCATTATACCAGAGTACCTCATAGAAATAGAGTCCTCAGCTTGTATAGGATAGCTGCAATCCCCATGGAGTTGGAGCAGCATTCCCCAACGATCAGTGATTCCCATACAAGAATTGAAAAACAAAGCAATGACAAAATGGCCCACCGCACATGTATGCGCTCTATCACCAGACCACACACACCCCGGCCTGCCATGCTGCTGGTGCTGCTTTCAACTGTCCCATGTGAGCCTCTAACCATGACCAACATCACCCTACAGTTGATAATCCTCGTCTCAAGTGCATCTCTCGCCAGGCTAACTCTCCCAAGGAGGGGTGCCGTGATGGTCATACCAAGGCATCGCCAGAGGCGGTGTGTTCCAGCACCTATCCGCGGCGTCCTTCTTGGTGTCGTCACAGCTCCAGATTCCTTCGAATAAAGTGTCCTTTTTGTTGGGATATCAGCAGCAGAAGACAAGGCATGCGCATCGCGAGAAACATGAAAGCTGTCGTCTAGATCCTTCTCCCCCCCGGTATGTGCCGCAAGGGCATCCCATGGTACCAGCGACCCTGGGCTGCGGTATTCCGTGATACGACCAGCCTCGTGGTTGTGACGTCGTCCGTCGCAAGCGAAACCTGCACGCCAGCCCACGACGACGGTACCGGGATGGTGGGCTACTGCAGTTGCTCATTTGACAATGCATCGCAGGCTCAAAGAGCTAAGGCAAGCCTCTTCCTCAGGAACCCGGTGGCTTGAAAAGAAAAAAAAGTCGGGCCCCCAAAATTCTCAATGCGAGGCGTCAACTGAGCCCATTGGGCCGCATTCCCATGTCAGCCCAGTGGTTGGCTGGTGACCGACGCCGAGCGGCCCACGAACCACGGCCTGGCTCTCGACAAACGTCCGGGCATTGGGCAGTTCGCTTGGGCCAATGGTGATGCTTCCGGTGCGAAGGGCTCCGTTCGTTGGCCCTTTGTTCGGCCTTCGCTTCAGGTACAGATCCGCAAGGGACGGCTACATGCATTCCGTGGTAACCTCTGATAGAGCGGCACTTTGCTGTGATGAAGCACCCTGAAACCGATGCCTCTATGCTATTCCATACTGCAGACCGATTGGGTAGCGAGCCCAAATTGAAAGTCCCTGGCCCTTCAATTCTCCCCATATCCCTGCGCATGGTTTCATGGAGACAAGAAGGATGGCGGGCTTGCTTGATGGAGGGATGTATGCTGAGCTGGCTTGAAACCCGGCAGCACCCAAGCTTGGGCACGAAACACGAGTATCCGGCTTCGACATTTGTTTCCTCAATGTCTGCAAGCACCTTGTCTCCCATCACCACCCACACACTCATGCTTGGGGTCGGATGCTGCAGGCAAGCTAAGCCCGTTTGATGGATAGTAGCCTTCTTGCCCATGCATGTGTGGTGTTTGCCGTCTTTCATCGATCTGTCTCTGCGCGGCCTGTGCGTGTCAGAAAGCAGAGGCGACGCAAATATCAATTTCTCAGCAGGAGATGCCTTCAGCTTTCGTTGGCTCGGTGCATGACACTTGTGAGCAATGCACACCGGCGGTCTGTGCCCATCTTTGTTACTGACATGGGCCGCAACACTCGTACAAAGGAGCCTCAGTACCCGGAGCATCCACAGGTTGTAGTTCGCAGCAATCGCTTCATGTCAGCAGCCGTTGCTAGTCACTTAGTAGCCTTCTCGTGGTCGTTCAAGGCACATGAGTTGTCACTTAGTCCCTGTGAGTGCATGCCTAGCGGCCTCATTGCCCCCCTCTCATTTGCATCTGGGCATCTTCGTCCCACCGCAGCTTGGCGACGTAACATTCCAGAAACCGTTCGACGCTTTTTTCATGAAAAAACAATGGCTTTGTATGTGGTATCACGAGCTAACATACGAGCCACGAGAAAGGAGGGAAGGGGGTGAAGCCTAATAAGGTGACACCCCACTCCCGTGTCAAGCTGGATTGACAGACACCTTTCGGATCGGATTTCCTATATGTCCGCCGAGGAAATATCATCTTTCAAGTCGTGCGATTGTCATATATTGACGAGATTGGTGGAGGGGCGGTGCAACCATGGAATCCGTTTGTTGAGGACGCTGGCATTATGACTTGCCACATGGCAGTGAGACGCCTCGCCTCAGGGGCACTTAGGCATATGCATTGGTGACGAAATCTCCGAGAGGCACGGCACATGCGGAAGTGAATACTCGCTCGGGCAGCCTCTGCGAGCTCAGGATCGGTGATGAGCATGCTCGTCGAGGTAGCAATATATAGTGCGGCTGACGCCGGCGTGGTATTCCGATTGGAGCTGCTAGTCATGTAAAGTGATTTGTCCGCATCCAGGCTTGCCCTGATACGCTCCAGATTGAGGATTCAACAGATGGACACCCATCAGCCATATATTAAAGGCACACAGAATAGCCCCTGTCTTCGTTTGCTGTAATCAAAGATCATGCGTCGGGGATGTGCCCTCAGGTGCAGATACGGCAGGGTGGATGCTGCATGCGGTTGGGCATTGAGACGCCGGCAGCATAGGATGAGTTCCGACCGGTTGAACGGCCAGGCACGAAGGATCGTGTGTACGCCAAGGGCTTGTTTCTGCATCGTCGAGGGGTTTGGCCACGTATCGCTGGATCGTGTGGCATAGAACAGCTATGCGCTGACCAAGCTTTCTGTATGTCAACCGAGCCCCTAGGTGGAGTGTCCGAGACTAAAGGTTAATGGTGTATTCCGTGGATTTCGATGGCTTGGCTTATTAGCTGACTGGGCTCTTGATCAGGCAATGGCTTGGACGCTCTTGTGAATGATAACAATATTTTTCATCTTTTTTTTTCTAGCTTTCTCTGTTGGTTGTGTCTGCAGTGCCTCACTGCTGTACTACCTGGACGTTGTTTTTCTTCTGTTGGTTTGTCAGTCGAGATTAGCTGCCTGTTGATCCTTGGAAAAGGCAAGCTGCCTCTGGAGATGGGGGATACGGACCTTCCACTTGTCAAGCTCATCCTGCTTGTTCTTGTACTGCTTGACCAGGTCGTCAAGGACTTTCTTGAGCCCCTCCTGGTTTGTCTTCAGTGCCGGCACCACATCCTTGACTGTCCTCTCCACCAGCACGCCGTTGATCAAACGGAAACACTTTCGATCCCCCGAAAGCGGCTCCAAAGTCTCAAGCACAAGCCTAGAATTTTGTCCGAATTAGCGGTGTGATTCGCAGGGTTGCGGTGAGGCTGAAAGTGTGCGGCATTGACAGGGAAGACGCGAGACATGGCTTGAGAGCGCGCGGGGGTTCAATGTCCTAGTGAGAAGAGAAGGTGGGTGGACAAGGTCGAGTGAACAAGAACGTACTTGTGCTCCTCTGCCTCCTGCTCGATGTCGCCAATTTTTGATGCAATCTGCTGCAGCGTGTTTTTGTAGTTGGAGTACGTTGCTTGGAGATCTAAGACGGCCATCAGCATTATGAAGATGAGACGATAAAAGGGATGAGGGTAAGGCGGGGGAACCGTCCCCGATTGAGGAAGTCTTACCCTGCTGCTTCTTAGCAGAAACCTGCTGCGATGATGACATGATTGCTGCTGTAAGTGAGATAGAGACGCTATCAGAGAGAGGCCAGCTATCCCTGTGACTGTCCACCGTTGGAGATGTCGAGGCAGAGTTTCGGTGGCGCCGCTGTTGCTGTCTGAAGCTTGAGCGTCGGTTGATTCCCGGCACTGTGGACGGCAGCTGCATGTGCTTGTACCTGGTACAGTGCATTTAGCGGAAGACCCCCGCTAGGTTCAACCCACTAAAAACGGCCCAAGCATTTTTGATGCAGGCATCTGCTGATCATGTCGAATAATCCATCAATCCGTCTCTCTTCCAGCGAAACGCAATCCGCATTCCACCAGCCTGATCATCGGACAAACGACCGACGATGCACCCTCACTTGCACACACAGAATGCTATGGGTAGGTCCAATGCTCCTCAGCGCAACATTCTTATCCAGTGGTCTAACGGAGGACGTCCAGCATGCCAGGAAGTCATCGCCGCTCTCGAAGAATGCCATGCGCAAGGCTTCATGCACAAGGCCTCGGGCGGCTGTAACGATGCCAAGATCCTGGTAGACAAGTGTCTTCGACAGCAGCGCTCCAAAACACAAGAGGGGAACCGGGCTGCCGCGAAAGCGAAACGAGATCGAATCAAGGAAGAGCAGCGAGCGCTGGGCCTGTGAACGCCACCCGGATATACCCCAACGCCTATTCTCGACTCATTTCTTTCTCTTCTCGAAATTCTTACGACTTCTTGTATTATACTGCTATGTATCAAATTCAGGGGACCGGCGTTGGATATAAAAATAGTCGCCAGTAGGATATGGCGACGTGTACATATACTTTTGGGGCGCAAAGGAGGGCCTATGGATTCAAACACGGCTTGAAAGAAATTTTCGTACTGTCAAGCAACTCAAACTTCGAGAATTGACTATCGATTAAGATATACATATATCACACAAGAATCTGCCCCCTCTAGGCCCTGCGCAATGCAGCGCCAAAGGTAAGAAGACCATAGGTCGAGAGGACGCTGAGGAAGATGGGCACAGGCTTCCTGAGGCGGATCGCTCGAGGGATGGCTGAAGCTCCCAAGACAGCCGAGGCAAGAAGGCTCAGCTCAACGCCATAAGGCTGACCATTGGCGATACGATATCCGCCGACGCCGTCTGAAAAAACCACGTTAGTTTCGTGAGCCCAGAGGTGCTGAAAACCGCGGGGAGATGGCATACACAAGAAGCCAACCAAAAATCCGGCGGCAATTGAGGGAACAGAGCCAGTCTTAGCATAGCCAATGGCGCCGCCTCCGGCCGTGAGAGCCGCAAGGACAAAGGAGGCATTTGACAGCGAGGAATTGGAAGACTGTTGCGATGAGGTCAGTCATGTCAGTTTGCGCCTTTTGCCAAAGCGACGGACTCGCGATGCGCCTGAGCGTCATTTGACGTACCATGATGATTGATTTGTGCTGTCGTTTGTTAGAGCTTCGGATTGTATCTTGTCTTACTTCGATCAGATTCCAAAGATCACTGTACTTGATGCTCGCGATGGGAAAGCTCTTGATTTTCATCAAGTTCCCGAGCTCATTCGGCGCTCGGAGTCGAATGAGGCCGGATATAGACTGACGTGATGAACGGAAATGCAAAGTGGGTCCTCACTACTCCCCGGATTCGCGAGCCAATCACAGCTGGCAGACCTGTTTGGAGCTTTCGTGGCCGCAATTGTACCAAAGTACCGAACCTTAGCAGACCAGACAGGCCAAGTGCTGTCAAGCAGCGAACCGATCGATAGCATCACCAGCTTCGACCTCGTCTTTTCCTCCCCCCTGCCACAGAACAGAAAACCGACGACACAATCGCCCGCCATGCCCGCCAAGAAGAACGCAGCGCAACCGGCGCCCTCAGCCGCGGCTACCACCCAGTCCAGCACCACCGCCGCGGGCTCAGTCCCAGCATCAGCGCCCGCCGCCGCACCATCAGCCAAGAACTCTCCCGCCAACTGGGACAAGGTGCTGCAGAACATTTACCAGTATTACATGAAGGAGACGCCGCAGCGGACGAAGCTCATTGACGTGTTCCTCGTCTTCATCGCCGTTGTCGGCGCACTGCAATTCCTCTACTGCATCTTGGCGGGCAACTACGTGCGTTTTATCCCAGGAATCTCTGAAGCTTTTGGGAGCTTTTTGGAACATCGGGGTGCTGGCATACATGCTAACCTACGTTGCAGCCGTTCAATGCCTTTCTTTCAGGTTTCGGAGCAACTGTTGGCCAATTTGTCTTGACGAGTTCGTCTTTCGATGTGATCCTTGACTGTTGCTTACAGCCCTCTAACTCGAAGCTTCCAGTTTCACTGCGTATACAAACGACGGCCGCGAACAAGAGCGAATTTCCAGAGATATCGCCTGAACGGTACGATTCACACAACTAGCCGACACCGGATATGGAACACATGTCCATGTCTCTATCATGCTAACTGACGGCTGCAGAGCATTTGCCGACTACGTCGTCTGCAGTCTGATTCTACATTTTTTCTGTGTCAACTTCATCAACTAAACGATCCCGATAAACGAAAATATGGGTGGTGGAATGGCAGCCTTGGTAGAGCGCAGGGCTTAAACCGTTATGCTACAGTGTGGTTCCCTCGAACAGCTTCCTTGAGGGAGGGTGATCAGACAAGGAAAATGGTCCAAAACAAAAGACAGGATTTATCTTGACAGCGCAGCCGAGCCGGGTGTACATGAAGTCATTGACCAAGTGGGCATAGCAAGCTGATCTCGATCCATTCAGCCGATCTTTGTACGAAATCGCCGTGATACATCCGGTGCTCGTGACTTTCCCTCTTTCGTCATGCTCAAGCCGTCAAATATTCACATCCATTCGCCTCGCATTGGCTACGCCCTTCGCCTAATCACCAAATAATCCCACGACGCATTATTCTCATGCTCCGCCTTCATCCGCTGCACCTTCTTTATGCTCGGCTTTTGGAGGGCCACCGGCGCTTTTTGGAGGCGGTGGTACACCTGTCCCCTTACTCTTAGGTGCATTATCCAGTGCCAAACTCTTCTCCGTTTCCTCCTTGAAGTAGTCGTCCATGAAGTTGTTCGTCGCATGGCGCTCCTTCTTCTTCCCTCCTCGAGGCGTGCTACCGCGCGGAGGCGCGCTTGCTGGCGTTGGACTGACAATTTGAGCGGGCACAAGGAAGTCGCCGCCTGTTGGTGGCGGCGCCGGAGAGCTTGCCTGTGCTGGGGCGTATTGGCCTCCGCTCTTCTCATTAAAGTCGCCGTCAAACATCGTCTCGCCAGGGGCGCTGACAGGTTCGCTCAACGGAGCCGGCAGCCGATGCAGCGCTCCGTACCCTAAAGTGCATCCCAGGGCTCCATGTCCTCCCCAGCTTCGACTCGGCTGTATTGTGACTTCGCGCGAGACGTTGTACTCGTTGTTGTAGACGTATAATCGCAGGGGTCGCCCGATGAAGTCTTCCACGAGCTCGCCCAGAGCACTTTCGCCGTTCAAGGCGCCTTCTGGGCTGCCGAGGATGTAGTCGCTATACGGTAATAGTCCGGCAAGGTCGGCGGGCGAGTTGGCCGGTACATCAAGGACATGCCAGACGTTGGCGGCGAGCGAGATGGGCGCGAACTGAAGAGAAAGTCCAAGCGCTGCGGTGTCGGCGGGAACGGGAATGTGCATTTCTCTTATGCGTTGGCCCTGTTTTGATGTCAGATCCTGTCTTGTTCCCTCGTCTCAAGCCTCTTCATGTAGTCTCACCTTTGCGCTCCATAATCCAAATGTCACAGTTCCGCCGGCGCAGTTCTGCACCTCTTGCGCGAAAAGGCTCGGGTCGGGATTATCCTGCACCATGCTTAGCACCAGGTCGCCTGCCAGTCACACAGGGCATTGGTATATACAATCGGCCTTCCATTGATCCCGACAATGTAGTCAAACCAAGGCTCAATCGGCAGCTCGAGATTCGTGTTCCGCAGGACCTGGAAGCCAAACGAGTCGCGGTCGTGTTGACGTTGCGGGGCGTCGCCGTCTAGGCGGGACATGAAGCGGTTGAGTGCGTTAAACATGGTCGCTGGAAGTCGCCCCGCTGCTGTGCGAGGCCGATATTGTTTCGAAGCGCTGAAGCTAGACGGGGTGATGCTATACGACCGTGGCCGATGAGTGGAGGGCGATGGTTTGGGAGTCGAATGCTGGAGAGTTAATTGATAAGAGAAGAAGTGACGTCCGCCCTCACACTGTTGAGAGCTTGTCCGCAAGCTGTCCCTTGACATTGTCAGCCTTGCATGAGTGCCAAGACGCTAGATGCTTAACGCGGATTAAGAGTGGAGCCGATGGAAACTAGCAACCTCAGCCTTGTCTGAAATTCACCTGCCAACCAGCGCGAAACATGCTTTCATCAACATCCAAGAATTTGACAACAAATACCGGCTGCGCTTGTAATCCTGAGTCGGAATCTCTTCAGTACCCGATCCTGGGGATTTGGCTTTTCTACATCTTCTCTCCTGCCTACGAAGGAATTTTCCTCTTCCTCTTCACCCAACGTTCTTACAGCGACTGGTCCTTGGTCTGAACGAGGCTTGCAGATTCCGCCTCATCAGTCCATTCATCGCAAATCGAGAGGAGATCCGCTCAGTCAATACCCACGCTTCACGATGGCCACGGATGAACAAGATATTGCCGATGCAATAGAGCAGCAGATTGCACGCGACATCCTAGGCCCTTTCGTCGACGCGCCAACCGCTCAGCTTCTCTTGCCGCAAGCCCGGCAGATTCCTCCAGCCGCATGGGAGATTATTAGAAATGTGCTGGAAACAAACCCAGAGTCGAGGGAGGATGTGACCTGTTTAACCAAGTTGTTAGCGTCCGAGAGCCAGGCGGCCGTTGACGGTCCCGATGTCAATGAAGACGCAAATGCCAGTGAAGACGCAGATGTCAATGAAGACGCAGATGCCAGTGAAGCCGCGGGGCCTTCCGAATTCTCATTGGAGCCAGCAGGGAGGCTTCCTCTGACAGACGATTGTCACCACTACACAGGCAAGCATGAAGTGCCCTGGGATATCCAAAAGTGAGTTTCTTCTTGTCAAAAGCACAGTCGTCGCCCGGGTTGCTAATTCATTCTGCAGGTACTTCAGCCAGAGATACTCGATCTTTTCATATTATGATGCCGGAGTTCACATGACTGATGATGCTTGGTTTGGTGTCACGCCAGAGCCAGTAGCGAAGTGAGTGCCGAGACTGAGCATTGCATTTCCTCCGTTTCGGTCGCCACTGACACCCTTGCCAGTCAAATCGCGTTCGAGCTAGCTGAGGACTATTATGACCCTCAGAAAACCGTCCTTATTGATGCTTTTGGAGGAGCTGGAGGCAATACCATTGCATTTGCGCTGTCAGAGCGATGGGATCGCATCATCGCCATTGAGCGCGACCCTGCCACACTCGCGTGTGCCCAACACAACGCCGAGCTCTACGGTGTGGAGCCAGGCACCGTCACCTGGGTCCTCGGCGACAGCTTCGAGTACATGGATCTGCTCGTGAACGCGCCAGAAAAGTTGCACCCCGAATTAAGGGTCGATTTGCCGTCTGCCATGGTCTTCGCTAGCCCGCCTTGGGGGGGAACAGGCTACAGAACGGATGAGATTTTCGACCTCAGCACAATGCAGCCATACAACCTGAATCAGTTGCATGAAGCTTACAAGAAGATGGACCATGTACTGTTCCTTCCGAGAACGAGCGACATTCGACAGATTGCGAAACTCGCACCGCCGGGGAAGAAGCTCGATGTTGTCCAGTATTGCGTTGAAGGGGCTAGCAAGGCCATGGGCGTCTTTGTTCCAGCAGAGCGATCGGGAGCGTCTAGCGAGTGACCTCTTGCCTGTGTTTCTTTCGGGATGACTTATGAGCGTATTTTTTTTTATCAGTGTATGAGCGACGAGACATATAATATACCCGGGTAGAGTCGGTGTGTGGTCATCCTATGCCGGTGTCACCGTATTCTGAGTCCCATCTCTTAGTTAGAGATCAACAGTCATGTATAAAGAGGGTTTAATACTACAACCAAGTTAAAGATATGTTTTTCTGCCGTTATCCTTCTCGGTAAAAGTCTCACATGCTCATTACCAACTGTTGTTGACGACTTCCAAAATGCACCATAGCTGTGTCTCGGCTTGAGGGATAATAAAACTGAATTTTAATTCGTCCCTGGCTTGGATAAATTTATCACTGTCTTTCTTGAGAATGGATACAGTCGATATGCGACAGCAAGGAGACGCTGCACAGTTTCTTCAACCTATTTACACACTGTACCATGAAGGTTTTGCAGCACTTTTCCTCCAATCACTACGACCCGCTCAAGTGAAGACCAGGACCTAACTATCCGCCGTGAATGGACTTGATCATCTATATCTTTCAAGAATAAGATAAGATATATACAGCATGGCCAAGGATAAGAAGAAGAATTCCGACGCCAAAAAAGCAAAAAAGGTGAGCATCAAGATTGAAATCTCCCCTCAAGTTACCCCTCCAACATTGCACCAAGCAAAAATCCTGACTGAATCTCTTCTTCAGGCGGAAAAGGCAGCCAAGCAGGCCAGCAAGGGAGAGAAAAAGATCAAGAACAAGACTGCCAAGCTTGAGGGCAGCGACGCTGAGGATGTCGACCTGGATGAGGTGCTGGAGGAGTACCGCCGCCAGCAGGAGCAGTTTCTGAAGATCACGGAGACGGTCGTTGACGGCCCTCCGAAGCCCCGGGCTGCGTCCACGATCCTGGCGTCTCCGCATGAGGGCAACAGCCTGCTCTTGTTCGGAGGCGAGTACTTCAACGGCTCTGTTGCGCAGTTTTTCAATGATCTGCACATCTACAACATCAACCGTGATGAGTGGCGCTGTGTGACGTCCCCCAATGCGCCTCTGCCGCGATCCGGACATGCTTGGACGAGAGCCTCAAACCCCAACTATGTGTATCTGTTTGGAGGAGAATTTTCGTCTCCGAAGCAGGGGACTTTCCACCATTATTCCGACTTCTGGAGGCTGGAGCCCGCGACGAGGGAATGGACCAAGATCGAGGTCAAGGGCAAGGACAAGAGTCCGCCGGCGCGGAGCGGCCACCGGATGACTTACTGGAAGCAGTACATCATCCTGTTTGGGGGCTTCCAGGACACATCTAACCAGACCAAGTATCTGTCGGACTTGTGGATATTCGACACGGTCAACTACGTCTGGCACTGCCCTGTCCTTCCGCCTGCCCAGCTCAAGCCGGATGCTCGCTCTTCCTTTACCTTCCTGCCCTCTGAGCAGGGAGCTGTGCTTTTCGGAGGTTATTCGAGGGTCAAGGCTACGGTCCAGCTGAAGAAGAATCAAAAGGGAAACCAAAACCAGGGGCAGAAGAACGTTCTCCTGCCCAAGGTTCATGAGGATTGCTTCTTCCTCAGGATGTCTCTGCCTCCGGCCGATGCAGGCCCGAACGTTGGACCTACCGTCAGATGGGAGAAGCGAAAGAAGCCTGCAAACTCACCGAACCCCGTCCGGGCTGGCGCTACCATGGCATATCACAAGGGTCGTGGTATCATGTTTGGTGGTGTACATGACGTTGAGCAGAGCGAGGAGGGAATGGACAGCGAGTTCTTCAACCAGCTGTTTGCGTGGAATATCGAGAGAAACAGATTCATGCCTCTCTCCTCACGTAAGCCGCGCCAGCAGCAGAAGAAGAACGCGTCAGAGCAGCGAGCGGGAAGACGCGGCCGTGCCCAGGCAAACGAGGAGGAGCTCCTCCGACAACTGGCGGCACTTCAAGCCGGAACGTCTTTGGAGGACGCGGACGACATTGAGCTGGAGAAGATGATGGTTGAGCCAGAGGAGGAGGAGAAGCCGGCTAGAGAGATGCCGGTGTCTATGGAGCCGCCGCATATGCGCTTCAACTCTCAGTTGACGGTTCAGAACGATGTGCTCTATATTTATGGCGGTACTTACGAGAAGGGGGACCGTGAGTTTACGTTTGACGATCTTTATGCGATTGATCTGGTGAAACTGGATGGATACAAGGAGATCTTTAGCAGGCCTGTTGAAGACTGGATTGTAAGTTTGGGAATTTTTCTTTCACCTTTCAAGGTTGCTGTTGGGAGTGAATCATGCGCTAACAAGATAATGCAGGAGTCGGAAGATGAGGACGAAGATGAGGACGAGGAAGACGAAGATGAGGACGAGGAAGAGGAGGACGAAGACTACCAAGAACCGGAGCAGCTCCACACAGCAAGCAAGCGCAAGAAGAAGCAAGACGAAGTATCAGAGGTATCCTCCGAGGCACCCACGCCCTCGACCACATCGGAAGAAGACGAGACCGAGACAGCTGCCACGTCGGTTGACGATGGTCTGCCACACCCAAGGGTAAGTGATTTCTCTACCGTTCCCCCTCCATTCATTCTACACCAGTCAGTATCCTTGTTTTTCCTGCTCCAGTTCGCTAACGACGTAAAATAGCCGTTCGAATCCCGCCGCGAATTTTTCGTTCGCACCTCTGCAGAATGGCAAGAGATTCTCATGACGAACCTCCGCTGGAAGAACATCCAGCCGGAGACGCTGGCCGTCAAGGAGATCAAGGCCAAGGCGTTTGAGCTCAGTGAGGAGAAGTGGTGGGACTGCCGCGAGGAGATTACGGCGCTGGAGGAGGAGCAGGAGGCGGCGGGCATTCAGGAGGTGGTGAGTCTTGCGGAGAGGGGAGACGCGGGTGCTGTGGGGGGTGCGAGGAGGAGGTGAGGTGTTACTCTGCCTGTTTTGTCAAGTTGGTTTTGTGTTACACATGATTGGTGTGTTGGTTGGGTTTGGAAGGAGGAGAAGGAGGCATATGGTAGCTTCTGGGCAAGAGATGGGCAAAGCACTTTGCGTCGTCGAACCGATATCAGTTGTCTCGGTGCTATGTAAAGTACACGCGGTAGCATCGACGTCCTTGGGCCTGTTGATGTCCTATCCCAGCCATCCGTCCGTCACCTCTCCCTCAATCTCAATCCCCATAACAACCACGCCATCACCATCCAACACCGAGAAAATGCCTACACACAAACAACAAACCCCCCCATCACCCAACAACACCAAACACCAAACACCTCACCTACCAGCACCCAAATCCCCCTCAACCACCCCCTCCGCATCCCACACCGCCCTCTTCCCCCTCATCCGCAGCACCAGGCCCGCGATCCACCCAACGAGTCAATTTGGCTGCTTGGCCATGGGCGGATACGCCTTGCCGTCCCTCTCGACCTTGGGCTCGCAGGTGCACCAGCTGTCCTCGGGGACCGAGTCCAGCACGGAGGGGATGTGCTTGCCGCAGCCCCACCAGGTTTGTTTTTCTGGCATGTTGTAAGCAAGATTATCTACGTAGTATCTAGGGGTTTTTGATCGTTTTCCTGCGTGTGCGTGTGCGCGGAAGGTCTTGTGATATGCAGAGCTTCGGCGGGTTTTTTTGACGATGATCGGATCAGTAAAGGGCTGTGCGGGGGGTACAACTTACTGCAGGTGCTGCAGACTGCGCTTCGACACATGATTTCTTTGTGCGTTTCTAACGCTTTTTTCTCAAAGGGAGACTATGTGTCGTTTTGGAGAAGAAATATATATTCTAGGAAGATATATTTTTGAAAGTATTAGCGGATGAAAGTTCCAGAGTTCAAGAGAAACACGAGAGAAAGAGTCGTCTAAATAAAAGACGTACAGATTCGAGCGGCAAAAAAGTTGGTCGCCGGGCCGGAAAGCGTCAAGGTGGCCAAAATCGGCGACGCCCCGCCCCGCCCGGGCAAGATACAGAGTGACTTGTCCGAGTACCGGGGAAAACGGCGACCATGGTTTGGGTTCAGCGATTCGCCGAAGCGGTCGTCGGAAGAGGTCAGATTGATATTCGTCATCTTTACAGAATTGACTGACGAGAAGGCAGCTTGAGAATGGTAGTTGACTTGGTGAAAGAAAAGAATAGATATGAATTTCTTCCTAATTACTGCCAATGGCCTTCATTCCCCTTTTTGGCTGCTACAAGAGAGCCCATCTCCCTCTGAACATACTCTCCCGATCCAAACCATTGCGTTTGATATCCTTGCCATCCAAAAGCATGGTCTCATTCCTTCCCATCTCTTTGCTTGGAACGCCAAAAGTGTACCCCAGGGCCTTCCATTTCACCGGTTCGAGTCCCCGATCCCCGACGCCCGTAGTACCGATACCCGTGGTGCCGATACCCAAAGTCCGAAACCCCTACAAGGCCAATCACAAACTCGCAAGATGCTCAGGTATTCGTTCCTCAAGACGTTGCCTCCGTCGTCTGCTGCTTCTTGGCTACCTCGCTCTCCACTATAGACCGAATGAGGTTCACAGCCACCTCCTGTCCCTGTTTGATCACAGCTTCAGAGCCATCCGCCGGCACGTGAAGGAAGATGACTTTTCTCTCCTTGCCCTGCTTATAACAGGATGCTAGGCTTGAGTAGTAGATGAAGTCACACAGGTACCGCCCCGCATCGTCAGAGATGCGGAGGTCCATGTCGTCCTAACGCAACAGGTTAGTAACTCGCAGCGTCAAGCAGGACCGCCAATCGGTATGAGGGCTTCATCATCCTCACCGGCGTATGCTGCTGCCACCTCTCCCAGATGTCATGTATGTCCAAGTCCGTCCGCAGCTCGTCCGGCAGGCCATGCCAAACCCATTCTTCGTCCCGCTTCCCTTCCAGCTCATCCAGGTGCCGGCCGTCCACATCGCGAGCCTTGTATCCGGTACGACGTCCCCGGCTCTCGATCTGGTACATGATCCGCGGGCCGGCCATGCCAATGTGGATGACAACGTCAATCTTGCGGCCCTGATACGTCTCCTCCCAGAGCGTTGGCACCGTCTCCCTCACGGCCTTGTAGCTGACTCGGAGTGGCTCGGGATGCACCAGGATGCGCACGGGCGGGATGTTGACGGCATATCGGGCGTTTGGGTCCTTGGCCCTTCGTGGCGGGAGGTATTCGGGGAGGCCTTTGGCGATTTCCCACGAGGGATTGATGGGATATTCTGACCGGAAGGGCTGGAATTTGTGATTAGCTTGTATTTCAGCACAGCTTTGTAACAGGAGAGGCACGAGGACCAACCTGGAAACCAGTGACCAGCACTGTCAGCTCTTCATTCACCTGGGAACCCATGGAGCAAGATATTGATCGAAGCCAAAAAGAGGTATCGTATTGTTGGTTTCGGGAGAGATGGAGGAATTGGCAAAGGGCGGGAAGGGTGCAGGTGCCCGGGGCTCAGGGTACCTATAGATCAGGCAATGAATGGCACGGGTAAGCAGCCGAGATATGTCACAGGAGCTCGATATGCTCAGCCGGCAAGCCACGGAGAAGCTGGGAGAGCACTAGAGCTGTCCCGGGGCAACTTTATATATCTGGGTAAGCGACGTAAGCAGAAGAGCATGTCCTCGAATGCCCGTCGTGCCTTGGTTGATCGGGCCAATCAGGTTACATGAACAAGAAGACAAACAGATTTCTCCAATGCCACTCACCATCAATCTAGAGAATGTATATGCAGGAAGCAAGCAAGCTCACCCGTTGGTTCCTTGTCGAGCTTGTTTAAACTGTCCAGTATCTTTCCGAGGTGCGGGGGAGTTAGTGGATGTAGGTTAAGTTGGGGGAGCTTCCGGATCCGTGCCCGCAGCAAGACTAGCACAGATAGAGGGGAAGCGATATCAGACCAACTTTGCCGAGTTGGGAGATGCCATTCTTGTGATTAATCAACACTGAGCCTCCATCGACCTACAATGGTGCCTACATCGACTCTTGATTAGCAGCACGGCAAGACGGGATGCTAAGCTTACTAGTTGACGGCGTCGAGGTGAATTGGTCAAACGACAGCCGTGGCCTAGAAGCGCTGTCTGTACTGACTTTGTGATCCCTGTACGAACTGTCGCTGCACAGGCAGAGTTAACCAGCAGCGGGGGATCGCGGGGTAGATTCCGCTTCTACCTAGTCTAAATCCTCTCCAATTTCAAACCGCTTGCTCTCCGGCTGCGAATTGGTACTTTGCTCTGCTGCTTTGCTTGACGGATATGCCATGTACATGCCCTACGAACTTGAAGCAGTAAGCCGTATCTCGAGTTCGTTTAAGGAAGGTGCAGCGTCGCATTGGATGATGTGTGGTTCTTTCCCAGTGTGACTTCACCAGAGTAGAATGTAAGCTAGTTATCGGAAGAAGGTGCGCTCTCGTGCAACTGCCTTGATTGATGCGCATGAATGCTGGCCTCACGTGAGTACAATTGATCAGCATCAGGACCTTGCAACCCAATCCATATCGCCTCAATCCATTCAAGCTTCTACCTCTCACAAGCCTCACCTCGCGACCTGTGAATTGATTCTAATACAAGGTGTACGTAACTACTCCAGGGTATGCCCCATACGGGCTTGCATTGCTGCTGCATCACCAACTCACACACTGCCAGGTCGCTATCCGATAGCAGGCTGACCAACGAATGCTGCACTCACCCTCGGCCACTCCTCTCTTGTTTCGTCCATCACCCGGATCCAACAGGCCCAAAGCGGGCATGCAAGCGGGCTTGCGGCATCCGATGGATAAAAGGCCAATGCCTTACACGCAGCTTCACTGTCCACCTCAAGCGACCCTCCATCAATCCCGCATTAGTGCTGTGTGATTACTTGGACATTGCCACCCAGGTCTGCACAGTTGGCAGCCTCAATTGGAGACACGACAGTCGCCAACTGCGTTACAGCCTATTATCGCATCTGGAAATAGGGAACAAGTCTGCTGGTACGAGTGTCGGGCAATGATGGTGTGCCTATCTCCGCTGGCTGTATGAGATACAACATCATTGTCTCCTCGCAGCCAGAGCTAAGGACAGATTTCATAGGCAAACCCTTGAGCATGAGAGTCATCATAGTGGGAGCAGGCATCGCGGGCCTTTCGCTTGCCATTGCCCTCGGCCAGTCTGGTCACCAAGTTACGATCCTGGACGCTGCTGCTCAGCTTGCCGAGCTGGGTGCGGGCGTTCAGATGACACCCCAAGCAATCAGATATCTCTTCAAGTGGGGTCTCAAGGATGACTTGCTCTCGGAGTCCATTGTCCCAGAGAAGCTGCATGTACGGGATGGGCACACCGGCGGCCTACTGGGGACTGTCCGGATCAAGGATATGGAAGCTCAGTATGGCGCCCCATACATCGTCGTTCATCGGGCCGTCTTGCACGCCATATTGCATCGACATGCCATCCAAGCTGGGGCGAAGTTGCTGCTGGACAGCGACGTTATCGAGTATGAGTTTGCCAACGGAGCGGTCCTGCTCCGGAACGGCGAACGGCTGATGGCGGACCTGATTGTCGCTGCTGATGGTGGGTATTGTTCGAATGTGGAGGCAACTTCATATCGTCCGGGTACGCGATATACTAACCATTCTTGTGCTTTCCAGGGATCAATTCTCTCGCACGATCCAAGCTTTTGGGCTCCAAGGATCCTGGAAGCCAACCTACGGGATGGGCTGCTTTTCGTACGACGGCCGAGGTCTCCAAACTCAGGGCGGACCCAGTAGTTGCGAGTCTAATAGATCTTCGGTCTCGCAGCTCCAACTGGTGGATTGCTCCGCAGCTGTCGTGCATGACCTACTTGATCAAAGATGCGACTCTGCTCAATATCGTTCTCTCTCACCGAGACGACGTCAATACCAAAGATTTCACCCCGAGCGAATACAACGAGACGGTCCGAAATCTATTCAAAGACTTTGAGCCCCGGTATGCATACCCTTCAGCATCGATGACATACGAAGTGGTGCAATTGTTAACCGAGCCGTCGACAGAGTTCGGCGCATCCTAGATCTTTCGCGTCCACAAATTGCCAACTACCCTGTGTATGCCGTGCCGCCGTTGCCCTCCTGGGCTCACGAGTCCGGTCGATTCGTTCTGATAGGTGATGCTGCTCATGCAATGGCCTTTTACATGTCCATGGGCGTTAGCATCGCCGTCGAAGATGCAGCTGCACTTGTGGTAGTGCTAGACTTGGCTTGTCCTCCTGACACCAACCCAACAACTTCAGCCCATGAACGAAGCCAAGAGGTCGACTCCAAGCTCAAGCATGCACTTCATGTCTTTGAAACAGTGAGGAAGCCCAGGGTAGAAGCTGTGCAGGAGGCCAGCTTACACGGCGGTGATTCCTCCCATACAGCAGATGAAGTCGAACGCAGTGTCCTCTATGAAGCTCTTGATCATTGCCACGAGATGGAAGTTTGGCCCCTGGAACGCGATGCCAGCAGAGGCGAGTTCGTTCGGAAGACTAGGCGAACGGGTCAACGGCTTGGCCCAGGGGGTATCATTGACAAAGGAACAAGAGACTGGTGCTATGATTATGACGCCGTCGGGGCCATTGAGAAAGTTTACAAGTCCTCCTCAACTGGAGAAGCTTGAGTCACTACGTGGGGATTCGACCTGGAGTAAGACGCAACTTGCGCCATCATCTCCACCTTACTATGATTCTCACTCGTCCCAGAAACGGAAGCTCCGTCGAGTTCACAACCATAACCATCGCGTCTGCTCGAAATCTTCGGAAGAGGTCGTTAGTCACAGTGTCGCGGATGACGCTTTCTGCGTTCTTTTAGAGATGGCTCTAACCAGCTGAGGAAGCCCCGCAGGTGCGGAACTGCCACGTGGGGGTTGCAATCTTGAATCACCTCCTACCTCGGATCGATCCCGCTTTTGCCATCGATATAAAAACACATTGCTGCTTCATTTGGTCAGAGACGGACCGTCTATCAGCGCTCTATCAACTTGACTAGAGAGTACTCATTACACGTCATTCAATCCTTCTCAACTGTATCGCACCGACAGTGCTTGGACGAGTATCGGCGAGATGGGATCTCAACCAGACTACAGCCTCCCCCCTCAGGAGGTTTCCTTCTCGGGCTTCTTGTTCGACATGGATGGAACCATTATAGACTCTACCCCCGCTGTTGTCAAGCACTGGCAAACGTAACACCCCCCTCCAACCTCTTCTGAGTAGACAGTCCTCGAGATAGATTAGATGTGCTAACAGGAGAGACCAAAGAGTCGGTGAAGAAATCGGCGTCGCTCCAGAAGTCATCTTGGAGACGTCTCATGGCCGCCGGAGTATAGACATACTGAAGATCCTTGCTCCTGAAAAGGCCAATTGGGAATGTGAGTTGTATAGGACTTCTATGTCATCTGACGACTCCTTGTCGTCGTGGTCACCATGGAGGCGCAATGTGGCTTGTCGTATCATGCCGACGCCTTCCCATCTTGTCGCTGAGGCCTCTCACAGACTGAAATCCTTTTCCTTTACATCTCACAAAACCTCAGTTCAGGAGGATCGGGACTAACCTCTACACCCCACAGATGTCACGAGAATGGAGGGCGAGCTCCCGAAGCGGTACGCCGACGACGTTGTGGAGATCCCCGGCGCCCGCTCGCTCCTCTCGTCCATCATCTCTCATTCCTTCCCCTGGGCCATCGTTACGTCTGGCACCCAGCCCCTGGTCAAAGGCTGGCTGGAGCGGCTGTCCCTTGGCACTCCGGAGCATCTCGTTTCCGCGGAGTCCGTCGAGAACGGCAAACCCGATCCGACATGCTACCGCCTCGGCCTCGAGAAGCTCGGGCTGCAGGACAAGGCCGGGGAGGTCCTTGTCCTCGAGGACAGTCCAGCAGGCATCAAGGCTGGAAAGGCAGCCGGGTGCAAGGTCCTGGGACTGGTGACGAGCCACACTGTGGAACAGGTCGTGGCGGCCGAGCCGGACTGGGTGGTGAAGGATCTCGAGAGTGTGAGGGTGGTGAGACAGGCGGACGGCAAGATGGCGCTTGAGCTGTACAACGCGTTGCGCTTCTGATTTGGAATTGGTGATTCAGGAGGCACATGTCGGGGTTAGAGGAGGAAAGAAACTCTAGAGGGCGACTTCGGGTCAAGTTCAGATACAGATACAGATACAGAGCGCGACATGCTATTACTACAGTATTAATTGAAGTCTATAGACACATCTGGCATTTAGGGGCAAAGAAACCCTTTATGAGGGCAGAAAAGGAGAATTGGAAAGGGAGAGAGAGTACCTACATAGGTCTCGGCAGATTCGGTGCGCGTGTTCACATCAGCCCTTTTGGACGGGTACCTAGCTGAAGAAGAGTTTACGATGACGGTGATGAAGATGTCTCACCTCATCTTTTCTTTTTCTCTCCTCGATGTCTTTCGTGTTCCTGCCAAGCGAGCTCTCCTGGCTCTCTCTTTCCTCCCCTGATCCCGACACATGATGCGAGATGGGCAATGTCTCAGAGAGTCTGCATCCCTGGCACTCATTGCGTTTCCCCCTTCCCATCTTCAACTGTTTCTGGCTTATAGGATACTTGTCAAAATTGTCCGGTTCGTTTCTTCTGCCGAGCTAGAAAAAAAAAAGGACAATGCAGTGTCTTGTGAGGGGAAAACAGCCCACCAACTAGTCATCATGTCCCGGGGGAAGAAGGAAATGGATGGATGGGGGGAGTGGGCCCAGGGGGTAAGTTGTGTTTTCAAGGAGGTTCCTTGAAAGGTAATACAGAGCAATAGACCCAAGTCCAGGAGACCTTGTTTTCTCTTCTTCGACAAAGGATTCCGGTGCCTTGGTAGGTATGAAGTGGCGCCAGTACAGACAAGTCGTACGCGGTGTTACGACTGCCAACATGTACTTACCTGCTTGTGATGCCCCTCTTCCCCCTTTCGACGCGCTGCGTAACGATCACGACCAACTTTCGTACGACACGCGCCGTGGCTTTCGCCCCGTGAATCGGTGAAAGACAGGGATGACAGTACTCAAGCATGAAGTTAAGCCACTTCGTACCTTGGATCAAGGCTCTTGGTCCTCGCACCTTGTGTGAAAGGTCCAGGCGCAAAGGGGGTGGGGGGTGCCAAGTAGTAGGTACGTGTGTCCGCAACTCTCCCTCCCCATGACTAGAGGATACAAGTCACTGTAGACACCAGCAGTAAATACGTACGGGTTCCTCCGTACAGGCAGTACCGCCGACATGCATTGCCCGAAGCACCACTGCAAATTCGCACGTCCTCGAGTGTTTGTACTCCGTACCGACACCTCGGACAAGGGAAACCTTGACGCCCGGTTGCCATTCGAGTAGCACTTGTAATGTGTCATGTCATGGATGAAGCTGCCTCCCCTCTCCCTCCGTCTCTCCGTGTATGTATGTCTCAGCAACAGGATTCCGTTGTTTTCCTTTCAGGTGCGGTATCGTCTCTTAAAGATCCCAGCTTGGCATCAGTTCGCCTGCCTCTTTTCAACATATGCATAGGGTGGTGTGGGTGATACAGGTGGTATCCAGAGATGAGGAGAGGAAAAAAGTCACAACAACATTAGCAACACCCTCACCATGGGTGTTCCTTGTGGGCTGGCCGTGTCGAGTGAGGCGGGAAATGCCAACTAGACACGGAAGCCTTGACTTGTGAGGCGAGACGGCGGCGGTTCGTGAGAGTGTGGAGCTCCAGGTATCGCTTTCACGATGCAGTCTTCGATGTCATAGATCAAACCGAGGTGATGCAGATACCTAGTAGTACTCCATCCGGGTGTCGGATGAAAGAACTCTCCGTTCGTCGGGAGGTGACGATCGTCCAGGCAAAGGCAGTGATGACCACTAGATCCGTCAGACCCCATGGATCTCCAGTGACACGCATGTCGATCCTTTGATTCAGCGTTGCACGAGACACCTGGGCTCCGTCATGTCCTGATATCCCATGCAAGGTCCCGTGCGAGGCGAGACTGGACACACGTCAGGGCACGTCGTCTGTCGTCAGTTACCCTGCAGATTCCGGAAAAGCAGACAGAAGCTGTACCATGAGAACAGAACGACAGGCACCGCGGAATAGCAGTGGTATGCTGAATGAGCCAGCAGGAAACAACTCCGTGCCGAAAATGCCGTGCCTCGACACGCACTTCCCTTTTGATATGCCACATGAGGCAGCAGGCTGCATGGAAACCCGCTTTCCCTTCTGGATTACTGCATCCTCCTCGAGGCTTACGCCCGAGGGTTTCCTGCAGCTGCCGCCTGTTGCGGTGGTTGGCTCTCGTTCGCCTGCGCTTGCATCGCGACACATGGACGGAGCCCACTTGTAGGGGGGCGAAAGAGCCACTGCGAGATGGTTTCACCCCTCCCTTCTAGCACCTCTGCGATGTCTGGGTCTTGAGGCTGATGCCGGTGCTGGTTGCTTCGTGCTTTGCAGCTGAAGTCGACATTCCGAAAGGGTGACACGGTCCTTTCTTGGCCGCAACTTGCCGCCCGAAAACCTTCGGAGGCTTGTCCCCGCCTTGAAGATGCCCGACATACAGTACAGACCCGTTCCTGCGGAGTGCCTCGCCTTGCAATGCCAGCAGCAAGAAGGCGCAAAGACAAGGGGTATCTTGGAGGAGGGGAGGGGGTACTGAGTATCGCGAGACTGGCGGAACTCTTTTCTCTTACTGCAAGCCCCCGCTTCTTGGTGAATGGGAAACTGCACTGGTAAGGCAGCCTACCGGCGAATTCGTTCTGGATGGAGCATTACTACTTCGCACCCCGAATACAACTGGCAGATTCGCCGAGCCGAAGAAAGAAAGAAAGAAGTCGCTCGGATGCCACCGTACAGTCGAAAGTACGAGCACCCGTACGCGGTAATATCCCCACACTTAGGAGTTGCTGGGCCTGCTCTTGCAGACAGGGGGCCTTGTCGAAAATGCTCAGTATCGGGGAACAGGCTCGTGGCAATATAAAAGCACACGTGGGATGAGCGCTCCTGGGCGTAACCCAATGGAACTGTGCATCGACCCTGAGCTAGAGCGCTTCGGCGGGCACAGCCGCTTCAGCGCGTCTCGCCACACTCGCAAATTCTGCTGCCCCAGGAGCTGACTGCCGTCTGATTGCCATTGCGCGGACTCCTTCGCAGGCCGAAGCCATCGCCGCCGCACGAGAGCTTGCGTATGTCCGGCCTCGCACTCGCCCAAACAGAGCGCGAAGAGCGAGCACACGTCCGCTGCGCTGTGCGTGCAATCTCGCGGTTCATGGCAAAGACGCAGCTGAGGTCGAAACCAGACATGGCTCCACGAATCGGCGTGGGCTAGAACCATGCAGAGCATCTTGTTTCGGTTTCCTTGCACCATCCCATCGCGCTATGGTATTTTTGCCATGTGGGAAGCCAAAACAGATTTGTCGGGAAGCAACGTGACTGGCCGAGATGCGAGGTTGTATCTCGTCGGCTAGTCAGTCCTGACAAGATCCCCCTTGCTCCATGGCCTTCGCCAGGAGCCACAGCACTCGAATGCCGTGCCCTTGGCCAGAAAAAGATGCATATCTCGAAGCTTTCGAGAGGCTTGAAGCAAATCCGCCGAACTGCTTGCGCCACTACCCACTTGCAGCACCAAACCCCTGATTTCCTCGAGGGCTTGCACAAAGCTAGGCGATCATTGGTGCCCGTGCTGGAAATGTCCGGCTGTGTGGCTTGCAATCCACAGCTGAGGACCGAGAATCCCAGACGCAGATACAACTTGCATGCATGTTCTTCCCTCGCCCTATGGCAATGATGGCATTTCTTTTTCTTCCTGTTTTTTTTTTCTTTGCGACGGCGGTCTGTGTTAGGGGAGAGTAGCATGCGGAGAAGTCCGGAGTTTGCAGGGAGGCACGGCAAAGCAACTGCGTTTAAGCGCTACCCACGGGCAACCGTCATCTCCGAGCGCCATGCGCCCGAAAGCCGTGCAAAGGCCAGTCATACGTGCTCCGTGCAAGAAAAGATACCCCATCGAGCTCAAGCAATGTCCGAGCAGATCGAGCAAGCACGAGGGTCGTGCCGCGGCGAGGCTCGCCAGTCGAACGCTGGCCCCTAGCGCTCAGGCCAAGCAGTTGGAGATGCCAGCGCCCTCGGACTGTGGCTGCTCAAGATGGCAATGAGCACCAGTTGCAAGTCTCGATCGAGTGTTCAGCAGACAGGGATTGGGGTTCCTTTGCACGTGGCTGCCGGGGCCCCAAGTCGACACTAATCTCCCCGTCCCTGGCTGCGGGGACTTGAGGTTGGCTGGCGTCTCCTCACCCCCCCCCTTGCGTCAAAACCCACACGCCCCCTCGTCCCTTGCTCCCCGCTCGCTGGCTAGATTCCAGAACCAGCGTGCACTTCGCTGCCTCCGCGTCCCGTCGTCGATGAACACCGGATACCGCGACCAAGCCGACAAGCTTGGCCCTTGGTGTCTTTTGCAAAGGCTAGAACCTGCAAGTTTCAAGTCGATATCCGGCTTCCCTGAGATGGCAGTGGAAGAAGGGCCCAAGAGACTTGCACCGGCGTTCGCATATGACTTGTTAAGCATGGAATGTCCGAACACGTATGTACTCCGGAGTTCTTGCGAATATCAGACTCGTACTCCGTGATACTGCCTTGTGGATGATCCACGCCGTGTTGTGCGAAATCCGGCCTGCCGCTCCTGTGCCCCGCATCCTTCTCCCACTCCCTCGCCGTGGGAGTGGGCTGTCATGGACGAGCGAATGCGTTGCCGAGATGCCTTGGCATTCTGGAGAACACATATCTCGTTGAACTGAGGGCTTTCCAACGCTTGGCTGCTTCGCGCTGTAATACAGCCTCGCAAAAGGACTCCGTAGCATTTCCGCAGGCCCGGATTGCAATGTCCAATTCGGGCCAATCTGCATCCTCACGCCACTTGAAAGCTGGCGGGGATGTTCCCGACCGCGGTACGAAGCAGAGCTGTTCGTCACGATCCCCGCCCCTCTTCGCCAGGGGAGCCCAGCTCTTTCTGCGGTTGCACTTACTCGCACGCTGCCCCGTCCGACTGTGTATGCGCCAAATTCCACCGACAGGAAGATGCAGAAGTGGAACGGCAAGAATACTACATACCATCATCAGCTCACAGCTCTAAATGCTGCTCGCATGACAACGCATTCTCTTGCTGGCCAAGTCGAGGGCTTAAGGGTGCCACAATAGGTATCCCGTTCTGCTGTCGCTCTCCTGTATAGGGTATTCCCCTCTTGCTACCCTCCTCGAATGAATCTGTCCATTGCTCCGAGACTAGATGATAAAAGAACCGACTGCAGTAAAGTCAGCCGTCTTCGAAGCAATCTCGCCACATCGGTATCTAGAGAAGTATGGTAGGCAAGCCTCCCGTGAGCAACGACAGCATCAGATCCACAGCCTTACTGCGAGCTGTCTCGACGTACCTAAGCCATAGCCTTTCAAACACACCGTTGTCTCGCTTGAGTCACAGAGCGCCTTCCGCTCACCATTCCCTTTCGATTACCTGTTCTAGAAGTAAACGTCTTGTTGGCTGTTCACCCACCTAGATCATCCATATCCTGCTGAAAAGAAGCAAGCATAGCACCGCTACTGATGAACTCGAATTCCCATATGAGACGTATAAAGCGACGCTGGGCTAATACCATGTCAGCAGTATCCTTTCAGTATCAGACTAAGAAAGAAGGGTCCTCGTCCTTGTACTGCCTTTCATCAGTGATCAATCTCTGTGGCAGGGATGGACCAGAGCGAAGAGCCAGCTGGCGTGGGCTGCCAGATCTCTGCCTGGCGAGTATGTAGATCTGGGAAGCTGGCGCCTCTCCCCCCCCCACCCCCCCCCAAAACCAACCACGACACTGTTCTCGGTCCTAGTCAGTAAGTAGTCAGTAATGAGACCTACATCCAATGCTAGCGGAGCTGTTCTGCCGAACCCTTGGATAAGACCCGAGTGGCCTACAGTAGCATCATGGACCGCCTACGCCCCGCGAACTTTGGCTGCCTTATTCCTCGCAATGTACTCCCCCGTAGAGTTGTCCAATGGATCGACGCCGCTGCTAAGAGTACGCCAGCACAAAGGCAGATCGGTCCAGTGTGTGTGTGTGGCTTTTGCTTTAGGAAATTCGACAAGCACTTTCTGGCACTAAACAGGCATTGGGGGTGTGTGTGGTGTCACGCCCAGGACGCAAAAAGACACCATTTCAGGCTTGGCCAGTTTTTTTTTTGCGCTCCCTCCCGCACCCGAGACCTCAGCGCCAATTGGTACGAATGCACACCACCTGAGCATGGGACGAGGTTAGTGCAATTGGAAGCCTGGAAGCCCGCCTGTCTCCCAAATCCAATCTTGTGATGCCCGATCTGGCAGCGAGGCTGAGAAAGTTTAGAGATGGTAGGTTGCGATCTGTCTCCAATTGGTTGTAAGCGATCTAACCCTTGTCAGCATGATAGTAGACATTCTCAGAATCAGCTTCAGTACATTCAAACAGGGACCTCTCCATGATGGTTCTCATTGTCACGACTCATATTCATGTTCTTTTTTCCTTTTCTTTGCGGAGAGGAAACTCCTGCCATGGTGGGGAGAGAATCCTGAGGATGGGAGCATCGGTCCTTTGCGGCCGCCGTGGGCGTGCGAGTACGGACAACCGAGGCCTCATGTCGGATCTTTACATGCCAGGTACGGCCAGTCATTAGCTTGGACCACTCGAAGCTTGTCGCATGTTTAAAGCTGCAGCTAGCCTTGAGATGGACCGGCGTTCCAGAGCACTGGGCCTGGCTTCGTCGAAAGGGAGGAGTTGGAAGGCAAAACGGCCACAGCTGCAGTTTTGGCTTCTTGGGCCGCGACACATGAGCAGCCGACAGACTCGTCCAGCTGGCTGTGAATTTTTCTTATCGAGGGATGAGGCGCCCCGACAACCCGAGCTTCTTCGGTCCCCCACTTTCCGTCGAACGAGAGAGAGCGGCGACAGGAGTTGGATGTTCTTGCCTCTGCTCAACCCAGTCAGGTTGTGACCGCACCGATATGTCGACGGCAGTATATTGATTTTTGCAGTCATGGGTTACCCATGGTGTCTGTCTGTCTCTGTGATATTATGCTTGTTCGGGAACCTTGATGTTCATTTCCGCGTGTTGACTTTTTGCTTTGGGTGCCATCAGATACCCAACACTCACCGGAGGCCCGCTACTTTGCTGTCCAAGGCAGCGGCTGAACTGGTGGTGTGGCCTGATGTGTGGGAACCGCTAATGGCACACGCAACGCTGTGCTGCACGGAATTCGTCGCACAGAATACAGCCGCTGCAGCAAATTAGCCCGTGCTGAATGTGACCTGAACAAGACAAGAAGCCAAAGCCTCCTCGCAGAAGGTCTCGCCCAGCACCGCGACGGACCTCGAGGGAGTGCAGATAGAGTCGGTCGGCTGCCAGCAGCACCATGGATCCAGGGTCGCTTGTCCACCGAGAAGCCAGCCTTGGCTGATCGGCACCCCGACTGCCCTTCTGGACCATAGCAAAGAGCACATCCAGATCTCCGGGTCGAGACCGCTCTGCTCGGCACCGCCGCCAGCTGCCGCTCCAGAGTTTCTTTTTCCTCTAAGCCCCCTTTGCCCTGCTTTAAGCTCGGCTCTCAGTGTAACAGCGGCCGGGTAGACGTGGCCATTAGCGCCCCATCACTTCCAGGCACTCGGGACCATCATGCTTGTAAGGCTGACGGCAATAAGTCTGTCTCATTCTGACAATGAATTGCACCGAGAACAAAGGATTCATTTTCCCAGGTCGGCTCGACAGGTCCGTGTATAGCGCCGTGGACGTGTCCTTGTAAGAGAGCCATGTCCCGATAAATCTGAACCTGGGTTGCCAGCTTAGCATAACTGGGCGTATTTGGTGATACTGGAGAAATTGCAAGATAGGAGGTACTACCTCACGCTTCATTTCCAAGTGAACAGACCCACGCTTGTGAGACTCGCGCGCAGCTTGGATGCGTCGTCTCCCAGCCTGCCCATGAAAGCTACATAGTACCTGTAAATAGCAGCATATTGGCCTGACTGTGACGTGGAGTACAGACCCGGGCACCGGGATGGTAATCTTGCATGATCCGGTCGTCTGCTGAGAAGAAAATTGGAGATACGGAAGTGGTGCCGGCTGGGGTCCGTCCAGAAGACCCGAGAGGCTGCAATGCGAGAACTCAACCGCAGAATGAAGTCTCATAACATGCCGTGTGTGAGACATGCTGTTCGGAGTCGTGCACCGCCATTCCTTGCCGCCTCTATCTTTGGTACTGAGACACGGGTGATAGCGATTTCGAGCTGAAAAGGATACGCCGTGGGTTGCAATGACCGGTCTTGCACTTGGCCTGAGTGCCGTGTCACGATTTGGAAGCGATTGAATGCGGATCATCATCTAAGCTCCAATGAAGCATGGGGCGTCCCGGCAGTAAATTCACGCTGGGCCGCTAGGTTGAGATCAGTTAGGGGTGGCGCTTCATCATAGGTGACCGGCTGTTCTTTCTCAGCTGAAAAAAGGCCAATGTGTGATTGAGGCAGCTTTACTGGTTCAAGTTAGTCGTTTTGGCATTGAACACGGCGTGAAAGCATCGTAGGACAATGCGGAGGCTTGGTGTGATGTTACGAGTGTTGCGCCGTCAGGCACACGCAGGATAACCTCTGAACAATTTGTCAATGGTAAATTGCGGCGAAGCTGTCCCCTGGACGTATCCATGGTATGCCTTTCCAGCCCCGACGCTTCTTTGAGTGGTTGAACGGTGGGTTACTTTGCGCCTAGAAGGGAAGACTTGTAGTGTACCTATGCCTCGGCGGGAAACTGTACCGTTCTGACGCCGACGGGACCGAAATCGACTTTGTATGCCGTGACGCTAGGCTCCGTGGCGTCTTCCGTCGTCCACCGTCTGGCCGTGTGTCTTCTGATGATGGTCGAAGCCTTCCGCTTGGCAGCCACAACAACACAGGACGGGCGATCTCTTGATAGCAGAATAACATGACGGAACTAAGCGCTTTGCTCATGAGCTTGTTGCTTCCTATAGCAAGATTGGTGACTGTGGGTAGTAAATCTGGGCTAGACAACGAATCAGCATGGCAAATCAGCGCGCCGAATAAGCGAAATGGGTTGATGAAAGCCACGGCGCCCAGCTTGGGTTTAGCCTGGCTCGCCTGAGCTCTACGACTGGGGTAAACTGCAAGGATGGAGGACTGGCAGGCTCTTGATGAGGTTGTGCGATTGGCCCGAAAGAGGCAAAGCTCCGTGACGGACGGAGCCTCGGAACGGTGGGGACGCTCCGAGAGCCCGATCCAACTTCTTCTAGGAAAGGCTAAGACTGCCAGAGACGAGTGTGGCCGAGATAGGGAGCGTGGATGTGCCACGAGGTGAAAATTCCGCATCTTGGTGTGTGCCCACAACTTGAAGAAGGTAGTAACGGGTGCTCATACATGGGAGGCGAGGCTGACTGCTGTGCAACCGCGGTGGCATTGAATGTCGTCATCCAGGTACAAGCACATTGGAAGTCTGGGATGTCGTTAGCAGGGAAAAGACGGCTCTGTGGTGGGACATGAACACTCAGCTCAGGATGTGCTGCCCGTTGATTTTGCTCCTCGGCCTCTTGTCGTATCCTGTACTCCTACCTCATCGCATCACCAGAGTTGACCCCTTTCTGACTGTGGCCGCCACCCACCCAGCTCTTTTAGGCTCTGCGACCGTCTGGGTGGCTAAAGTCGACCCGGCAGGGGGGCGTAGCGCCGTGGAAGCAAAGTCGGGATTCCATGTCCAGTCACCGGCGCTTCTCTGGCGCGTGGCAAGCGGACTGCGAAGAAGCACGCAGGACACAGACAGTAGACAGCAGGACCACCGCTGCCTTGCTGCTGCCGAGCAGAATGGGCTGTGGGCATCGTACGCATGAGCTTCAGGCTCGATGCCGCGGTGGAGCGGCGAGTTGATGGGTAAAATGGTGGGCGGAATAGCGGGCAAAAAAGGACGCGGCAAGCAAGATAAGGGCAGAAAAAGACGGTTGGACCCGCCCGGGTCAAGACTGCCGGGCTCAGTTAGGTGGGCAAAATTAGCTTGAAATAGAACACGCAGATGGCACGGCGAGTTGCTCATGAGCGTGGCTCGTCGTACGTAACGCTGCATTGAGGATGGACTTGGAAGGTTAACGGCCCAAAGGAAATTACTCGATGATATCTGGGTAGGACAAATAAGTGCTGGAAGCGACTGACAGTCGGATAGCGATACACAGAAAAGAAATCATTTCGCTGAGGCGGCATCTACCTCAGTAGCACCTGCCTTTACTCGGCTCTCCTTTATCGCACTTAGACTCATAATTACCTTGGCAGGTACTACCTTATCAACCAGCCCTTGACAGGCAGGCAGAAAGGCAGGCAGAAAGGCAGGAGGCTGCAGCAGGAAGGAGCACCTCGTCTGAACGCTTCAACTTCCATCTCGGTGCCGCGTCGCTGTACCGACTTCTCACTTCTCTCGCATAAAGCAAAGCAACTCATCAAACAGAGCACTACCCCGAGATTCGTATCGGCTGCAGAGCCGTCTGCTGCTTAGCTCCCCGACCTGATGGATGGTTCGTCTCAGCAATCCCATCCACTTCCGTCCTAGGGCCAGACGCTGTGCAGCCTGCCGCCTGCGGTGTCCAATGACAGCGAGCGCTGCCCTGGGACCTACCGACGGCCGGGATTCACTGGGACAAGGCCTGCTGCACCACAGCACGCGAGCTGCAGTGCCCGAATGCCTCTGGGGGCATGTGGTGGGAGACGCTGGGAGGGCTGGGCGCTTCGGCGGCGCTGCCGGTGGATCTGACACCATTTTGGCACCCTGATGTTGGCCTTGCCAGGCCCAGAATCTCCGTGTGGACACACCGTCGCATGTTTCCAACGGGTAAAAGCTACGCACCAACGCTCCGTCTGCCCGTCTGGGCTGTCCTGCCGGAGACGCACGCCGGAGAAGCGTGCTTTGGCTGTGAGGGAGGCTTCTACCATTCAACCCACGGCGGCACACTGCGTTTGCGACCTGCGGGTGATTGACGTCTGTGTCACCTCTATTAAATTAAGCAAGAGACCTGGTACTACTTACTGATTGACAGGGCACAATCGATCCCTGCGACAATTGAACTGGCATTCAGCTGCTACTATCAGTACGTGTAGTTTGGCTACATGCCAGCGACTTGGACACGTACCGTGCATGGACAAACACAGGCGGCACCTCCCCTCTAATACCAGCTTTGGCGTCGGTCTCCCTGATCATACAGGCGCAAACAGGCAAAGGGCTCTGAGCCGGGTGGGATTGTCATGTCATGTCGTTACGACGGACCGCGTTTGAACCCTCGCCGTCCTCCTTGGCTACCGCGAAATGGCACGCGGCATCCCACCGCACTCCCTCCAGACCTCAAGCCGTTCCCTGGAGCTGGAGCTGGAGCTGGAGCTCATGGCAAGATGTTCGCGCACGCCCCCCCCCGTCCATCTGCCAGGGTGGCCGTCGGTTTCTTCCCCAGTCCCGCATTGGGCCTGGTGCACAGACCGAGAACGACTCGCAGACTCGCATCGGCCACGACGACACAACTCTGGCGTGGCGGCAGCGAGCCTCTGCATCCACGGGCGGTCCAGCCCAGTCCCCGGAACACACAAGCGACCAGCTGCCGTGCACGACTGCATACGACCAGACAAGTCCACGCCGTGTACGAGGTACGGGGTACAAGCAGCGCTAGCCGTGGCCAGCTGGGCACTGGGATTTCCTGGTTCTGGGCCCGGGCCTCTGGGTAGCTCCGGGCTGTGGCTCTAGCCTCTTAGCCTGCTAAGGCTCTGGCTGCGAGCGCTCTGAGCGCCAACTCTGCACAGGCGCGAGTCCGGCCCACCCAGCATGGTGCAGCTGATGCGCTGCCGCACCCCCGTCGCTGATTGCTGCAGCGCCTGGCCGCCCTGGCGTGGCCCTGCAAGTGTGGCCCTGGAGTGGCAGGGCTCGGAGCCAGGGGTTTCGGTGCTGTGATCCCTGCCCCCCCGGCGCACTGGCCAGTGACCGGGGGCGATGCCCTCACTCACTCGCTCGCTCACGCTCACGCACGCAGACGCAGTACCGAGTACGGAGCAGCCCATGCAGCACCAAGTCCGCCACAGATGCGCGGGCGGGTCGACAACACCACTACCAACTTAGAGATGTGTGCTTGCACCAAGGGCCTCTGCCTCTGCCTCTAGCGAGTACTTGTATCTACCTCCGCCCCTCCGAATCTGCCCCCGGGTCTTGTCCCTCAAATGTTTCTGCCCGCTTGCTCCAACGACCCCGAATCCCCTTGACAAGGCTCGAGCCAAAGAGCAGCCAGGAGGCGACTTCAAGAAGGAAAAAAGCATTTGTCTCAAGCCCCCCTTCTCCTCCTCCACCTCCTTCCTGTTCCTGTTCTCCTCTTCCTCTTTATCGACGTCGTCATCGTCATCGCTGCTATTGAGACCTTACCATTGAATTCTCTCCTGAAAGTACTCCTTGAACTTCCCTTGCTATCGGTAGCAACCTGTCGTTATAAGAACCAAGCAGCCGCTACTTGCCATCGAATTCCTCGATTTCAATCCAGTCGGGCATCTCGGCAATCTGCCACTAACATATCGGATTCCTTGCTCATCAAAACCCAGTAAGGGATATTGGTCACGCAAGTCTTTGGCTGGTGTATAGCAGCTATCGCCAAACATATCGCGCCTGTTCCGGCCTCCGAACAACAGAGATCATGCCTCATCAACATTCTCAGTCCGACTGGTCGGCATGGACCTACTCCGTCGCTCCCACCGACGACTTCGCCGCACAATACACCCAGCTGCCGGTGCCGGATTATCCGTTCCTCGCCGACACCATCAAGGCCTACCAGGCCCAGCATAACCACCTTGTCCACCACCAACAAATGTCGCGAACAACAGAGTCAAAGCCGCGACTCTCAAAAGAAGAGGTGGAGGTTCTCGAGGCAGAGTTTCAGAAGAACCACAAGCCCAATAGTAGCACAAAGAAGGCTTTGGCCGAGAGCATGAGGGTTGACCATGCCCGTATCAATGTAATTACCCCTGAAGTCCCCTTTATGTTTATATATATGCATGGCATGCATATATACATTGTACTTGGCTAACCACCTTCTAGAACTGGTTTCAAAACCGAAGAGCCCGAGAAAAGAAAGAAAACAACATTCGAGAGTATGAAGCCAGGCAACGAGCCGAAAAAGAGCGTGCGGGCGGAGAGATTGGCCTTCAAGGCTCCGATCGCAAACGTGACCGGGTTGCCTCTTCTGCTCCCTTCCCAGAGCCACGCCAGACTTCACAAGCCAAAGAGCAGTCTCCGGACGCCCCTTCACGGCTGTCGACTGCGTCTGAGAGCTCCACCGATGCTTACGAGGCCACGCCGCCCGTCACTCCGCATCTCGGCTCTGCCTCGTCTGTCTTCCATCATGCGGATGTAGAAGATGATGCCGTCGAGTCTTCTGATAGAGGCGTGCATGGATATTCCTCGTCACCGGTGACTGGCATGTCTTTCGCCAACGTGTCAGCCCTGGACGCGATGCTCTCTATTGAGCAGCACGGTGCCGATGAGTTTGGCGATGACTATCAGGACATGGACCTTGCACGGATAACAGCCTTTTTGCATCAAACCGGCCTCCCAAGCAGCCCCGACAGACACCTCAAGTCTCCCTGCTCAACAGACATTGCCTCTCGCCGCAATCGTCAAACCCCTCAGCTGTCATTCAATGGCTCGCGAAGCTTCTCGGGCAGCCTCAGGGCCGCTGACTTGGCCAGACGCTCTGAGCAAGTGGGTCCCATGCGCCGAGTTGTCTCAACGGGGACGGTCAGAGTCCGCAAGTCATCAGCCTCTGCTGCCACGCCGCGCAGCCCCTTTTCCCAAAGAAACCGCTCGCCAATGGGTTCCGGCTCGGCAGCACCGCCCACGCCAAACACCCCGGTCGCGGCAGAGCCACGAAATGCCAACGGTGGCCTCTTCCCTCTCACCACCAAGTACTCCTCGTCGGCCCTGATCCAGGATCCCACCTTACGCACGCCACCGACGACGCCGGCTTTCCTGGAGAACTTTGTCTTCAACAACCAGGTGACCCCGTACACCATGGGTAGCTTTGGCGCAAGGTCGTTTCCTGACCAGCTCGGTGCGCCAATCCAAGCAACGGCAGCAGAGTACGGCGCTGGTATCACGTCATGCTCCAGCCAGCCTACAACACCCATGTTTTCTTACCAGGTTGGCACTGGTTATTTCCCTGGCTATACAGACGGCTCAGACTACAACTGGGCATTTTCATCAAACAACGGGGAGCCTTCCTCCGACTTCGCCATTCCCTATGCCTCTTCCATGGGGATGCTTTGATTTTGGACAGGCAATCTCAATGCTACATGCAGCTTGGCGTTGGACATGCAGCAGAGCATCATGTCTGCTACGCTTACAACCAGTTGAGAAATCATATTGCAGGCGATTCCTTGCAGTATTGTACACTACAGATGGCCCAGGCCATGCTTTTCTTTTGTTCATCCATTTCCTTTGTAAAACTTGCTCTAGCGGATAGCATATACACTGGCATTGCACAGTACGGGGAGCGGCATCTTGATTTCACTTTCTCTATCCATGAAAGTTGTACCTATTCCGGGTCTGGATTTTCTTTGTTATGCCTTTATGCGGTTGGGATCCTGAATGATTCGTGCCTCCATAGCTGGAGAAGACACGTCTGTGTCCATGTTTTGCCACCTGGGCGTGGGATGGGAGGAGCTGAAATACCCCGGAGGTTAGAGGCGCTTGTAGGTGCGACGAGTATCAACCAGGTAGTAGTATGCATGGTATCTGATCTTTTCGGCAGCTCAAGGATAGCATAATACCTATGGCTTCTGTACCTCTTCAACAAAAATCGTACCTTTGCTCTCTTCGTGGCATGCATGACTGCGAGCCTGCTCTTGGCGCTTTTTGCGTAACAATTATCGACATGAGCCTGGCCCATGATTTAAAGCTGGGGTGAGGAATGTATGTCTGGAGGAGCTACTCTGCGAGACGCCTTTCCCCGGCTTCTGTACCTGACCTGGTGCTCTGCCCACTGCTGATTTATTCGCACAACGATAACACGGCCTTAGCATCTGATGACATGAGGACCTCCAGGTGGCCAAGTCTTTCATGACCTCATCCCTTGGCTGTGATGGGCGTTGAAGTGTATGCGGCACTAGATTGTAGCTGATGCCGTCGTCCAAAAGTCAATTAAAGGCCGGCCAATCAATGGCTTCCAAAGTCGCGAGGCGCTGTTCTATGTTAAAGTACCTAGGCGCTAACATGGACAGCTTGACAACATCCAAAAGCTTTGCGCCACAAGAAACAGCTGAACACAATCATTATATACAGTAATTCTTCACGCCGAAATGACTTACATTGGGACACGAAGATCGCAATCATCATTTTACATATAATATCATCATCATGGATACTGCGGAGGAAAAGGAATGAGAGTGAAAAAACGGGCACTGACGACGTCACAGCTCTATCCTTAGCCTCCCACTTGTTTTTTTTTTTCTTTAAGCGAAGAGCGCGCAAACGCGATCTGCTGCAGCCCCCACCAAAGTTCCAGGTGCCCTCTGCACTGAAGAAAGGGCAGCAGCAGAACAACATCCCTTCGACAGGCCGCTTCCCTTTGGCCCATGTTTTTCGCAGCCTTTTTTCTTGAATAAATATACTGCCAACGCCCTTCCCGCAGCTCCCTTATAAGACCTCCTCCTCCTTCGATGATGCCCGCTCGTGACTGAGTGCCCGCTCTCCATGTCCTCGTCCGCGCTCCTCGTCTCCGAAGACGCGTCGCGTGCGCGGTCCGGCATCTTGACGCCTACTTCCGAAGGCAGCCTCACCTTGAATCCG
This sequence comes from Trichoderma ghanense, assembly GCF_004382785.1. Lineage (NCBI taxonomy): Eukaryota > Fungi > Ascomycota > Sordariomycetes > Hypocreales > Hypocreaceae > Trichoderma > Trichoderma ghanense. Next base: position 1,068,943 of record NW_027395664.1, on the reverse strand, counting down.
AGTCGTCCTCATGGGGCCTCTTCGCCGCGCGGCGATGTGAGGAAGTCGGGCGTCGCGGTGACGATGGAGCAGCTGCTCAAGCCGTCAATTGCCGTCAAGGTGGGAATTCTCAGTTTCAAGAACCTCATACCAAAAGTCCGGCCGTCAGTTGTGGCTGACTTCAAGGGTTCTACAGCCGCATCCGCCGAACCTGCATGTCCCGCCCCGCGTCCTGCACCCGTTGATGCTTCTGCCGCGCGAACACCTGCCGCTGTCCTATATCGACTTTGCTGCTTGCCACGGCGACTTCCCCCAGTCCCGGTTCTACGAATCCTACATCCACATCCTCGATCTCGAAAGCCGGCTGGGCCCCGCACCCATTGTGCTCGTCGCCCGTAACGAGTTGAGGGGCACGGCTTATGCTCTTGAGAGACAGTCCAATGGGCTGTATGTGCTCTGCAAATTGGCGCCATGGGCAGACCTGGAGAGCCTGGCGCAAAAGGCTACGGCTGTTAGATATGAACGACTTTCTCCCGTGAAAACGGAGCGTATTGAGCACCCCGGCGGCGAAGCACTTATAACCCCCCAGCTGCATGTCGAACAAAAGAAGAAGAGGGCTGCCATCGAGGCCATTCAGTCACAAATGAGGAAGCGCGTAAGATCACAGTCTGTGTCAACCGTCGGAATCATGACGAAAGAAGAAGAACCACAGGAGCCTGAGTCCCTGTTATCGCAGCTACCGTCACCAGACCTGAGCTCGGAACAGGCTCCCCTGCCAGGAGCTGAGGATCAAGTCAATCCCGTCAGCATGGCAAGTAGCGCAGAGGAGATCTTTGAGGGCATCAGAACTCATTATTTCGATGCGCTATACAAGTCCATGGTATGTGACTTGCATGTTCCGAGCTCAGTATTGTTCTACGTATCATTAATGCTTGCTCACATCGATGCAGGGATCACTTGCGTATTTCGCCAAAGGACCGCTATCTCGAGCTCGGTCGACATTCCACCTGGACCTGGAGTCGAATCTAGATATGGCTGACTTGATCGAGTTTCTAAAGAGTCTTATCCTCACAACAGTTCAAATTGACAAAAAATATCGCGAATCGATTCCAGAGATCATCGCCAAACTCAAAGACCGTATCGACAGTTCCGACGAGGGCCGCAAACGCAAGCGCAAGCCCAAGAAGATGAAGCTTGGCAAGAGTGGACTGTATCCTTTGGAGGATGAGAATGTCATGCGGTGGTGGGCTGTGAACAAGCCAGAACCGAATGACGACGGAGCTCCGATCACGCCGTCACAGATCAAGTCTCATGTTTCAATCCTGCGAACGAGAGAAACCAAACTGCAGATGATTCTCATCATGGAGATTCTTGCCCTTGAGCCTCTCAAAGCTGCTGGCGAAACTGGTGAGGCGAATCTGCCTACCCTACCTGGAGCTGCCGATTCTGGAGACCTGCTAGAGAATATTCTGCATCCTCAACCCAAGAAGAGAAACAAGCACAATCTTCCTGTTTTGCTGGATGTCCATGCCGATCGCCTCACCATCTGGCAGTCTACCGCGAGCGACGAGCAGCTGCTGCTTGAAGACGCCCCATCTTCACAGACGCCCCTGGACGGCAATCTGGACAAAAAGGCATCGTCCGAACCTCTGCGAGACTTCTGCGTCGATGTCATTATGCCCTTGTAAGCATCTGTGATCTCAAGTTCTGAGGTTTGCTTTTTTTGAGACTGACCTCTTCTAGCTTTTCCGCTCGCTTGCCTGAACTTTGCGACTCCATCAGCCGCAAGCTTGGAGGCCCTGTCATCAAAGCCCCGGTAAAGGCCAAGTCTTTGAAGAGACCCCCGGGGCCGCGAGATCTCAAGCCTGGCACTGTTGCTAGGCGGCCTCAGCCTCCCAACCCCCGCAAGACGCTGCAGCGCGCCCTTTCAACAGAACAGCAGAACCGGAGGAGCATCTCGAGGGGCCCCAGCAACGCAATTGCTCTTTTGCGATCAGCCACTTCCACTACCCTTCCAACCATCAAACGGGAGAGCTTGGATCCAGCCGGTCCCATGTCACTACTTCCCACTGACTCTCAGAGAAGGGCTCAATCCCTATCACGAAGCAATAGTATGAACAATCCCTTCGATGCTAGAGCTAGCAAAAAGGCGGAAGTGGAGACCGAGCTCAAGGAGGCTATCTCGGCGCTGAGGAAGCCCAATCGGGAAGTTGTGGGCAAAGCGATGGCTGAGGCAGATGAGCGTAAAGCATCGACCAGTCTCGCCACAAAGCGTAATTTATTTCCCCGGTTTTGGAGTTTGAGAACGCGAGAACGCTAACCAGAGGAATCCAGGACTGAAAAGGGCGCCTCCTAGGAGTGCTATAGCTTCAGCCGTTCAGGTCAAGGCCACACCAGCGAATAATCGGTTCAAGAATATGATGCCTACCAAGTCGAACGGGGGTCAGGTTTTCTTAGAGGGCTTTGATGAGCTGATCCCCCCATCAAGTGTAACAGCCTTCGTCCCTTCGACGGGAAAGCGTCCTGCTCTTAGGGAAATATACAAACGAAGTCCATCCCCAGCGGCGGACACAGTAGGCGACACACCGACAAAGACATCGTCTAAGCCCAGCTTCATACGCCGACCTTTAGACGAACAATCAACGTTTCCGCCTTCCTCCCCCGCCATACAGAGAAGATCGGAATATGAAGATCTTGTAGTGACGGATAGCGCGGTCAAGCCTGCGAGGACGAGTGCCTACGAAGCCCCTGACTTGATGGAGACGCCGGTCAAGAAGACTACGCAGCAGCGGATGGATCTGTACGCAACTCCTCAGACGAAACAGCAAGAGCCAAAGGGGAAGATCGGGTCAATCTTTGACAGACTTGGATGGAATGACGACTTTGATGATTTATGAGACGGGAAACTTTATTTTCTTCACGCGTTCTGGCGAGCATAGTGGTCCTATGCCTCGTACTATGATATCCCCGGGGTGTTATGAGGATGATGGACTTCCCCTTATTTGAACGGGAAAGAAATACAAGCAAAAAGGCATAGGCGTCGGGCAATGGCAATTTCAAAGCATGACGGTAAATTGCATCAAGGAGTATTTGCTTCACAGAAGCGGCATGGCACACTATTGCAGCATATTTTGCGCATATGATTAGCAGGCAAGTTTGGCACAGATTAGAGTATGAATTTTGTATGAGAATGAAGAGAGAGAGAGAAATGTCAAAGATGCCTTGTGCGCTGGAATTCAGGCTGCCGCCGCTATGGGCTCTACTATCATAGTCGGCAAATCTCCAATGTCGACGTGCTCCTGCGATACCAGGTCCACCACCCGAATGGCCTCTAACCCAACGACGCCCTCTCGCAGCGCGAGGAACTGCAGCTCCACGACGTGGCATGCGCCCGGGGCCACGGGGCCAACGCGCGTATCGGCGCTGAGGCAGATGACTTCGGTCCCTTCGATGGAGGCGGTCTTTTGCACCGCGTGGATGACGTTCTCGTCCAGGACGGCATCCGCAATCTCCTTCTTGCCGCGGCGGCCGCCGCTGGAAGGGGGCCGGATGGGGCGGACCTCGTTGCGGCGGCGCTTGGGGATGGCGACGAGGGCGAGCTTGCGCGGGGGCCGGGAGTTTGCCTTTTCGGAGGAGCGGTTGACGACGTAGACGGTCCAGGAGAAAACGTCGCCGGGGCGGACGGGGTGCGGGGGCGCGGTGAAGGACATTGTGATGCCGAGGTCGGGCACGGCGGCGTCGGTGCGGTTGGTGGAGGCCTCGAGCGTGGGGAGGGCGTCCGGGCGGATGGCGGACGGGGACTTGAGGTGGGTGATGGCGGCGGCAGCGCTGCCAATGGAGAGCTGGGTCGGGCGGTGGGCGCGCTGGATGCCGGACTCGGAGGCGGTGCCGAAGCTGGGGTTGACGGGGAGGGAGAAGTCGAGGCCGGTGGTCCAGCTCATGGTGAGGCTCGGGGTGCAGACGCCCGGGATGACGTTCACAGAGGCGGCGATGGCGATCTCAAGGCTGCCCGAGGTGTCTCGGGGCAGGGTCGTCTCGGTCTGCTGGGGCCGGATGTGGTAGAGGAGGGTGACGTGGTCGTGGGAGACGCAGCTCAGGGGCAGGGCGAGGCCGGCCTCGTCGTTGAGGTTCTCGACGGTGCCGTTGGGGGTCGTTAGCTTGATGCTGTTGAGGAGGGCCTCGCAGTTGAAGTGGGAGGTGAAGTCGATTTCGAGCAGGGCGACGATGGACCGGCTCAGGGGGATCGTGCTGGGGCGGGAGAAGCGTATCCTCGTGTGCAGCACCGGAAACACCCTGATGCTCAGCTGCGGCAGCGTCCGGAGGCGGGTCATGAAGTCCTGCTGCCGCGTGACGGGGGCGACTCGAGAGACTCGCAGCGCGGATAGCCGCGGCTTGACGCCGTTGAGGGAAGGGTCGCTGTTGAAGGCCTCGAGCAGGTTGAAGCCCGACGGCATGCCGCTCGTGAGGTAGCCGACTTCCGGGGCGATGGGCTCCGTCCAGAGATCCGGGTCGAGGCTCGCGGATGCTGAGAAGACGACCGAGGGGGTGTGAAGGCGCATTCGGGGTCTTATGAGGAGCACGGGGAGCTTCCACATGGCGTAGACGTGCTGAGGGTCGTCTTCTTCTTCTTCTTCTTCTTCCTCTTCCTCTCCGCCTTCTCTGTCGCCATTTCTTTGACGCTTTTCTTCGAGGACGAAAGGCTTCTTTGTCTCCTGTAGCCGCCCGCTGAAGATGGTCTCCGAAGCGTTGGGCGAGTTGTAGTCAGGGAGGACGCCATTGGCCACCTGGGCTTCCAAGGAGATGTTTATCCTACTCAGATGGTAGTCTAACTCTCTTCTCGGAAGCCATGGCGTCTTTAGTACTAGCAAGACATCAACAGTCTCGTCTGTAAATATTGATTTCCCTGTTAGCCGGCTGCGTTTGGTTTACATCTAGACTCTCACCCAGTTATGAGCGGTGAGGTCGGACTGCGGGCTCTTACCGAAGAACAACGTGTCTCTCTGCTCTATCCATTCAGATATGGCCTTGGAGCCATCGAATCCTTCAAAGGCCCTCTCTAGGTTGATGTCGGTCTCGGAGGGCACGAGATATGTCAGGTAGGAGTTGTTGATGAGGTCAGTGGCCGCATTGGTGGTGGATATCGTTAACTGAACAGGAGTGAGCGGCCCAGGAGTCGCAGGATTGCTGCGGGCTGACATGGCGGAATGAGGGAGGTATAGTGAGGTAGTATTGACGAAGAATGCAATTAGAGTAGGTGCTTCTTCACTCTGCTCATGGATTATAAAGATAATACATGTAATAATAGTTCTAATGATACTGAGAAAACATCGAGTCCAATGAATGAGACCACATGAAGCCACAATAGTACCAAGTATTAGATTGCAGCATTACCTCACCCCCGTAATACCGCTAAGTTCCAGCGTCTGCATCCCCTCTGATAAGCCCATAAAGCCGCTACAGGCCCGAATCTGGAGCCCCGATTGAGCGCTTTCCGGATAGTTGCATACAGAATCCCCGACGTGGCCCGTGCGCGCTGGAAAGATCAATGTGCGTGTCTCGCGCAATTGCTTGCACCCAAAGCTTTCGCCTCGAAATTTTGGCACAATCGCAGCTTCACCCCCCAAACATCCTGATAGCCAGCCATCACCACCTTCGCCCTGCGCTTGCTGAGGCGCGCTATCTCCAGAAGACGTTCGCCTGCGAGCATCTCAATCTCCATCGCGTTTTCCCTGCCTCGACGAAGCTGCTCTGCTCGCAAAATCTCCAGCACCTGCGAGGATGAACGGCTTCGCGCCTCCTTTCGCTCAGCCGGCATCGGTCTGGCAAGAGCACAAGACGCCTGAGGGCCGAGCCTACTATTACAACTCTGTTACCAAAGTTACGCAATGGACCAAGCCGGAGGAGTTGATGACGCCGGCGGAGGTGAGTTGTGGTTTCTTTTCCGAGTCTTGCTTCTGACCAACTTTGGACCTGTTGAACGCTGCTAACCTCTCGTTTTCTTCCTCCACAGCGCGCTCTCCTGTCTCAGCCATGGAAAGAGTACACCGCGGAGGGCGGTCGCAAGTACTGGTACAATACCGAGACGCAGCAGAGCTCTTGGGAAATGCCCGAGGCATTCAAAAAGGCTCTGGGATCGACTGGTGGGCCGAGCAACCCCGTTCCCCAGACTACTCCTACTCCATACACGCAGAGTGGCGGTTATCCAGCTGCAGGACATGACTACCCGCGCGACTCCCGCGACGCTCGCGATGCCCGTGACGCTCGTGACGCTCGTGACGCTCGAGAACCCTACCCCGAATCTCGCCGATTGACCTACGGCGACGAGCCCAAGTCGCAGCAGCAAGCCTTCGTCCCCGCCTCGAATGATCCAGAGTATGCCACTCCCGAAGAGGCCGAGGCGGCCTTCGTCAAGCTGCTGAAGCGAAGCGGCGTCCAGCCAGACTGGACCTGGGAACAAACCATTCGTGCCACCGCCAGGGACCCGCAGTTCCGCGCCATTAGGGATCCGAAAGACCGAGAGGAGGCCTTCAACAAGTACTGCCAGGACGTGCGACTCCAGGACGCAGAGCGCGCCAAAGAGAGACAGGCGAAGCAAGCAGTCGACTGGGAAACGATGTGCAAGCGACACCCTGAGATTACCCACAAGACCCGATGGAAGACGGCCAGGCCTATGCTCGAGGGAGAGACCATTTTCCGTTCCACTAATGATGAGAACGAGCGCCGACAGCTCTTTGAGGAGTATATCATCAAACTCAAAAAGGCTCACAAGGAACAGCAGGCTAGCCAGAAGAAGAGTGCCATGGACGGTCTTATCGACCTGCTTCCGAAGCTCAACCTCGCGCCGTACACGCGCTGGGCGGATGCCAGAGAAATCATCTCCTCCACCCCTGCTCTTCAAGAACAGGAGAAGTATAGAACCCTCAGTCAATTTGACATCCTGACTGCCTTCCAAAATCACATGAAAGGTCTGGAGCGCGCCTTCATTGAGTCTAAGCAGGAGGAGAAGAGCCGAAAGTTCCGCAAGGAGCGCAAGGCGAGAGATGCTTTCAAGGCCCTGCTCGAGTCTCTCCGCAAAGAAGGCAAAATCAACGCCGGCACCAAATGGAGCCAGATTGTCCCTCTTATCAAGAGCGACGAACGCTACCTGACCATGGTCGGCCAGCTCGGTTCGAGTCCTCAAGAACTATTTTGGGATGTGATTGAAGAGGAAGAGAGGGCGCTCCGTGGCCCTCGAAACATTGTGATCGACGTCCTCGAAGTGAGTGTCTTCCCGGCTGTCGCATCCTCGCATCTGCTCTTTTTCCAGTTACTGACTCGGTGGATAGGACAAGCGGTTTGAACTCACCCCAAGTAGTGATCTTGAGGAATTTCTCTCCGTCATGAAAGATGATCACCGTACGGCTAACATTAATCGTGACACGCTCCAACTGATTTTCAACCGCGTAAGGCAACCCCGTGTGCTACCGCTCGTTTTGTGCCGTCGGGTCATGCTAACATACTTGTCTCATCAGCTGCGTGAGAAGCGAGCCTCCAAGCGCGAAGATGACAGAAAGCCCGACCGACAGCAGCGTCGGGCCATCGACGATCTTCGTGCGTACATTAAGCGTTTAGAGCCGCCGGTCACGCTGAGCGATACATATGACAAGGTACGACCTAGACTACTGAAATCAGACGAGTTCCAGGCCGTCACTTCGGAAGAGTTTCGGCGAAGGGCCTTTGAGAAACACATCCACAGACTACGCGAGAAGGACGAAGCAGACCGCACCTACCGAGGGCACGAACGAGCCTCCGTCGAGAGAGACGTGCCGAGACGCGATAGGGATCGATCTCGCGGTGAGCGTTCACATCGCGGTGGCGGCCGTGGTGGCAGGCGCAGCCGTAGCCCAGAACCCGATGCATACGAGGCAGACAGGCGAAAGGCGATAGCTGAGCGCGAGCGAAACCATCGCAAGTCGACCATGGCAGAGAACCTTTTAGCAACTGACCGTGGTCGTCTTTCGCCGCCGCCATCACGCCGCGAGCGCGATCGTGAACGTGACCGAGATCGAGACCTGGACCGCCCCCCTCGCCCCAGGCGCGATGACGATGCCTTTTATGACCGCGAGCGCAGAGATCGGGAAGAGGACAGAGAGAGGCTCTACCGCCGCCGCGCTGATCGAAGTTCGTACGACGAGCTCCCGTATGGCGATGAGCGCCCGTCGGCTCCGCGTCGTCGTCGTCCCGAAGAGGAAGACGACTATGCTCGCCGAGATTCACGAGACTCAAAGGTACGTGTAGCCAGCATCATGCACCATCGTCCCCCCATCACCCTTTGCCCTATGTACTCACACACGATACAGAGACTCAGAAGAGACCGATCACGTGAGCGCACCCCCCCTCGTGAAGGACGCCAACCACGCAACAGAACCCCAGAGCCACCCAAGGACGTCCGCAGCGGTAGCGAAGAAGGAGAAATTGAGGAGTAGTCAACCCCAGCCTCACACCTTCCACTGTCTGGCGGCGAGTAAGCTTTGTTTCTTTGCACATTTTTTACTACCTCTCCCATGGATCGTAAAAGCCAAATCCAAGGACCACGGACCGCGGACCAAAACCAGAAAAAAAAAAAAAACAGGAACAAAAACATTGGGAAGGGAAAGACCAAAGGAAAAATGGTGTAAGCTTTTTCATGCGTATGACTCTTTCTGGACGTCGTAGTCAGTCAGGACAAGCTTTTGTTTGACGAGGATAGCTTCGTTTTTGCTTCTTCGAAAACCCATCTTGTTGGAGTCTTGTTTGAGTCATGATAACAAGCACCTTGTCTAAGTACACTGTCTGAATACATACATCTCGGTCCTCTTCCTCTCTCTTTGCGACCTCTGATAGTATGCGATATCTCTGAGGTTCACGTCTCCTTATCTTCCAGACCTTGACTTGAGGTACGAAGAGCACACACACCTTCCAACCTTGGACTCTTAACAAAGTCACATCTTGAGGAAATATGCACGTCACCACATACTTTTGGAGATCTTGTAAACGACCAAATCAATTTATTCTCATCAGTAACTTTTTGACAACTCTTCTGTCTATGAGATAGTCTCCCGCGAGGTAGGAAACCCGACGGCAGCCATCCTGCTTGATCCATTGTCCCTCCATCTGCGGGAACGTCCTCTACTCAAGAGATCACTTTTTTTTTGCTGTAGATTTCCCGCAGGACCAGACAACAGGGGATAGGCTGCCGTCGCCAACGTTACTCATCTGGGTCGTCGTCCTCGCTGACGCCGTCCATCTGTGTTCCAACCTCGTGGTCGCCTCCGTCTCCGCGAATGGCATTTACATGCGAAGGAGGAGAACGAGTGCTACTGCCGGTTGGAGATGCGTCACGCTGCTGACGTTGGTGGTGCTGACTGGGGCTGCCCTCTTCAAGCAGTCTCCTCGGGCTTCTCCTCCAAGAAGAACTAGAAAACGGAGAATATTAGCATCAAAGACTCGGAGAAGATGGAGATGAAGAAACTTACGAAGTTGCCGCTCAGCTTCTGTTCCTGGTCAAGCTGAGAGCCTGACTTGTTGATACGAGGACGGTAGTTGGTCGGGTCGCGACGGAAGGTGACGTCCAGGTTCTTCAAGAAGGCGTTGCAGCCGGTGAGGAGCGACTCGGGCCTGTTGGCGTGGGCGTCGATACCGGGCTTGCCGTCGAAGACAATGACGCGATCGGCAAGATAGGTGGCCATGATGAAGTCGTGCTCGACAACGAAGGCGGTCTTCTTGGAGTGCATGATGAAGCGCTTGATGACGCGGGAGGCGATGATACGCTGCTCGGAGTCGAGGTAGGCAGAAGGCTCGTCAATGAGGTAGATATCCGCAGGCATGCCCAGAGCAAGAACAATGGCAACACGCTGCAATTCACCACCGGACAGGTTCTTGACTTCCTGGTCAATGAAGTCATCGAGCTTGAGGGGCTTGACCACATCAGTCTGGAACTGGGGAGACAGGAAGGCCGCCTTGATCTTCTTGAAGAAGAGCTGGCGAACAGTACCCTCGAACTTGGGAGTGATGGTCTGGGGCTTCATGCTGATCTTCATATCCGGGACTGAGCGCTTGCTATCGGGCTTGAGGGCACCAGCAAGCAAACGGCAGAAGGTGGTCTTGCCAGTTCCGTTCTCTCCCATCATGACAATGATCTCAGAATCGGTGAACTCTCCGGCATCAATGCGAAGTCGGAAGTTGCCCAGAGTCTTCTCCATGCTGGGGTACTGGAAGGCACGAGACTTGTCAATGGCAATCTCATCGGCAGCCTCGGCAAGACGGAAGGTGAGGGACTCGTCACGGAATCGCAAGTTCTCCGTGGGGATGTGGCCATCGAGGAAGATGTTGATACCTTCACGAACAGAGTGAGGCAGAGTGACGACACCATAGATGGCGGGCTGTCCGTAGAGAACGCAGACGTAATCGGACAGGTAGTCGAGGACGGACAGATCGTGCTCGACGACAATGACATAGTCATCGTCACGGAGCAGCGAACGAATCATCTTGGCGGCGCTCAGACGCTGCTTGACATCGAGGTAGGAAGAGGGCTCGTCAAACATGTAGACATCGGCCTTCTGCACGCAGACAGTACCAATGGCGAAACGCTGGAGCTCACCACCAGAGAGCAGGGTAATGTCTCGGTCCATGATGTGGCCCAGCTCGAGGACGCTGGTCACCTGGTCCATGTTTCCGAGCGAGTGTCGGCTCTCAAGAAGCTTCCTGACGCTCTTCTCGGGGCCGCGGACAGCCTTGGGGATCTGGTCCACATACTGGGGCTTGACAACAGCCTTGAGGTCGTCTTCCAGCAGCTTGGTGAAGTAGTCTATAATAGGGTTAGATATGCTGGCCAAGAGCAAGAGGGGTTATCCTGGGGGTGGCATTGTTCTATCACTTACTCTGGAGCTCAGAGCCACGAAAGTACTTGATGACGTCCTCCCAGTCAGGGGGGTTGTCGTGGCGGCCCAAGTTGGGCTTGAGCTTTCCGCTGAGAATCTTCAACGCGGTACTCTTACCAATACCGTTGGTTCCGACAAGACCAAGCACCTGGCCGGGTCGCGGCATCGGCAGGCGGTGCAGCTTGAAGCTGTTGGGGCCATAGCGGTGGGTGACTTGGCTCTCGAGGTTGGTGGGCAGGTTGATGATGGTAATGGCGTCGAAGGGACACTTCTTGGGGCAGATACCGCAACCGATACACAGCGACTCGGAGATGAAGGCAAGGCGAGACTCGGGAGTCACCTCGATACAGAGCTTGCCACTGCGGACCACAGGGCACGACTTCTTACACTCCTGGCGACACTTGCGAGGACGACACTGTTCCGAGGGGCCAGGGGTCAGCAAGCCGGGTTCATGGCGGGGTGGTTGGCGGGGTGCGCAGGATTTGAGCGTGTCTTCTCTCTCGTAGACGAGGCGGCGAACTTACTTTGTCGGTATTGACAATGGCGATACTAGGAGCCACGGGTTAGCAACAGCTCTATTATGCCAATCCGCCCACCGATGCATCTTGCCGTTGGTACATACCGAGTGAGCTTGTCGGCCATGGTGGAGGATGGCAATCAATCCGTCTGCCTGATGTGCTTGTCCGGATGTCTTCGTCTAGGGCAGCGACGGGCTTCGGCTGGGCGGCGCTCGTGAAAAGCAAAGATCCCTCAGCGGAAGCTGTTGAGAAGGATCAGCAGCGAGGCGATGACGCGAGAGAGGTTCACGACAAGAGAGAAAAATCAGAATCCACGGCAGAGTGGGCGGTTTTAGCTCTTGCAGCAGAAAAAGCACCAAGATGTGTGGTCATCAATTTTTCTCGCGCTGTGAATGGCGGGGCAGGGCAACCGGGGGCAGCTGGGCGCGTTGTTAGCTGTGGCGCCGGGGAGAGGTACCGCGGCTGCGGATTTGGCGCGCTGAAGGACCTTGCTGGATTGGCGTCGCTACCAGGCCACCCAACCACGATGGTGGGAAAAAGAGGGACCTCGGAGATGAATAAGCGCATGGAAAGCGACCGCATGAGCACCTGCGAATAGCTTCACTTTTACGTTGTGTACAACAGCTTGATTATCTTGATTTTGCTGCCTTGTATCTGCTGTGTTGTCCCTCATTTGGCTGAAAGACCGATGATACGAATGGGTCTTTAGCGACGCCCAGGCTCAAGGTACCTATTACCTTGGTAGGCATCTAGTCGGAAGTTGCCTGTATATCGGTTCAATCAGACTGGTAAAAGGCGTCAATTGTCAGCAATGAGCCTTCACTTGCGGTGATTGTGATGGATGACAAGGCTGGCCAAGACAAGATGTCGAGTCGTGTTATCTCTATTATTATATCTCGAGATCTCTATGCGTGTCTTTGGTATCGTATGCGGATTTCTATAAGCCAAGGTACCTGACAACAGTGTCATGCACATTTCCTGTAAAACATGGGTAGGCACCTGTCCTCCGTTCCGAGTCAATGGATGCATGTGGACATCAGCTAATGGTCTCCTTCTTTCTCTTGCTAGGTACTTCTCTTGTCAAGACCAATCTACAAACTAGGTACTGTCAGTCCCTTGCTACTTTGATCATGGCATAAGGTAGTCTGCAAGCGGCTGGATGGCGGAATATCTCAAGCTACTGGAACCCTTGTCAGAGGTCTGGAGAAACATCCGTCTTTCTTGTTACTTTAAAAAACCATGCCAAAATCTCTCAAGTGCATTTCGAGCTCAAGCCAGTTAGCTTACTCTTTGTTCGGTGAAAAATGCGTCACTTTGTGCTGAGGCTCATGTTAGATGTTTTTTGAGTTTCTACCACGCTCAGAGCAAGGTCAGGAAAGTAAACTTCAGGGCGATGAGTCTAAGAGCAAATGGGTTCATTGTGGCTTTTTGTGTGATATAATATTCGGTCTTCGTCCACCATCTGTGCGTTCTCTTCAGTTTCTTCCCGTCTTCTCACTTTCCACAGCCTGAACAGCGCGTTTCGTCAACTTCTCACATTGCCGACTCGCTTTTTCTCACCTTTGAAGCCAGTCGTCTTCCCCAGTCCATTGAGAGCGGATGGGCCATACCCCGTACTTGTATGCCCAAAATCTCTTCCCCGTTTGAAACAATACGCGACAATTGATGTCACATACCGTCAGTTCAATTGTCATTATCATTGCCGTTCACGACAATATCACTTGCGAATACCCATTCATGATACATCTTTCACAATCACCGTCACCACCTCCTCGTCCGCGACTATACATAAGGTACTGACTCACTGTCTTCTCAGGAAAAGAACAACCCAAGTACCTCTATCACGAGGAAAGAGAATTCAACAGGTAAGCAATCCGCTGGTTTCGCATCAATCCCTTCCAACCTCAACCCTCTGCAGCGCCAGAATCCCCAGGTTCGCAGGTCCAACAGCGGGACGCACGTGACTTGCAGCGGTCTCCTAGCGGCTTCAGCAGTCAGCAGAGCGCCAACCCGCCCCAACAGGGCTTGGCTTGGGTACAAACACGCCGGCCGAGCATTCGGCCCTCCGCCCCGTTGCCTCCAATTCTTTCCTGCCTCTCTCCACCAGCGCATTTTTGTCACCTCCGGCCGTCTCTCGACACCTCAGCCCTCGTCGCCCTTCCGCCCGCCGGAGCATCGCCAGACTCGCCCAAACGAGCCTGTGGCCTCCTGTCACTCCCTGAGGTGCCGCGGCTCATTGAATGATTGCCGGTGAGTCGCTGCCGTCTCCTTTGCACTCGCTGTTGCCGCCCGCAGCCCTGTTGCCCTGCGTCTCTGCCCGCTGATCCAGCACACGACTCGACCCGGACGCGTCCGTCGACCGGCTCCTCGGGGCCTGGATCCAGCCCGGGCGACGTTTGTTTTGATGGAATTGTCCGCTGCCGGTGATGCCGATGCTTCCTGGGCCTCCAGACGGGCTCCCAGGCGGTGGCCAGGCCCCCAATTGCTTGTGCCGGCGTCTGTCAGCCCTGCGAGCACTTACACACGAGGGCGGCCTTGAATTCGCATGGCCTCACGATTCTGGCGCAGTGCTGCTTCTGCGGCTCTTGGTCGCGAGTCGCCGAACTCTTGTCTCACCGCCTCTTCATTGGGGCGGACGCGTAACCTCAATGTCATGGTGCTAACTGCCGTCGGCTGTGTAGGAGTTCCATCTTCGCGGATATCATCACCATGTCCTCTCCCAGCGAGGGGGACCCCTCCAATGAGAATCTGTCGCCGGACGACTCCATGACATTCTCAGCCGTCGCAGACCAGCAGGGGAACGAGAGCGACATCTCCGAAGGCCTGGATGCCCCCAACAGCCCCTCTCAACAACCGTCTCCCTCCGATGCCGAAGCTTCAAACGACGAGGCTGCCGACCGCGCAGATGTCGATCATCACATGTCGGAAAGCGAAGCCTCGAGTGTAGCTGACGCGTCGGACGATGGCGATTTCGATATGCAAGCTACCTCTCCTTCCCAGCAAGCCAATGACGAAGAGGACGAAAACGAAGACGAAGACGATGTCACAGCCGGCCGTGCCAGCTCTTCAGACTCCAACCGAGCAGCCAAGCGCAAAGCTCCAGTTGAGGACGAATACATGAAGGCCAATCCCGAGCTGTATGGTCTTCGGAGAAGTGTATGACCCTCTTCACCCCGAAGCCCTTCCCCGCTCTACCCTCTTTTTGTGATCTCGACCACTGACCTCATCCCCTCATTCCAGACTCGTCCTCGAGAGCAGCGCAAATCAATGGTATGCTATCTGACTATCTGAACCGGTTCGGCTTGTCGCGTCGTGTGCTAAACGTACCAGATCATATCGGAATCAGAATCAGATGTTGCGCCAACAAGTCGTCGCCAGAACAAGCGCCGCCGCGTTGGAAGCTCCCACACGTGTGAGTCTTGACGCCCCTACTCGTACTGGACTTCAAGCTAACTGCACCGAGCTGTAGCCTCGAAAAGGGAAACACCAGTCCTGCCACCCTCGGCCAACGATTCCGACTCGGATGACGCCGACACATATGGCGGAGCTCGCGCCAAGAGCCAACGGAAAAAGGCGAGGCAGCAGCTCGAGAGACAACCAGTCTTGGCCCTTGCCGAGAAGCGGTGGTCAAGCCGCCGTGCGGCGCAACAAGTCGCAGAAGGCGGTTACCACGAGAGCGACTTTGAAGATGAAGATGAGGAGGACGCGGAGCTTGCCGCATCCTACTACACTACCGACTATGTCGACAACTCGCCCTACATTGAAAAAGTCGTCAAGCATCGGCTCAGAGACGGCCACGAGCTCACCTACGACTCTACTCGCAACGACTTTGAATACTTCATCAAGTGGCAGGGAAAGTCCCACCTGCATGATACGTGGGAGCTACTTGAGAATCTCCGCAACGTTCGCGGCTTTCGCAAGGTTGAAAACTACTTCAGAAAATTTGTCGACCAGGAGCTTGACATTCGGTTTGGAGATGATATTCCTCCCGAGACGAAGGAGCAGTTCTTCCTCGATCGCGACCGAGATGAGGAGGCTCTTGAAGACTACACAAAGGTTGAGCGGGTCGTCGCTGTACGGGACGGAGAAGATGACGACGAGTACTACGTCAAGTGGAAGGGTCTCACCTACGAAGAGTGCACCTGGGAGGTCGCATCGGACATCAGCGCTCAGTTCCAAGACAAGATTGACCAGTACATCGACCGAGCCTCAAGGTCCTGGCAGTCGGACAAGAAGGAGACCAACCTCGACACCCGGTCCAAGATGACCAAGCTGGAGAAGCAGCCCGATTTCATCGTCGGCGGCGAGCTGCGTGAGTTCCAGCTCAAGGGCCTCAACTTCCTCTGCCTGAACTGGACCCGCGGCAACAACGTCATCCTTGCCGACGAAATGGGCCTGGGCAAGACGGTGCAGACGGTGTCGTTCCTCAGCTGGCTGCGCAACGCCAGGCGCCAGGAAGGGCCCTCTCTTGTCGTTGCCCCGCTCAGTGTCATTCCTGCTTGGTGCGACACATTCAACAACTGGTCACCAGACATCAACTACGTGGTCTACCTCGGACCAGAGGATGCTCGCAGCATCATTCGCGAGAATGAGCTCCTGGTCAATGGTAACCCCAAGAAGCCAAAGTTCAACGTCCTGGTCACCTCCTACGAGTTCATTCTGCAGGACTGGCAGTTCCTTCAGTCCATCAAGTGGCAGGTGCTGGCCGTCGATGAGGCGCATCGTCTCAAGAATAGCGAGTCTCAGCTATACCAACGCTTGCTGGGGTTCGGCATCCCCTGCAAGATTCTCATTACCGGCACTCCCATCCAGAACAACCTGGCCGAGCTGTCTGCCCTCCTCGACTTTTTGAACCCTGGCAAAGTGAGCATTGACGAGGACCTGGACTCTCTCTCCGCTGCCGACGCTCAAGAGAAGCTGCAAGAGCTTCACCGCTCCATTGCGCCGTATATCCTGCGGCGTACCAAGGAAACTGTCGAGTCCGACTTGCCGCCCAAGACGGAGAAGATTATCAGAGTCGAGCTGTCGGACGTGCAGCTGGAGTACTACAAGAACATTCTCACGCGAAACTACGCCGCCCTGTGCGATGCCACCAACGGCCACAAGAACTCCCTCCTCAACATCATGATGGAGCTGAAGAAGGTCAGCAACCACCCCTACATGTTCCCTGGAGCAGAGGAGAGGGTTCTGGCTGGCAGCACGCGTCGCGAGGATCAAATCAAGGGCTTGATTGCAAGCAGTGGCAAGATGATGTTGATTGATCAGCTTCTGTCCAAGCTGAAAAAGGACGGACACCGAGTCTTGATCTTCAGCCAGATGGTCAAGATGCTGGACATTCTTGGCGACTACCTCTCCCTCAGGGGCTACAAGTTCCAGCGACTTGACGGCACCATTGCCGCCGGCCCGCGACGCATGGCCATCAATCATTTCAATGCCGAGGACAGCGAGGACTTTTGCTTCCTGCTCTCGACTCGCGCGGGTGGTCTCGGTATCAACTTGATGACTGCAGATACCGTCATCATCTTTGATTCCGACTGGAATCCTCAAGCAGATCTGCAGGCGATGGCTCGAGCTCACCGCATTGGGCAGAAGCGGCCGGTCAACATCTACCGACTTGTTTCGAAAGAAACGGTGGAGGAAGAGGTCCTGGAGCGTGCCCGCAACAAGCTCCTCCTGGAATACCTGACCATCCAGGCTGGTGTTACCGATGATGGAAAAGCCAAGTTCAAAGAGGAGCTCAACAAGAAGGGCCTCAAGATTGACGGCCCCTCCACCTCGGAGGATATCCAGATGGTGCTGAAGATGCGATCCTCCAAGATGTTTGAACAGAGCGGCAACCAGCAGCGACTGGAGCAGCTCGACATTGACTCCATCCTGGAGAATGCCGAAATCACAAAGACCAAGGTTGACGACAAGATCAACCTGAGCAGTGGTGGCATTGACTGGGACAATTTCATGCAGATCACCGACGTCAAAGTAGATGACATCAACCTCGACTGGGACCAGATTATTCCCGCAGAGAAACTCGCCGAGATCAAGGCGGAAGAGGAGAAGAAGCAGCACGAGGATTATCTCGCACAGGTTGCAGCCGAAAGCGCGCCGAGAAGGGCGACGATGAAGAGTCGCACCAAAGAAACGGATCGTGCAGACCGCCTCAAGAAACGCCAGAGGGAGCAGCAGCAAGAAGAGGAAGAGCAGCGCGCCTTTTTGCGGGATCCCAAGCGCCCCCTGAACGACAAGGAACAGCGAAACTTGATCAAGGCCTACTTCCGGTTTGGTTCCATGGAAGATCGCAGCGCGGACATTATCCAAGAGGCCAAGCTTGGGGAGAGAGATCCCGAGTACGTCAAGTCGGTCCTAGACGACTTCATCAAGGCTGCCCAGCAGGCCGTAGATGACAACAGCGCCAAGCTGGCCGAGGAGGAGAAGAAGATGGGCAAGATGTTGACCAAGAAGGACAAGAAGGCAGTCCTGATCGACTTTGGCGAATTGAAAAAGGTCAATGCCGAGACGGCCATCGAACGGCCCAAGCAGCTGCAGCTTCTCCGCCAGGTGATTCAAAGCCATGCAGATTGGAGGACATTCCGGGTCCCCGACGCCACCAAGGCCGCCAACTATAGCTGCCCCTGGGGGGCGAAGGAAGATGCCATGCTCCTCGTCGGCATCGACAAGCACGGGTTCGGCGCGTGGGCCCAGATCCGCGACGACCCTGAGCTGGAGATGCAGGACAAGCTCTTCCTGGAAGAGCACCGAGTGGGAAAGAAGGAGGAGAGGTCCAAGGGCAACGACAAGCTCAAAGCTCCCGGAGCCGTCCACCTTGTGCGCAGGTCAGAATATCTCCTTTCCGTGTTGCAGTCCAAGCACTCGAATGATCGGTCGGCTCAGAAGGCGGTGGAGAATCACCATCGCAACAACAAGAAACTCCACGCGGTCAATGGCAATCGCAGCAGTAACCCGGCCACGGCCTCGTCAGGTCTCAAGAGACAGCGAGAGCGTGAAAAGGATCGAGGGTCGTCCGAACAGCATTCGCGCAATCCCGCAGAGGAGGGCGGACTGGCGAGGCTTGACTTCAAGCGCAAGCCTGCGTCTCACGAAGACGTTCGCAGCCCCAAACATCGGCGCTCCGAGGACCCGCGCCGGGCCAGCAAGACTGGGGATGAGCCTCGCGACAGCCGAGCCGAGAAGCGGCGGCACCGTGAAGACGACGATCGCCGTGCTGACAGATACCGCCACCGCGACGACTATCGTCGTGATGATTACCGACGAGACGACCGCCGAGACGACCGCCGAGATGATTACCGGCGCGATGACCGGCGCGATGACCGCCGAGATGACCGTCGTGATCGGGACCGGGACCGTGATCATCATCGCGACCGGGACCGTGAACGCGACCGTGAGCGGGAGCGGGATCGTGATCGCGACCACCACCGTGACCACCACCGGGAACGTGATCGGGACCATCACCGCTCAGACCGCGATCGAGATCGAGAGCGCAACCATGCAAGCCGGCCCTTGGACGAGCGCAGGGTCAAGGCACTGCGGAGGCTGGACGAGCTGCGACGCATTGGCGACGACAAGGATCAAAGAGCCAGGGACAATGATGCCATGATTTGGTTTCTCTTGAAGCCTGTCAGAGAGAATTTTGAGAAGATTTTATCGACGACCAAGGACAACGTCAGGTCGAGCAAGGAGCGCGCAGCCATCTTTGGCACTGAGCTGGTAGCCATCGGGTCGTTTCTTGATGAGAAGCTGCCGGCAACCATAGCGGATGATGGCCTGAAAAAGAACTTTTGGTACGTAGTCATTGACTTGCGGTTCATTTCTTTCTATGTACTGACATTTTTGCAGGGACTTTTTGGCAGCTCTCTGGCCCGTGGACGACACCACTCAGAGCGTCACAGGCGAACGGCTGAGCTCCATGTACCGCACACTCCACGCCCGCAACAAGGAGAAAAAGCAAGACCCTGGTGCCTCAAAGCTCAATGGCACACATCCTGTTCGGTGATCAACCACTGAAACAAACAAGAGTCAAAAAAAAAAAAAGAAAAAAAAATCTTCAAGGGTTCCTTGACGTCTAGATCTGTTCCGCGACGAGTTTATAAACAAAAGAACCTGACATTTACTTGCATCGTCTGGCGTTTGGTAACAGGTGGCTTATGGTTCAGTCACCAAAGACTTTGGCTGCAACACACATACCCGGTTTTGCATGAAAGAGAGAGGGAGAGGGAGGAAGAGAAGACGAGATGACACGCGTGGCGAAGTTTGTCCATGCCCGGCAGGCCGGCTTGACAGAGACCTTTGACGCCTCAGCGCCGGTCTGCTGTATGCCGAGCTGACATTGAGAGTGTTGCCTTGTTCTGTTTTGGTCGTGATTGAAAAGGGGGGAAGGGGCCGCGGAGAGGAGGTCTACCTCAATTTGCTTCTCTGTTCTATTTTTCTATCTCCTTCTTGTCTGTGTTTTTATTCACTCTTGATGGCAAAGGCTTCCATTGTCGTCAGACGGCGGTACGGTTTACACCAGACTTTTCTTCTTCGGTCACGGAGGGAGGGGGGGGCTAAGGAGATGGTTGGTTTGCATTGCCTTTTCTGACGAGTGTAATATGAGCGGCTATACGTCCCCCTTGTGTCTCTTTCATTCCTTCATATTGTGGAAGGTTTTGCTTTCTTCTGCACATCATTCCGTCTTGTTGCCCGGATAGTAATTAGAGGGGATGGGCTGAACAAGGTCTGACGGTCAAGGCTGGTTGGTATCTGTTGTTTCTGTTTTTTTACTGAGCCCATGGCATGGACGAGCTCCAACTCCAGCCTGAGGCAGCGAGAGAAGTACTGCTAGCAAGCAGGTCGTACTAGATACCTTAGGCTAGGTAGTAGATGAATAAAGTACGAAAAGAAGTGAAATTAAGAAGCCACTGCATGTTCTGGATATTGATGTGATGATGGTGTTGGCTGTAAGTAGCCTTCGTGTGTCGTGTGCTTGTCCCGGGTCAGTTCAGTGAGATGCTCTCCACAGTGAGCAAGAAGTGCGGTCAGACTTGGAGCATGATGCACACAGACTGAAATAAAACTTGAATGGCAAGCTGAGACGAGACGCATCTCGGCGTGGCACAGCCTGAGTGAGCGAATCTTTTGTCCGGGTCGCCAATTTGCCTGTTGTCGTGGAGCAGAGACGGGGAGAGTTGTAGCCCCTCTTACATTGAGAACGAAGAGAGACGGTGCGTGAAACTAAATCGCCTGGTTTCTCCTCTTGATGTGTTGGATGAGACTTCTCTTTTCTTTACTTTCTTTCGGTTTCAAGATGGTTCGAGCGGGTTGAAGATTGAGGGGCCTGGGTATTACTTGACTGACGCATTTTCTGTTCTTCCTTTTCCATCTTGCTTGTGGTGAATGACTTGATCACATTGAGAATTATAGCATCGTTCGCATCATCACACCTCGGATACCACCCAGCCTCTCGCACAATCTGCGTCTCCATACATGCGCATCTCACATCTCTGATTCTTTCATCTTCTCGAGTTCCGTCCAACATACGTTTCACCCGCTAGCCATGCCTCCCCCCCTCCCCCTCACCAAACACATCGCCGAGCTGACCGTCCTGCGCGCCGCCCTCCTCACCCGCCGCGTCCTCTCTTCCGCCACCGCCTCTCCCCTCTCCAAACACGACGCCACGCCCGTGACAAAGGCCGACTTTGGCGCCCAGGCGCTCCTCATGGCCTCCCTGCGCGGCTCCTTCCCGCACGACGGCTACGTGGGCGAGGAGGACGCCGAGGCGCTGCGCAGCGACCGACAGCTCGCCGACGCCGTGTACGCGCTCGTGATGGAGACATGCGCCGACTTCAAGGAGCACGAGTCCGTCAACGCCGATCCAGATGACACGGTGACGAGTCTGCCCGGTCCGGCGTCGCGGGAGGACATGCTGGACCTGCTGGACCTCGCAGGACGCGGCCAGCCGGGACCAAAGGGCCGGTACTGGGTCATGGATCCCGTGGACGGGACGGCCTCGTTTCTCAAAGGCCAGCAGTACGCCGTGGCGCTGGCGCTGGTCGAGGACGGGCGAGAGGTGCTCAGCGTGGTTTGCTATCCTAACCTCAGCCTCGACCAAGGCATCGTCGCCGAGACGAGCGTCGACGCCCACGGCTGCGGCGTCATGCTGTCCTGCCTCCGCGGCGAGGGCACAGACTACCGCAAGCTGTCGAGCGAGTACTCTCTCCCCCCAGCCAGGAAGCTCGACCGCTTTCCTACTCCCGTCAACCTCTCGGACCTGCGCTTCGTGGACTGCCTCGCCAGCAAGTCGTCACGCCTGGACGTCGCGGGGGGCATAGCACGACAGATGGGTGCGCTGCCTTTTCCGGGCGTGGATCTGTGGTCGTCGCACGTGCGGTACGCGGCGCTGATGCTCGGCGACGAGGCGCAGCGGGGGAGGCATGCGATGATTCGTGTGCCGGTGGGGGTCAGGGGTGCGCCCTCGCGCGCGTGCGTCTGGGATCATGCGGGTTCGCAGCTGCTGTATAAGGAGATGGGGGGCACTGTGACGGATCTCGAGGGTCGGGAGATGGACTTTGGGAGTGGGAGGACGTTGGCCGGGAACTGGGGGCTTGTGGCGGCGCCGGAGGGGGTTCATGGGGAGGTGTTGCGGTTGGTGAGGGAGTGGGTTGAGAGGGATCCTGTTATTCAGGGGGTTGATGCTTGAGGGTGTTGAGAGATGGAGAATAGGCGGGTGAAGAGGAACAAGAACATGTCCAAAAGTTGGCATGCTCGTGTCACTGTTATAGCACACTCCTATGTGTCATGCCCATACTACTTTTGTTATGTATATCGATTATTATGATCCATCTACCGCCATTGTTCCAAGGCCAACTCGGGAATGTTCAACACCACCCCCATTGACTTCCCCTTTCAAGCCACATATCTATGTTTATATATACACACGACATCCGTTTGGATTACTCTCAATCTTCATCGCCATATCCTCCTCTTCAACCCTCTAAATCTCACATCAAGCTACTCCTCCCCCCAATCTCCATGCTCCCCTGCCCATCCTTCATCTGCCCACTCCGTCCCACCACAAACTCATGATAAATCTTCTGCAGCCGCGCCTTCTCGTCCTTGCCGATACTCGCCCGCGTGCTCTCCAGCGCCTTGGTCAGGTGAGACCAGCCCACCACCACCTCGCGCTGGTCCGCCGCCGCCGCCTCCTTGCCCTCCGCGTCAGCACCACCGCCCCCGGCGCCTCGGCGCGCTTCCTTGGCTTTGCGGCGCGCCACCTTGATCTGCTCCAGCTTGGACAGGATGGCGGCGTTTTCGACGAGCGCGGCAGAGCGGCTCTTGGCCGCTAATTCTGGAGCTGCTGCCTCGTCGTCCGCGCCGTAGCGGAACTGCGTGAAGCTCGTCGTGGAAGCGCCCTTGCTGTCCTTTCCGCGGCGAGACGCAGACGTCGAACTGGTCGTGCTGTTGATGTCGCCCAGGACGTCGTGGATGGCCTCGAGCTGGGCATTGGACACCAGCGCCTGCAGATCTGCACCCGAATATCCCTCCGTCTTGAGCGCAATCGACGTCAGTGCCTCGTCCGACTCGGTCAGCTCACTCGACAGCCGGACCTTTTGCAGCATTGCCTTGATAATGTCCACACGGTCCTCCAGAGACGGCAAATCGCACAGCAGCGACTTGTCCAATCTACCGGGTCGCAGCAGCGCCGGATCAATGAGGTCGGGCCGCGACGTGGCCGCCAGGACATAGACCCCTGAAAGACCCTCGGCACCGTCCATCTGCGTGAGCAGCTGGTTGACCACACGATCCGTCACGCCCGTCGAGTCGTGCCCACGCTTCGGCGCGATGGAATCGAATTCGTCAAAGAACAGCACGCAGGGCTTCGCCGCCGATGCCCGGTCAAAGAGGTCGCGCACGCTCTTCTCGGATGCACCAATGTACTTGTTGAGGATCTCGGGGCCCTTGACGCTGATGAAGTTGAGGCCGCATTCTCCCGCGACGGCGCTGGCCAGCAGCGTCTTGCCGCAGCCGGGGAAGCCGTACAGGAGAAGGCCGGATCGTAGACGCAGGGGGCACTGCGAGAAGATGGGCGCGTACTTTGTTGGGTACTGCAGCGTCTCGAGGAGAACTTGTCGCGTCTCTTGCAGACCGCCAATGGACTTGAATGTCGTTGTCGAGCTTTGCAGGGATACGTTGCGCAAGGATGCAGGCGTGAACCCCTTGATGGCTTTATCGAAATCAGCGCGGCTGAGATGCACTGCTCCAATGGCGTCATTGGGTGTCAGGTTGATGGATCGGATGATTGCTTCGTTTCTTGCTCTGGAGATGAGAACTGTCAGGTCTCCGGGCAGATAGCCGTCAGTCTGGCCGGCAATGTCGAGGAAATCGAGGTCTCGATCCAGTATGAAGCCGCCCGTCCTGCCGGAAGCGCCGTCTTCGTGGCCGTTGGGAACCGAGTCGTTGCCGTGAAGCCAGTCGCTCGCTTCTTCCGAGTTCTCTGTGCCGTTCGCGGTGACTGGTCGGCTACCATCGCCCGGCTGCCCTGAAGCCTCATCCTGAACGATCGCATTCTGCTTCACGATGGCCTCCATAATCTTCCGCCGGCCATCCTTGTCTGGGGCCTTGAGCTCGATGATCTCGCGAACGACGTGGCCGCTGACGACAACGCTGTTGAGAGTGTCCTTGCCCTCTGCCGTAGCCAATAATGTGACGCCGCTGTCTTTGCTGCAGTACTGCCGCACAACAGATCGAATCGTTTCGCTGACTTGACGACTTCGGCCATTGTCATTTCCCACCTGGAGCTCTGTCTCTACCGGGCTGAGCTTGTCCAGGTCGTCAAGGACAACAAGCGCTCTGCCGCCCAGCCGTGCGCCCCAGCTGGCCAGCATGAACACGCGGTTGAGCGTTTCCTTGATAGTAGATATCCTCGCCTCGTCTGTTACTAGTTTGCGACACGAGAAGTAGATTGTGTAAAACAGAGACTCCTCGCGCAGCCGGCTGGCAAGATATCTGGCCACAGACGTCTTGCCGGAGCCCTTTGTGCCGGTAAGCAAGACAGACGACATGTGAGCGAGATGCGACTGCAGATTTGCGAGTAGCGCGTCGATGCCCACGAGCAGCGAATCGTGTGATGGCTGCAACTCGAACATGTCCGTCTCGGAGATCCAAGGGGGTCGCGGTACCGGCTGCTGGAAGTCAATAGGGGTTTTCGCATCCACCCCAGCCATCCAAAGAGCTGCGTCCTTGTTCTGCTCCTGTGCTGCGACATCTGAGCTGTACTCAAACTTGATGATTCCCCCTTCCCATCCCTGCGGAGCCTCCAGTCCGTCATACAGGTCAACGACAAGGCCGTCAGTGATCGGTCCTTGGAGGAGCCCCTCGGATCCCTTGGGCCCAGAGTAAATGTGCTTGAATCGCTTGGTAGACTCTTCCTTTTCTGCTTTCGTCTCAATCCCAAACCTCAAGCCCTCGCCTACTTTGGAGCCAGCCGCAAAGGGGAACACCTTGATCTGCTGCACTGCTCCTCTAGGGAGAGGTTGAGGCGCAGCCTGGATCTTGACAATCCCTCCAACAATGCCCGTACACCCGAGCGCAGCACATAGGGGGGCTGACAATGCCGCAGCCTGACCATTGGGCGGATCATCCCACGGTTTCAGCTTCGCGACAATCTTAGAGGAGGCGTTACTCGCCGCTGCAGCAGCTGCATCTTCCGGTTGTGGTTTCTGCAGTCCCGCCGGCTTGAGGACATCCACAACGACATAATTGACGCCCCTGAACTCGTTGGTCAGGATATAGTCACGGTCCACCCAGACACAGAGACCGGGCTCCGCGATGCCTTCGTCGAACCACTCGTTGCAGGCAGCGCGATCAATGGCGCGGAGCAGCAAAGACGGCCTCTTCTCCTCCCTGGCGCTCCGTCTCCGGATGGTGCTGGCTCCGCTTCGCTTGGATTTTGATGTGCTCGCAACGCTTCGGTGGTCACCGCTGCTCTGCGATGCCTTGGCTCTCGTTTTCGGCGCGACAATGACTTCGGCGTTGGGCGAGAGCTTGACAAAGGCCACGTCGGCTGCCGGCGCGGGCTCGAGGGACGTGACCTTGATGACGGCCGTCGAAGTCGGCGATAGATGCAGCGTCAATGGATGTGCCGGGACCGGAGCGCCGCCGGCAGGGGTGTATGCCGGGTTGGGAAGCGCGCGGATCTGGGACTGCAGGTTGAGCTCGAGGAACGTCGCGTGCAGCTCGATAATCTCCCAGTCTTCGGGCGTCAGCGGCTCAATGTTGATGGTGTGAGCCAGCGGAGGGTCGACGTGCACCGTGGCCATGACCTTTTCGCCGTCTGTCAGGCCGAGCGTGTTTGCAAACGTCGCGTCGATCTCGACCAGCTGGACCTCCTGATCCCGCGATGGGCCGCGCGAGCTGGCCAGTCCATCCCGTCCTACCAGCTGCGCGGCCCTCCTTTTGCTCGGCATGCCTGTCCATCCTACGAAGACGGACTGCTCCTTGGGCGCTCCGCTGGAGGGAGACGGTCGGTATGTGAGTTCGACGACGACATTCTGGGCGGGCTGTGAGGAAGCGGAGATGGTTAGCTGTGTCACGCAGCGCCAGGAAGGGCAAAGGCATTGAGTTGGTGGAAAGGAGTATAGAGCGCTTCTCGTAAGTGACGTACAGTGTTGACATTGACCAGCAGGTTGACCAGCGAAGCAGGGAGATTGACGAGGCAGTTCTTGAGATGCACCAGAGACAGCTCGGCAGCGGTCGACTGCGCGTTTCGTCTGGGCGCCATGGCTGGAGGAGTTACAAAGGAACTGCGTCCTTGCTAGAGCATGTCCTGTCGCAAGGAGAGCTCAGGTGCGGCTGTGATCATGGCGAAGCTATTCCGCGTTGCTGGGGACTGGAGCTTGAGCCGAGGCAAGGCTCACGTGCCGAGAGGCCGGAGCGACCAAGCAATACCTCTAATATGTGCTGATCTTGGCTGACGCCGGGGTACCTGCAAGTACACCTGGGAGGTTACCGGCACAACATGCTGTTGCTAGAAGAGTGCGGCAATATATAGAAGAAGGAGGTAGATGAGTTTGTCTCGTATCCCACGAAAAGCTACGTAGGAGCAAGAATATTCAGCAAAATCACAGCGGTGACAACTGCAAGAATGCTATATCCCACTCCCGTCTCATCTGCGATAATGTCCGTGTTCAGCTTCATCTCCTTGACAGGTGTGGCTAGTATGTCAATTTCCAAGTTGTGGCTGATGTACTACCTAGGTAGCTGCCCGTGGCTGGTTCTATGGTACGTACCTCTTAATTGGCTTTTGACGCGTCGCGCGTCCGTCTCGCGTCAAGGCCTAGCATTTTCGACAAGCTCTCCAAAGCTCTGCAATTCCTCCTGACTAACGCACGCATTTGCATCCCTGCAAGTTTGGTTTCCCAGCCCACCAATTTGTGCATCGCATCGCATCGCAGCTGCTCGTCTCTCTTTTTGCTGCAAATATCTTCCTCTTCTTGTTCCTCTTCTCTGCGCACCCGACGAGCCCCGATCCTCTCTCTCCCGGCGTTGATACCGGGCATCATCAGGCAAAATGGCGCTTCGCGAGTTCAAAGCGCCGGTCAACTACGAAACGCAGCAGTGTAGGCTTCATTCTGTTGATCTTGATCTGAACCCTCTTCAAGCTGTGCGTGAGAGAGAGAGTGAGAGAGCTGATACTGATTCCCGTCTGCAGCTGCGTTCGAATCCTTCCTCAAGGACTTCAAGACCTCGCCCGAGCACACCCTCACCACCGCCCTCGGCAACATCACAATCGACGAAGATGACCTCAGCGACGAGGACGACCTCATGGACGAGGACGACCAGACTCGCCAGCGCCGCCAGCAGGAGCGCGCCAAGAGGAAAACGCCCCAGCACAAGTACAGCGACATGCTGCAGCTGCTGGCGGACCGCAAGATTGACGAGTTCGCCATCGATCTGGACGACCTAGCTACTGTGAGTGGGAGCCGGACAAGGGTGGACGATGCACGAAATATGCGCCAGGTTGCTGACTGCTGCCGGTAGTGGGAGTCGCAAACAGACGAGTCAATGCAGCTCGTGGATTCGATTGAGATGAACACAAAGCACTACGTCGAGATCATGTCGAGGGCTATAGACAATGTCATGCCTCAGCCCAGCGAAGAGGTCAAGTATGGCTAACTCCCAATCGCAGCGGAGGAGGAAGAAGCGATCAAATATGGCTAACAACGACCTCAGCTTCAAAGACGACGTTCTAGACGTGCTGATGGCCCGGCGGCAGGCCAGGAATCGAGAGCTCGACGTGCTGGCGGACAGAGATCCCACCATCCTCGAGGACAAGTTCCCCGCTGAGCTGACCCGTCGGTACACGCTCGTCTTCAGGCCTCGGACAGCGGTTGAGGATGGCGCCTCCAAGGCCCTGGCCGTCCGACATGTTCGCGGCGAGCATCTCGGCCACCTCATCACCGTTAGGGCCATTGCCACGCGTGTCTCCGACGTCAAGCCCATTGTGCAGGTCAGCGCATACACATGCGACCGCTGCGGTTGCGAAATCTTCCAGCCCATCGCCGACAAGCAGTACGGCCCCCTGACCATGTGCCCCTCGTCCGACTGCAAGAAGAACCAGGCCAAGGGCCAGCTGCATCCCTCATCCAGAGCGTCCAAGTTCTTGCCCTTTCAGGAGGTCAAGGTGCAAGAGCTGGCTGAGCAGGTTCCCATTGGACAGATCCCTCGATCTCTCACTGTCCACTGCTTTGGCAGCCTTGTTCGAAAAGTCAACCCTGGTGACGTGGTTGACATCTCCGGCATCTTTTTGCCCACGCCCTACACCGGCTTCAAGGCCATCAGGGCAGGTCTGCTGACCGACACGTACCTTGAGGCTCACCATATCCACCAGCACAAGAAGGCTTACAGCGAGATGATTGTCGACCCTCAGCTCGTCCGAAGAATCGATAGATACCGACAGTCTGGCCAGGTCTACGAGCTGCTCGCCAAGTCCATTGCCCCTGAAATCTTTGGCCACCTCGATGTCAAGAAGGCTCTTCTGCTTCTTCTCATTGGCGGTGTCACCAAGGAGATGGGCGACGGTATGAAGATTCGTGGCGACATCAACATCTGCCTGATGGGTGATCCTGGTGTTGCCAAATCTCAGATGCTGAAATACATCTCCAAAGTCGCACCGCGTGGTGTCTATACCTCGGGCCGTGGAAGCAGTGGCGTCGGTCTCACAGCCGCCGTCATGCGAGACCCAGTCACGGACGAGATGGTTCTGGAAGGCGGTGCGCTTGTGCTCGCTGACAACGGCATCTGCTGCATCGACGAGTTCGACAAGATGGACGAAAACGACCGCACAGCCATCCACGAAGTCATGGAACAGCAGACCATTTCCATCTCCAAGGCCGGCATCTCGACGAGTCTCAACGCCCGTACTTCGATCCTGGCAGCTGCTAACCCGGTCTATGGCCGATACAACCCTCGCATCTCTCCCGTTGAGAACATCAACCTCCCCGCCGCTCTCCTGTCTCGTTTCGACATCCTTTTCCTGCTCCTCGATACCCCCACCCGAGACACAGACGAGCAGCTCGCCAAGCACGTCACCTACGTCCACATGAACAACCGACATCCCGACCTCGGCACCGACAACGTCGTCTTCTCTCCCCACGAAGTGCGATCCTACGTCGCCCAGGCCCGCACATATCGACCAGTCGTCCCCGAGTCCGTCTCCGAGTACATGATCAAGACGTATGTCCGTCTGCGAGACCAGCAGCAGCGGGCGGAGAAGAAGGGCAAGCAGTTCACACACACCACGCCTCGTACCCTGCTGGGTGTGGTCCGTCTGGCTCAGGCCCTCGCCCGTCTCCGGTTCAGCAACCAGGTGACCCAGGACGATGTCGATGAGGCTCTGCGGCTCGTCGAAGCCAGCAAAGAGAGTCTGAACACGGACACCGGCGGTCCTCGGCGCGGCCTCAACGCCAGCAGCAGGATCTACAACCTCGTCAAGGCCCTGGCCGACTCGGGCGCTTGCCGTCCGGATGATGCGGATGAAGATGATGAGCTCGGCGTTGAGCTGAGCATGAGGAAGGTCAAGGAGCGGGTGATTGCCAAGGGCTTCACGGAGGACCAGTGGCTGAATGCCCTGGAAGAGTACACCACTTTGGATGTGAGTATTTGCTTATCATTACGACGAACGCTTCTCGTCAATTCAGATGCTAACATTATTTCCACCCTTAGGTCTGGCAAACTGCTGGCAGCGGCTCAAGGCTAGTCTTTGTCACCGCGGATGACGACAGAGAAGACAGCATGGAAGAGTAAGAGAGTTATATGCTTCAAGTTTGGTTGGTCTGGGGGTCACAATTTTGGGCTCTTTTTTTTGCAAAATGGTCTGGCGTTTATCTTGTTATTGGACATCCTGGCTGTTTCAAGGGGGTTGCGGAGAGTAAAAGATGAGAGTGCCATTGGTAGAACTTGCGGCTACATCTTGTAAGAGGCTAGATGAATAGAAGTGAAATGATCCTCCTCAGCTGCAAGAGCTGCACCAGACCTGTGACCGGTGATGGGATGTTCAAGTAAAAATGTCTTCACCAACGTGTATTGACATATGGAGCGAGATTCTCAGGGTTACGGTATATCATTTATATATAATACATATTCATACAACATCTTTTTTACCCCCCTTTTCCTTTCGCCCCAGCTCATTCAATCATCCAACTCCCCCCCTATTTTATATACTCTTTCCCTCGCCTTCTTCATTTTACACCCTCATCGTCATGAGCGAAGCCCTCTCCATCTCACCCACAATGCCATGCCCTCCCAAAGCCCACTTCTCGGCCACGACCCTCGAATCAAGCACACTGCGCAGCATCCCGCTCGCGCCCCAATACTCCATCAGCACCCTCGCCTCGTCCTTGGACACGCCCTCGAGACGCATCACGGTGCTGTTCTTGAGCGCATCGTACACCCTGTCGTCGTACTTTCGCTCGTAAGGGTCCGGCTGCGGCACGGGTTTACCTGCCTGCCCGGCCTCCAGCTGCGACAAGGCAAGCTCCTGCGATGGATGCTTGTGGGTGTTATTCTCCGAGGTGGCCGCGATGACGGCGCCGCCGTTGGGGAGCTTCGTCTTTCCGGACAGGGCGTCGACAAAGGTGCGCACGAGGAGCAGCTCGTGCGCGTGCACGGGGTTGAAGGCGGGATCGCGGTACGCGCTGACCTTGTTGATGTGGGCGAGGCCGTCGAGGGCGAAGAGCACGGGGGGCTGGCCCGGCAGCGTCAGCTCCGTCCACAGCGCCGACAGCGTCGGCCAGGCGAACTCGCTCTCCTTTGCGCTGAGGGCGAGGTCGGCCAGCGTGGAGCCCGGCTTGAGCGTCGCCGACAGGCGGGTCCAGTCCTGCTTCAGGGGCGTCTTCTCCAGCACGGCCTTGTTGGCCTTGTAGATGTTCTGGAGCAGCTTCAGGCAGTACACGGGCTGGGTGAACTGCATGGGCTCCGTGTCAGGCACGGGTGAGTACTCTGTGTTGCCGTTGGTAAGATCTTGGCCTGTCGAAACAAATCAGCAAAACCGGTTTCTCCCCACACGAAGACTGCAACTCGGCTGTTACAGAGCTTTGTGAATAACTTACCCTCCGGGATATGAATCACCACCCACTCGTTCAGCAGCGCATACGACATGGCCTGCAACAGCATCAAGCTCTTGCCCGAAAGCCGGCTCCCCGTGAGCACGCACTTGAACGCCTCCTTCTTCTCCACCGAGGCCTCCAGCCGGCTCATCAGCTCGACCGTCTCCTTGCGCACGAGCACATGCGGCTTCCGGAACAGATTCCACGTCTGCGTGCTCTTGAACGCCTCCAGCGCCCTCAGCCGGTCCACCACCTCGTCCGGCACGGCAAACATCCGCCCGCCGCTCTCGGCGCGGGCCATGGTCTGCGCTTCCAACTTATCCAGCCCTGCCACGGGAAGCGCGCTGTTGTTGCTTAGCTGGATGCGCTTGCGGAAGGCCTTGCGCTCGCCCGGGCCGGGCTTCTTGACGGGCACAATGTTCTGCTTCTTCTTGTACGTCTTCTTCGTCTTCTTGGGCAGGTCCTTGCGGCTCTTGATGGCGGGCGGTGCGGCGGCGGAGACGAGGCTGGTGGTGGAGAAGGCGGCGATGATGGGCTGGATGCGAGGCGCAACGGGGAGCGAGGGCCTGACGAGGCTCCGTAGCGATATGGAGGCCATGATTGTGGGAGTTCCTGGGGGGTTCAAGTCGAGCAGAAGGAGAGATTGCGAGACCCTCGTGTGCCTCGTCGTTCAATCAATCGTTGTGTCGTCACCGCATTGAGGCCGAATCGCGGCGTCGTTGAATTCTTGCGATCGATTTCCCCCCCACGTTAATTTTTCGTGAAGGTCTTACGGATTGGAGGTTTGGTTCCAATTGAGTCCAAAAATCTCAAAGTCGCATGTGTACCTGTGGAGGGGCCACCAGGCTCGTACCACTTGCCGCAAACGTTGCGCTAAAGATACAATGCTAGCAATGTATCCTTTTGTCTCATGCTTCTGGAGATCTAGCGCCGTCCAGCAAGCCCCGGAAAATTGGCAGCCCGTTGATCCGATGCAAGAAAGCTTTATCGCAACAATTGACGGGTTCTTATCGACAAAGAAAAAAAAAAAAAGTTGGAAAGTTGAACGACCATCAACACCATAACAGCCCGAGAGACACCATTAATACCGTCACCTCAACTTCAACTTCTCTTAATTCAACCACCAACCCCGTTCGCAACGCCAATTACTCTTCGAATCGAGAAAAGGGGGAAAAAAACACAGACAAACACACAAAAATGGCCGTCTCCATCTCCAACAAACCCAAGCTCCCCGTCGTCGTCGAAAAGCCGACCCCCTACACCTTCGACCTCGGCCTCCTCCTCGCCCAGGACCCCAACCCCGTCGCTCTTGACGCCTCTTCTGTCGATTCTTCCCTCGCCCAGCTCGCCCGCGACGGTGCCCAGTCCCTCATCAACCAGCTCCTCACCACCTGCCCCCTCCAGTCCACCTCCGACGGCGTCCTCCTCACCCTGCCCCCGCCCGCCACCCGCCTGCCCCGCGAGAAGCCCGTGCCCCAGCCCAAGCCCCCGACCAAGTGGGAGCGCTTCGCCGCCAAGAAGGGCATCAAGCCCAAGACCAGGGAGCAGCGTAAGAACCTCGCCTTTGACGAGGAGTCGGGCGAGTGGAAGCGCAAGTGGGGGTACAAGGCCCTCAACAAGAAGGGCGAGGACGACTGGCTCGTCGAGGTCGACCCCAAGAAGGAGGCCGAGCGCAAGGAGGGCACCAGCGTCCGTGGCGATGGCCGGAGAGAGCGCAAGGAGAACATGCGGCGGAACGAGAGGAAGATGCGTAAGAACGAGCGCGATGCCGCGGCGAAGATGGGCAAGAAGAACTGATGGACCGGAGTGGCGCGCAATCAAAGAACGAGTCTCGGATATCATCTTGGTGTTCGCTTGCTTTTAAGGGGTCTTTATCCATGTACCATAAGTTCGGGCATGGCTACGGCGTTCGAGGCGTGGGGTGTTTTTGTCAGAGGACACGGCTGCATTCAAGAATCAAGATAATGTCAACTCGATATACATCTAGTTACCTAGGTACTCGGTGGCAGGGGAGGATAGGATCACTCGATTTTCACAAATTTTCGTATAGATGTTACATGTTCCGAAGAACCTCAATAGCTAGCACGGGCAACAATTTTCTTCTTAATTCTCTCTCCCCTCTTTTCCCATTCTCACCGCTCCTCCATAGTCTTATGCTGCCAAAATAAAAGGCAAAACGAAATCATTCCCAGCGCCCTCACTCAAATGAATGGCTCACTGCTTCTTGTTACGCCACCACCCTCCTGTATTCATTCACTTGACGCCTTCTATGGCCACATTGCCACTTTTTCACCTAGAACTGAGCTTAAAGAGAGATGGAACGAAAATGAAATAGAAATAGAGGTGCACAAATAGCCTCCGACGCCCTTGCTAGCCTCACACCCAAGTTGCTTGGCCTCTAACAAAGGAGACAGGCCCAAGTCTCTCGGCCAATTCGATGTTCCGCGTTTTGAGTCCCTAGATGGTAGGAAAGAAAAAGAGACAAATTCGGATTCTTGCTGATGGGCACAACGGTCTGAAATAGAGAATGGAAAGACACAAATCTGGAAAGCGGTCGTCGCGACGTTGATGTAGTAGTAAGGAGAAATATAGCGAGGCCAGACCGAAAATGCAAGGAGGCAGATGGCACATATGAAACCAGGAGAGAGTGTGATTTCGGGGGCTACTCAGCCTCTCAAAGCTCCTCCTCTATGGTGTTTCTGTTCTTTTTGATCATCTTTTTCCCTTCTCGTTTCCTACGGGTGTAAAAGGGAAAAGCTGAAGGTGATGAAAATCTGAAAGCAGAGAGGAAATCCAGTCTTTGTCAGACCAGAAGCTCTAGTATATAGGAGATGCGCTAAAGTCCGAAGTGACGAAACAAAACAAGTCATAAACGGCGTCATGTCATAAATTGGCGCCGATAATAACTGCTGGGTATCTTTGCCGAAGAAAAAAAGTAAAATGTTGATATGGAGTAAGCCTCGTACGGCCTGGCCCCGACTTCTGTGCTTAGAAGCCAAGGGGCGACAGAGGCTGGATAGGAGACAAGGGACGCAGGTCGCGAGATCCTGTAGCCTCAGTAGCATGTGTGAAGCCATACATGTCTCCAGCGTCCTCGTGCTCCTCATTGTCGTCACTCAAAGCCGTCGAGACTGTAGAATTTCGGGATGAAAGGCTGTTGCTGGATTTTGATAGATGGAGCTGGGGCTTGGTCATCTTCGCTGCCTGCTCGCTCGACTCCTCGATCGATGGCTTGCTGTGATGAGACGACGTGGCAGGCCTTTCCGCCTCAGTCGCCCCGCTCTGCGAAGGAAGCTGTACATCAGCTAGGCCACGCGGCGGCGGCTGATCAAACAGGCGGTACTCTTCCTCGATGAACTTGGACTCGTTCTTGCAGCCCCTCCAGCAGTCCCTCCAATCGCAAACCAGAAACTTGAAGCAGAAGGCGTCGATTTTCATGCAGGGCTGGAAACAGATGCAGAGGTTCCGGAAATCCATCTTGTTCTTGTCCGAGTGAGCGAGAAGCAGGCTGAGATGGCATGTGATGGCGAATAGGAGGTAATAGTTGAATGGGGACAGGTTCGAGAGCTCGTCGATGAGGAGCTGCGGCACCTTTTCAGCGCCGTGGCATTCGCGAGCAATGCGCTCCTGGGCCGCTTTCGGGAAGAGCTCGTCGGGCAGTTCGCGAAGCCAAGCCTTGAGCATCGAACCGACAATGTTGATATCATAGAGGTCGTTCTGCTCAAAAAGGTTGACATCATATTCTGCACACAGCCAGGTTAGTCATCTTGGGACTCTCGACGCGAACCGGGAAAAGAACAGGGTGGTGAGGAAACGCACGCTCGTCAAACTTTCTCTGCCACTTCTTGACCTGAGGACCACTTCCAGGCACACGGTAGAGGCCTTCCACCTCTGTTCCCTTATAGTTCAGATAGTCAATGGCTCTCCATGGGAATGCGGGCATCCAGAACTCTGTCTTGTCCCTCGAGTCCTCTAGACGCTTCGAGATTCGGGTCATTCGCGTCTGCTCAACCAGAGGCAAATTGATGACTTTCAGCTCGTAATGCTCATCATCGATGACGGGCTCCTTGTCCGTCGTACTGCTGCTTCGCGTGCTCTTTCCAAAGAGTCCCTTGCTAATCAGGTCGGCAGCCCTGGTGGACGTGAATCTCAGCCCGCTGAAGAATGTCGATGCACCAGTTTCGCGTGTCGATGAATGAGCCTTCTGCTCCTTCTCGCGCCCACTATCCTTGCTATGAGAGTTGGGAGCAGCAGCGCCGGCGCTCCGGTCCTCTGGCCGAGTTCGAGGCGTCGAATTCATCCCGTCGTCTCGCAAAGCCCGATCTTGGGGCACAATCGGGGTTTGAGTGTTTGCAGCAGTTGCATCAGCCGTGGCGGCGGCGGCGGCAGGCGTTGTGCTGGTGGACGCCTCTTCAGGAATCGCGTGGTTATCTGGCGTGGCCGACGGAAGCGGAACCGGCGCGACGGCAAGCTTGAGGCGGCTGGCTTCTTTGTCGCGAACAGACTTGCTGCGGCCAAGGAGCGCAAACGACTTGGACTTGTTCTTTCTGATAGATGGCAAAGGCGTTGTTGTGTCGGCGTCTCCAAAAGATGAAACGGAGAGGTCAGAACGTGAAGGTTGAGAAGGAATAGACTTCGGCTCGCTTTCGTCGGTGCTGATCGGGTCTAGGGATAACAGTGACAATAGTCAGCCACAAAGGTTCTCAAAGGGGGGTCTTGTCTCTTTTTTTTTTCTCCTTTGGTCTGCTTTTCCCTTCTTTTCTTTTTTTCTCGTTCATTTTTCCATTTTCCTTTTTCTCGAGGAACCCGTCACTGGCACGAGGATTGGGGTGCGCCCCAAAGCAATGCGACACCAAATGGGCGGCATGCTAGCTCGCACCTCGAATTGTTCGCACCGCAACAATCCCAATCTTCAAGTGAGCGGCTGTCCGCCCAGGTCCTCCGGCTTTGATGTGCAGATTTTCCATTTGCCGATATAGCCTTACCTCTGTTGCTTTTTTCCACCTTGTCGTCGCCTCGTGATGTCGGCTGGTTTCGCGCCGCGGGATGTTGCTGGTTCTGGGCGGCATGTGGAATGCCAGGAGTCTTGGGCGCCTTGTTGAACTGGAAAAAGCTCGACTTTGTCGGCTTGGTGCCGTCCGTCATGGCCTGGCGCAGACCCTGGGTAGGCATTCCGGCTGAGGAAGGATCCAGGTTCGACCTCGAGGGATGCAGCAGCTCCGAGTCATCGCGGGCCTGGGTGCGACACATCTGCAGCTGCTGGTGCTGGTGCTGGTGCTGGCGACTGGCCTCGTCTGACGGTCCGGTGCTGGTCGCAGGCCGCGGCGGCTGTGGCTGGAGGGTTGGCGACGTGCCTATGCGAGTTGGCCGGTTTCTGTGGACGGCAAACTTGCTGATAGGAAAGGGCGAGGTTCGCTGCGATCGAGGCGATTTGGAGTTGGCGTTGGAGTCGACGGGCGATGCGGCGGCTTGCGACGCAGACTCGGCGGCAGACGGCTGCGGGTCGTCGAGAGCGCTGCTGTCCGCCAGAATCAGCGGCTGGAGGGTGGGCTTACGTCCCATCTTGGCAAGCCCCGGCTGCAGAGTGTCGAGAGGCTGCGCAATGGCGGTTTGGTCTGGCGCAGGAGGTTTGCAGCTCTGCAGCCCTCTGTCAGGGGGCCTGTCGGGGTGGTTTGCACGCGGCGCTATGGCCACAGCCTTGGGAACACGGATAGGAGACGACGGTCAGACTTCCAGGGCGCGCAGGGCGCTGCAGCAAGGCTCGGAGGGTCAGGAGAGGATGCGAGAGGGGGGGGGGGGCACACATTTCATCAAGGGGNGGATGCAGTCCTGAGGGAGCCTGAGGGGGACTATTGTGCCTCAGCTGTGCCTCAAGATGGAGAGGGCAAAGGGGCAGGCCAGTGGGGGGGAACCAGACGAGACGAACGATGGATTGCCCGTGGCATCGGCCTGGCTAGCCGGCGTCGTGGAGAAGGGAGTGAGGGAGGGGCGTGCAAGTAGGTACGGGGCGAAACAATGAAAGAAAGTGCGTGCGGATGCGGGCGATGGTATCAGACGGTCGACGGTGCAGGATGGAGGATGGACGAGGACGACGATGGGGGACGAAGACGAGAGAGTACGAGAAGAAAGATCAGAATCACAACGAGCGTGAAGAAGTGAAGACGAAGACGCCGGGAACCGCGTCTGTCTTCGTATCTAGGTATGCAAACAGCGTACCTAGTTTGTGTATAAGAGAGGAGATGATGCAAATTCAAGTCAGGTGCGAGTACCTGAGGTAGCGAGAGGGTGGGTGTGGGTGCGTGCGAGGCACGTACGTACGTACAATCCAGGTGCAGGTACGGATCAGCACGACAGGCCATGGATGGATTGTCGGCAAAAAGAGCAGCAAACCGCAACTCGATACCAGTCGAGCACCTTACGTTCGTGGATAATGCCCTTGGACCCTGGCCTAGAACCGGCCTCTGGACCCTCCAGGGCTCTACAGTAGAAGCAGCTCTCACTACTAGACAAGTCGTGGCCGCTGGCGACATGCAACGAATCCAGGCGTCAAATGCGTGCTAGACTCTGATAGCGCTACCGCCGGCTACTCTGTTGGGACATGGGCGGCGTGTTATGGTAGTTGTACTTGTAGGGGTCATACCTACTACCTAAAGTACCTACCTATTGAGCTTGCAGCAGTGGCGGAAAAGCTGATTTCATCCATATATCAGCCTCATATATGTCCAGAGGCAGAGTCTTGGTAGGATAGACAGCGTCTCGGGTAAGAAGAAGGTTATTGTCCCGCATTCCCCCAATTGTTTTCCGCCCTCTTCAAGTGATTGAGTCCGTCATCCTTCATTTGCCTGTCTCTCACGTCTTGCCAGGTGCTGCTTCATGCAGATTGCTGCAAGTACAAGTACCAGTGCGACCGCCAACAAGCAGGTCCATCCCATGCCCTAAAAACATCAATGGCTCCATCCCGTTTGGGGTACCTGGTTCGCGTTAGTGCCGTCAGGGTGGACGCCAGTGAGTGGAGGGACGAGGAACAGGTACAGGAAACCGCCGTTGGCGTCAGGCACATGTACAGAGTACGGAGCATCAAGCATCAAGCATCAAGCTTGCCCTTTGTATGGCAACAATAGGAAAGCGCAGATATTGAGCATCCCATGGCGCACCGAAAAAAACAAGCATGGCAACAGCAGCATCTGACTGTATCACGAGTCACTACAATCGTTCATCTCGTGATGGTTTTTCTCTTTCTTCTTTATCCGTCTCTTTGTTCACACACGCGCCATCGCATCTGAAACGGCCTCGGTGGCTCCCGGGAACAGAACCGCTCTTTCAGGGGTTCCCGGCGCTATGATTGGGCCTCCTGGCAGCGTCTGCTCCGCTGCACGGGGGCGCAGGGCACGCAGTCAGCATACCAAGAAACAACTTGGAGTCGCACGATGTGCAGAAACAAAGCTGGCCAAGCGGCCAAGTCCTCAATATACAACCATGCCGAAGCCAACCGTGGCTCTTCTGATGCTGCAGCTGGGCATCTCCCTTGCAGGGCCATCAGACATCAAGACAGCAAATATTCAATCGCCAGCTTCGGTGCCTCCTTGCGGGCCAGGCGCTTGGGATGATAAGGATTCGATATGTTTCTTTGTTTCTCTGGGGCAAGGTCGAGGAGGATTGTTTTCGGAACCATCTAAGTCAGGTACTCACTAACATATGCCGCTATGTGTGTCAATACCTCACCTTGATTGAGACGAAATAGGCTCTTTGTTTCTGATTCAAGAGAGCCCACCGGGTACCCAGTATGGATAGCCTGCCCGCTCATCACTGGACACTCAGGTACGGAGTCTCAAACCCCTGGATGCAAATCTTCCGCGGCTTCGTACATGAGAAGCTCTCAGATGGTGACCATCCATTCCCACCACCCGCCAAGCATTGTACAGTACGGCGCACGCAGGCTCATCCCAATTAGGCCGGTGGCACGAGCCCAGGCGAACCAGCGATTGCATACAGGTACAGTATTTGATCGATACATCTGCCTAATAAGGAACATTTCTGCCCTGATCCGCCTCCAACGATGTTACTGCTATTGTCCGATAAGAAGACAGCTGGCCATGCATGAGAGGACTTTGTATGGATGTCGTACTCACGCAGACGTGCGACATCGTACATGTACTAACGCCTGCGAGGCCGCATCATGTCTGCCATCTTCCGCCTGCACACAATTGCCCATGTGACTCCCCAGCGCAAAAAGTGCTGCCATTGGGCAACTGTCGATGCGCCCTCCGCATTAGCAGCATCAATAACGCACTCCATCGCAGCCCATTGAGATGTGCCATGCAATTATCCGGCGCTGCTTCTCTAGTGCACAAGGAACTCGTCGCATTTCTAATCAAGCGGCATCGGGCCGTTGGCACTCAAGTCAGTGTAGTTGTGCCTCCTTTGCGGAGATATCCAACGTGTCTGCAACTTCATGTGGCAATACGAAAGGAAAGATGAAGCGGGCATGTTAGCAATGCGGTGTAGGGAGGGAGGAAGAGACTTGATGATGCGCCCGCTGCCTTTCAGTTTTGGCGCAATACCTAAGGTAGGGTAAGGTATCCAGCAATTGCCGTTACGAGGCAGCTCCCTACAGGCCTTTCTCATCAAACGCACAGCCACTCGATCAGCCGTTGGTTGCTTTTTCCCAGCATTGCCGACTACGATGGCAATCTCGGTAGTCCTCGTCACCCCGACTCCCCTCGGACTCCTCCTTCGCAAACAACTGTTCATCGAGTCCCCAGCCCAGGGATGCTCCAGAGAGGGGCCGTTAGCAGCTACGGGGGGTCACAGTATCTACGAGATAAGCAGAGCCACAAATAGCATCTGCCTCAATGCTATGGAGGAAGTTTCACGCCTCAGAGGGGTAAAGACAATAAGAGTAAAGTCCAACAAATGAGCGCCGAAAGAACGAGGCTCTCATCGCATATGTAGGTGGTCAATAAGCATCCCCTGATATTACGGGGCAGATCATGCAGCTGAAATCCAAGCGTTGCGGATGCTTGGACGTGCTGCTTACATAAGCAATCTCAACGTCACCTCTCACCAGCAGCTCACCACTGAAGCAACACTCTGATTCTGCGTGTGAAACACCAGACAACAACCCACCCAACACATCGTCATGGCCCGGGCACCTGGAGACGCCGAGGGCCTGAAACTTGCTACCGATGCCCACGTGAAATATGTTCTGAGCTTGGACACCAAAACCGATGAGCTGGACTACTGGATGACGGAGCACCTTCGGCTAAACGGTGCCTACTGGGGCCTATGTGCTCTCCATTTTCTCCGTCACCCTGAGGCCCTGCCGCGCAAAGACACCATCGACTTTGTTCTCTCCTGTCAGCATGATAACGGCGGCTTCGGGGCTGCTCCCGGGCACGATGCCCACATGCTCTCTACGGTAAGTGCCGTGCAGATTCTCGCCATGGTTGATGGCTTCGACGAGCTAGAAGCGCGAGGAAAGGGAAAGGCGGCAGTTGGCAAATGTAGGTACTGGCGGATACCTCTGTCAAGGAACGACTTCCGGTGCTCTAACACACCTTACAGTCATAGCAGACCTTCAAAATCCTGAGAGCGGAAGCTTCTTTGGCGACGAGTGGGGTGAAGAGGACACAAGATTTCTTTACGGCGCCCTTAACGCTTTGTCACTCTTGGGACTCTTGTCTCTGGTCGACGTCGATAAAGCTGTCTCCCACATTGTCGCGTGCTCAAACTTTGACGGCGGCTACGGCGCGAAGCCCGGAGCAGAGTCTCACGCTGCACAAATCTTCACCTGCGTCGCCGCTCTCGCCATCGCGGGACGCCTCGATCTCGTAGAGCATGAGAAGCTTGGCCGCTGGTTGAGCGAGAGGCAGCTCCCTGGGGGCGGGCTCAACGGCCGGCCCGAGAAGAAGGAAGACGTCTGCTACAGTTGGTGGGTGTTGAGCAGTCTCGAAATCATTGGTCGTGTCCACTGGATCGATAAGCAGGCCCTCGTCAATTTCATCCTGGCCTGTCAAGACCCTGAAAACGGCGGCTTCTCCGACGGGCCGGGCAACATGGTGGACGTCTGGCACACGTGCTTTGGCACCGCAGGGCTGAGCTTACTTGGATACCCTGGCATGGAGCCTGTGGATCCGAGGTACTGCATGCCCAAGAGCATTGTGGCGAAGGTTTTAGGAGAATGAGAACAAAGACAGATGTTGG
This sequence comes from Trichoderma ghanense, assembly GCF_004382785.1. NCBI lineage: Eukaryota > Fungi > Ascomycota > Sordariomycetes > Hypocreales > Hypocreaceae > Trichoderma > Trichoderma ghanense. The sequence goes on along the minus strand of NW_027395664.1, from coordinate 1,027,753 downwards.
ATATTGGCATACATGCTCGATCTAGCTCGATATCTGTCCGCCTCGGGTAGCTACGCCGTACCACCACTTCAACGCTTAACGACTTCAAGCTAATGACCTTGTACAAGGATGGATGGGAAATACCTATGTAGAATACAGGAAGAATGCGAAGAGATTCTGGAGGCATGTTGCACAATTAATTTTTTTCTAGCCATCTATGTTGCTCATATCAAAAGGAGATCTAGGTTCCCTTTTTTAAGGTGGTGATCGGTAGTGGGATGCGAGTACTGCTCAGGATTACCCTAGAAGCAGTCGATAACAGATACTGGGACATTCTGCACAGGATACGGTAATGATCTTGAGCAAACGAGGGATTGATGTGTCTGTTATGCCACGGCAATTCTGTTTGATCTCTGGAGTATTCCGAGTGTCCAATGTGTTGCGCTACAGCATGCGAAACTCTCCATTTGCGTTCCTACCTAGATCATCATGAGAAGCAGTCCAATAACTACAGCTAACATGGGTATAAACAGGCGCGCTGCGAAATGGCTGGACTGGCATTGAAATACTTGGATGGCCACCAGACTCACATGGGCTTTGTGCACTCTGTCGACCGTAGACGATAGCATGTGAGGAGCTTGTGTGCATATTTTGATGCCTATTTGAACTCACAAAGGTAAGATGAGAGAGGAGGGAGGAAGCTCAGCATCACCAGCAGAGCCGCCATCAAGAGTAATCGAGTGATGAGGTTGATTATTATAAGACTTTATTGCCTACTCTGATTAAGGGCTATTCTAACATGATGCCATCGTCCTCGATATCGATAGATGCAGCTATCAGTGCGCTCTAGGAAGAGGGAAGGTGCGATGGCTATCCATATCCGCGCCCCGTGAGGGCTAACCCCTTCGTGCTCCCTCCTTCCTAACATCAAATGGAAGCTGAGGCTGATCGGACAAAGCTGCTCTTCTCTTCTCTCCTCTTCTCTTCACTTTCAAGGGAGATGAGAAGCAGCGTCTCTGCGTTCTGACTGCCTCGGGAACATTGATTCATCAAGGTTCCTGCCCAGATACCGCTTGGATCCCTCTACTGCCACTCATTACCGCCCAGACGCTCTCGGGTCGCGCCTTCAAAAGCGGTGGAATCATGGATTCCTCCTTCTTCCCCATTCCTTTCAAAAGACTGCCAGATCTGCCCCCTCGACTCGGTCCCTCTGTCCTCACTTGGGACGGAAGCGAGCCCGCACTAGATATTCCAGCTGCTCCTGAACTGCCTCAGTGGGCAACCTCTCCTGGAGTGCTGCTGCCTCACCAGCTGGCAGTGACAGGGCCAACTGCAGACATGAACGGCCTTTATTCCGTGGTAAGATCAATGCAACGGCTTAGTCTTTACTTCTACCTCTCTCCTACCCTACTCAAACCTTTGCCTCTTACTTCCTACTACCTACCTCTTCCCTACTTCCTCCACCTTACCGACCTACGAATACCCAGACCAACCTGCTCTGCTGTCTCATCCTGTATGAGACTTGCTCTGCTGTCTCGACATACCCGCGTCTTCCCTCTCGTACCCCCCCAGGCCACATGTACCCAGTTGCTCTTTTCTGAATCACGTCACTCTCTACCATTGCTTCTTTGCTTTTGGGTCAACACCAAGGCCCACGGCCTTCGTCTCTCATTCTCTTCCCGTCTTGTGCTTGCTACTGCTGTCACTGCTGCTGCTTTCCTGCCCCGAGGCCACCTCGTGCAATCAGCCTGGCCCTCTGGGTCATGATCAGGTCAGACCTCGCGATAGTGCTCCTATGGGTGCAGACAAACAAGCTGCAGCTGCAAAGAATTGATTCTTGCCCCTTATTGGGTGCTTCTCATTTCGATTCAAGCACCATGACTGACTATTCCTGGAGCAGGACATGGCGTCGGTGGTCAACACGGGCACCTCGTCTGGTTCCGGTAGCAAGCAGATTCCTTTGCTCTGCACTGTTTGCCCCGAGTCGCCGCGATTCTCCGATGTGTCCCACTTGCTCACGCACATCGCGTCCAAAGGCCATCTCCATCATGAAACTCAGACAAAGCTGAAGGCTCACCAAGACGTCTCGGCCTCTGTTGCTCTCCAGCAGTACGATCAGTGGTACAAAGACAACGGCATTGAGCGCCTGCTTGTCGAGCGGATGAAGGCGAAGCAGCTGAAAGAGGCCGCGAGGAACAAACGGGCCAGAGGCGTTGCAGCCCTCGTAGCTTCAAAGGTAAGTATCCGTCATACTTTGATCAAGTTTTCGCCAGCGCGCTGATTGGACAGCAGCAGCAGCCCAAGAGGAAAATGAAGCGAGTCGAGTCTGACATGATCGTGAAGAATGAACGTGAAGATTTCACTCCGGACTTTCCCATGTTTCCGGGCTTCTTCCCATCTGACCATGACAACGAGGTTCAAGACGACTTTTTCAGATCAGGCGATATGATGTCACTGAAGGGTCAAATATGGCCAGGCATGGGCAAAATGGATTTGGCAAATGAGGATATGAAACGCACTCGCAACCAAAGAAAGCCCAAGTCGGTCATTGAGAAGATGAGAAGAACGTCAGAGGGAATTGAGCCCACCCAAGTCGTTATGACGGCTGAGTTTGAGGTGGAAAGGGTCAAGGATGTTTATGACAGCTCTTCTCCAGTGCCGGACCAAGAGCAGACGGTTTGTACCCAGATCCCCAGCTTCTGCACTGACGATTCGTTAACATCATCTACCAGACATCTCCAAAGAAAACAGTGAAGCCTCGCCGAAAGCGCGGAGAGCCACTCGCAGAGATCTCTGCCAACATTCCTCGGGGAGGCAATCGCCGTCTCACCCGCAACAACGCTGGTCAAGAAAAGAGTTCCAAACCCCTCCTAGCATACAGTCGAACTCCAAGCTCTGACATCACGCATACTCTCGGACAGTACAAGCGCTCTCATGACATCTTTCGGGATGATGATGAGCTTACCGGTACGTACGATTGTGCTGCCCGTGAGAATAGCACTGACTCGATATAGGGGTGTATGATGGACGTGCCGTGTCCAATGCGTCTCAAAGGGAGCCAAGGTAATGTCAAGAACACGAACCCATGATCAAAATTTCGTACTGACTCTGAGAATAGCTTCGACCTACGCAGAAGAATGGGGCTGCACCAGTTGAATCCGATTGCACACTCAAATATGGCATCCCCAACGCCAGCAGCCAGAGACATCCCTGACCGAGGATTTTCGGCGCGAGACCTCCAGAGAGGCAGAGGCCAAGAACAAGCTTTCCTCAGCATGAACGGACACGTTGGTCTGGGTAAGCAGCAATTGTCTCCCCAACTCAATCATGCAGTACTGACCACGGCTCCACCAGGCTCTTTCGGTCATCAGGATCTATCCTATGCCTTGGATGGAACGTCCATCTATAACAGCACCTCGCGATTCCCATTCGCTACGAACAACCACTTCAACGCTCTTGGCCATGACCATTTTCGCCTTTCCTCAGGCCACAACGCCCAGCAAAAATTCGACGACTATTCGCATACCAGTGCTGGCGAGGCGAATACGGTATCGAACCAGTTCCTCGATATACCAGGTACCAATCCCTTGTTCTCGCAGGATCGCCTCTTCCTTGAATCATGCGGCCAGTCGGGTCCTGCAGCAAGCCTGTCTCCACTGGGATTCACATCGATAAATCGTAGTCCAGATGCCTCTCACTCGATGCGTCAAAGCCAGTCAGCTGCCGGTGTCAAACCCGAACCACAGCTTTCCGACGTTCTCGACGATGCCAACATTGATGAGGGAAAGGAGTCTCGCTTCCCTGTGCATGGCATCTGGGAATCTCAAGGATCTGACAACGGCATCGAAATCCACGAGGACCTTCAACACGGTGAATTAGATCTCTAATGCTTCCTTTACCTGATCAACGGATAGGTCGTCCATACGATACCCGCTTTCTCTCTGTATGGGTCTCAATGGGGTACTTTACGAGAAGGCTCCGGCGCATTTTTTTTTCTTTCAGGTTTCTTTTTCGTTCTAATTTCCCTCGACTTCGGAGGCGCTTTACGGAGATATTGAGGACCCTTTTCAGCAAGGTAAGCAAACCAAAGAGCGCCTGGCCGTATCATGACCGCTAACATGTCGTCAGAGGTTCATCAAACAAGATCTCTCTGGTCATGCGGACTCTGCGTGTATATGCCTGAATACGGCGTCAATACGGCTGTCGATACGACAAGTCGACATGGACAACCAGCCGAGATCGAATACGGTTCATGGTTCGCCTTGTGGAGAACATCTCGTTGGGCCGACTGTCATGGGACAACAATGCATTCAAATTATAGAGGCGAACTGTTCCCTCCCGTCGCCTTTTACTACGACGCCTTGTGGGCTCACGGCTAGGTGTTTTGTGATTTTATTTTCGATTGGTCCATGGCGATTCTACTCTCATTTCTACAAATTGGGTTTATATGAGACGCGTTTACCGATAGCAGTAATCGATTTGAAGAGGACAGCCCTGTTGGCCGGCTTATTTTGTCTGTCGAGAGGCTGAATATAGATAAGGCCATGAGAAAGCAATCTTGGGGTTCGTATGATTCCATATTGGTAGCTAGACATGATAAATACAGCAGTGTTCCGCTTCTCATTACACGAGGTGCAGAGTAGATGTTTGGGTAGATATCGCCAAACCCAAAAAGAAAAGAAAACATGTAGGATCCATGACTCCCGGTGAGCAGTCCAGTGACTATAGCTGTTCAATAGATGATGTCAGATGGTCTAGCTGATCCGGGCCGGATTCTAAGACATGAGCAAGCGTCCGACACGCCCCTTGTAACCGTCGCCGCCTCATTTCGTTTTCAAGCTGCTTTGACTTTTCTGCGGCGACGTCAAGGACCTTTTTAGGGATGCGTGCCAGGCGGGCGACGTTGAGCCCGTACGAGCGATGGGCGATGCCCTCTCCCACTTCGTAGAGAAAGGTGATCTCCTCCTCGCCATCAGGCCCCTTCTCCGCGTTGAATCTCATGTGCACGTTTGTGACGCCGGGCAGGCCATCGGCGATGCGGGCGAGGTTCTGGTAGTGGGTGATGAAGAGGGTGAGGCACCTGGTCTCGGTAACGACGTGGTGCAGGACGGCCTGGGCGATGGCGGCGCCGTCGTGGGTGCTCGTGCCGCGGCCGAGCTCGTCGAGGATGACGAGGCTGCGGGGGGTGGCGGAGCGGAGGATGCGGGCCGTCTCGGAGACCTCGACCATGAAGGTGGACTCGCCGGCGAAGAGGTTGTCCCTGGCGCCGGCGCGGGTGTGGATGGCGTCGCAGAGGGTGAGCTCGAGGGCGTCGGCGGGGACGAAGGAGCCGATCTGGGAGAGGAGGACGATGAGGGCGACGGCGCGGACGAAGGAGGACTTGCCGCCCATGTTGGGGCCGGTGATGAGGTGCGCTAGGGCGGAGGGGTGGGAGAGGGTGGTGCTGAAGGGGATGTAGCTGCTCTCGAGCATGTGCTCGGCCATGGGGTGGCGGCCCTCGGAGATGGAGATGGAGGGCTCGCTGGTGGCGGGCAGGAAGGTTGGTTTGGTGTAGCCCGGCTGGGCGGCGACCTTGGAGAGGGAGAGCAGACAGTCGAGCGTGGCGAGGGCGGAGATGGCGTCTCGGAGGGGCTGGTACTCGGACGCGATGGAGGCGAGGAAGTCCTTGAAGGCCTTGTCGCAGGCCGCGGCGAGGGCCTCCCGATGCTGGTCGCGCTCGGTGATGAGGCGGATTACTTCAGGGGTGTGGAAGCGCGAGAGGGCTTTCGTGCCGGATATCTTGCTCCAGGAGGCGGGGACGTTTTTGATGTCCTTGTTGGGGACGGCGATGAGATACTCGATGCCTGCGACGGTGACGTATTCGACGCTTTTCACTTTGATCTTCTGAGCGGCGACGGCGCGGTGCTCGTCGAGTTCGTGCTCGACGTGGGCGATACCCAGCTGATGGTCTTGGATCTCCTCGGTGTGATATTCTTCTCGAAAGAAGCCATACTTGTCGTCCTTCTTGGCGGCATATGCGTTGATGCGATCTAGATAGGAGACGACCGAATCCAGGATCTGGGGTAGGGTGGTGATGGCGTTGACGATGATTGGTGAGTCAAAGGGAACGTCAGAAGCTGATTTTATGGTCGAGTAGTGACTAGCAATTTGTTGCAACGTCTGAAGCACGGACAGAAGCTCTGGTCTCGTACACTTCCCGTAGTAGATTCGGATGAGGCTGCGCTCGAGGTCAGCCTTGGTGGTTGTGAGGAGTCGTTCCAAGTCGTCGACGGGCGACGTGGATTGCTTGTCGAGGAGCTCATGAACGGCGGCAAGGCGTTCCTCCAGGCGCTCTCTGTCGAGCAATGGGCAGCCAACCCATTTTCGCAGGAGACGCTGGCCGAACCGGGTGAGCGTCTTGTCGACGGCCCAGAAGAGGCTCCCCTTTTGGGAGTGGTCAGTGGAGTTGCGGTAGACTTCGAGGCTCTCGAGCGTTGTGCCGTTGATCAGCATGTGGGATCGGGTGCTGAAGCTCTGGAAGTACTTTGTAAGGCCAAAGATGTGCTCCAGGCCGTACTCCTGAAGGTGGGTGATCATTGCAGACAGACAAATGGTGATGGCTTCGGGGAGCTTGAGCACCTTATCGAGCAGGGCGCTCGCAGTCTCATTATCCGATGCCTCCTTTACTTGGTCGGCATAGAACTGTGTCACATGGGAATATGCCTCAGCCGCCATGGTTTTGCTCTTGGGCACACGCTCAACGCGGGCACGATCGCCGAACACATTGGTGCTACTGCCCGATAGGTGCTGTATCAGCTTATCAGTCCCCTTGGTGATGTCTCCTACGATGAGGAACTCGCAAGGCGATATGTGCAGCAGCCTCGTCTCGATTTCGCTCCGCATGAACCCATCCTCAAAGTTGTCGTAGATGATGTCGCCGGTTGCGGGCTGGACAGCTAGAATGCCGACATTGACATTTTCATCGGTGCCAGCGCCTTTGGATGCTGTTTCTGTGATGCAGAGCAGGTAGCCGCCGGACGGGGCCGAAGCGTCCTGGCTGTCCAGCTCTCCATTCTCATCCACGTACGTCCCCTTGGTATAGAGGTTTGTGAGTTTGCGGACAAAGGGGGCGTTTCTGTTGTCGCCAGCCTTCTTCAGCGCCGCTGTCTCGATTTGGCGTACAACTCCGACTTTGTGGCCGGCAGCAACGAGACGCTTCGCGTGAACGGGCAACCTGTGAACGGGAATGCTGGCGGACGCGAAGCGATCCCAGTGAGCTTCCGAAGGATCTGGTGCGAGTTAGTGAAGCCCATCTGTTGCAATGAGACTGGTCAGCCTGGAGGTACGTACGCTCGTCATAGCGCATTTTGCCTGGTATGCACACGATGCCCAGCTCTTTGGCAGCCACTCGGGCATCTTCACCAAAGAATCGGAACTTGTAGCCAACCTCGACAATGAGGATCGTGTCCATGTGTTTCCGCTTGATGTCTAGGAACTGGATCTCCATCGGGGTTAGCTTCCCCGTTTTTGCTCCCTTCTTCTTTGCTTTTGAGGCGACCAGGGGAGCTTCCTCCTCCTCCGGATCTGCATCAGCATCTTCGTCGTCGCCAGCGCTGCCGCTGTCCTGCGCTTTTAGGCCCCAAGACAGAGCATCGGGATGGCCCAGTTTCTTGACGAATTTCCTGTGCAGTTCCTCATTCCGCCTCCTGGTCTCTGCATCATCGCTGTCGTTGCCAGCATCTTCTTGTGAGTTTGATTCATCGTAACGGTAGCGCTGTGCTCGTGCGGAAGTCGGGCTTCGATTGCTGGCCGCTGAAGTGGCGGACGAATCCTTGCGGAAAAAAGAGCTTTCGCCATCGACTGATCCATCGTCGCCTTTTGCTCTCTTTGATGCCTTCTCAGCAGTGCCATTGGTCTTTTCGTTATCCTTCTCGAGCGGCCGTTTCCTTGACGGCAGATCCGACTCTTTCGCAGGGGTTGGCGAAGAAGGTACTGCGGGCTGTGAAGAAGAAGCTGTGCCATTGACGGCCTTGGGCGTGAAGAAGGCAGTTAACGACTTTTGCTTCTTGTCTGTAGCTTTCGAAAGAGGCGCCATGGCAAGACTGAGAGTTATGGGCGAATCCAGTCGCCTTTTGCCATGTATGAGGTACGTCGTATTGCTCTGGATTGTCGTCTGAAAAGAGACGACCTGCGGTAACGATTTGGCAGGTGAGGCAGCGTGAACCTCTCAACGCGTCCAGCGGGTGCAGTTGCGCGTTTGGGAGGCCCCATAATTTGCCTGTCTGGGGAACATCGACGTCAGGGGAGCTCTTATCTTATCAAACAGTTCCATCGAACAAAATCATGCCTCAGTTCTTCAGAGCATCCAGTTTGACAATGGAACAAAGAGGCATGCTGCCGGTTCATCTCATGCTCATGTGCAAATATCATTTGTGGCCTACAGGAGTTTCCAGCTAAAAGACCTCAAAGCATCGGGGCCCTCTCAAAGCGCCTTCAAGTCTCTGGCCACAGCTACCGAACACGAGCAGTATCGAAATTCTGGCTCGAAGCACGGGTCTCTGGCCCTCGGGATATCCAGCGGCAGAGAGATGCCGGCGACGACGACGCAGACTGGCTGCAGATCGCTTGATGCTGACGCCGGCTTTCTGTTATTCAGACACTACCTTTCCGAAGGTGGTGGAAATGCTGAAGTATTACACGGCAACTGCACATCCCGCCCGAATCCACGGGCCATGGTCGATGCGGGATAGAAGAAAATCCCTGGAAGCAGAGAGACAGAGCACAGCCCCTGAGCCCACTAGGGCCGCGCAATTCGACTTGGCTGCCGCAGCGGATGAGGCCTTTGCGAATCTTGGCCTCACGATGCCAGCGCTTCCACTGAGCGCGCCATAGGCCCATTCGCACGAGTTCTGGAAATCTGGGGCCCTGCTCAGGTCGGCGCTTACAGGGCTGCCGAAACGGCGATGCGCAGCCAATCAGGCGGCGTTCCACGCTGTCGACACGCCGCCACTGGCCCCTAGCTCTGGAGCACGACTCCAGCCATGGGCCCAAAGCGGGCGTGACTTTCTGGTTGCCGCCGGCCCCTGTTCTGGTCTGGCATGGCTGATGATCTTTGTTCGCGGTGCTGTTCTGGTGTTGCGGATGGAGGCACTAATGAGCGGTACAAGGCAGTACCTCTCGTTGAGGGTGGTTCGGCAGCAGCAACAGGTCCCGCATGGGTAGCACTTGGGTCCGTTCTGGCCCTGTGAAGAGTGGCATTTGACTTGGGCAGCAAGATCAAGGCCTCGCAATAGGCAAGGTAAGCTCCGTAGGCAACAAGCCATTCATTCATTTTGGCGCCGGCATTCCTTCTTGTGCCTCGTTTCTTCTTTCTCTCGTCTGTTGCAATATTTCCTCTCCTCCATCACGAACCAACCTGCGTCCTTCAGCCCTCGTTTCCCTCCCATTTTCTGTCCCGGCATCTCACTTACAAGCCCAGCTTCTCTTGCAGCGGGCCGTGCGGCCAGTTCTGCGACCCGTCCGTCATTGGAGAACCACCAGTTCGAAGCTAGAGGGGTTAGTATCAGGTACGTAGAGCGTCAACCCCGCCACCAGCTATTGTGCCGCCACAACTGCTAAGGAGATACCGAGGAGGCAGAGCAGCAGTACAGAGCGCCCAAACAAACGAGCAGCCAGACGATTATCGAGTTATTTGAGTCATCGCATCGCTGCGGTCCTTGATTGCTTTGCTTTTCTTTCGACTTTTTTCAGCGGCTACCAGAGCGTTCAGCGACTCCTCGTAGAACGCTCGAGCCGTGATCTGATACCAGTAAGCACCTTCGTCTCCTCCATACCGTATTTCACCCTCTGGGTACACTCTCTGACGATTTGGAAGATTGCTTCACATAGAGTACAGTTTCTCCTCGCGATCGAATCAAGATGGAGCGCAGCCGTGGCGTCCCCGACTCGGAGCTGTTCCTGAGCAAGCCCGCGCCAGAAGACTGCGACAGCCCGACGGTCGAGCCATTGCGCATCTTCAAGCCTCAGAGTCCCGATCCTTATTCTCGCGTGTCTTCGACCTCCTCCAACAGACCGACCTTCCCGCTGCCTCCCGGTGCGTCGAGCTCTGCCGCGCCTTTGCCGTTTCCAGATGACGACGACCTTCACAAGCCGACTGTCCCAAAGCCGTCTGCCCCCAAACCCTATGGCTCTGCCTACAACGACGCTGCTTACAACGATACGAGCCCGAGGCTGGACACCAATGTTGGCGCCGAGAAGAAGCCAGGTCTGGCCGAGAGACGGGGTGCAGCGCCCAAGCCCATCCACTCTCCGTCCAGTCCTGACACCGACTATGGCCTCTTTGCGAAGCCGTTGCAAGACAAGCCTGCCGCTTCGACGACAAACTACCCGACCTACCAAAAGACGTACTACCCGCCGCCGGGAGCAGCGTCGTCTGGGCCTTCGGGCAGCACATCATCGCAGTCTCAGCAATACCAACAGCCGCAGCATTACCAGCAGTATCAGCAGCCCCAGTCCTACGACCAGCCCCAGCCTCATGCGCCGCAGCAACCCCCCAAGATCCCTCAATCAGAGCATCTGGCTGCCGCTGACTCCGGTGTCAATCGATTCGCTTCTACGGCGTCGAACTCGACAACGAGAGCCAGTCGGGGCTCGCCCCCGCCCCCGGAGACTCCCATCGTAGGACCCGGAAGCGTGCCAGGAGGCGGTATCGAGGCCCGGTATGCGGCTTCGGGCATCTCGGGCACAGCAACTCTTACCAGCCTTCAAACCGCCCAGGTTCAGAGTGCTGCGGCCGCGCAGAGGCTGGCACAGTATAACAACCAGCAGCCCCAGCCCCAGCGACCGTGGACACCTACAGAGTCTCCCGATCAGGCCCCCTCAGGCCCTCCAACTGTTTACCAGGGCATGAACCCGGTTTCGTCTCCCCAGCCGCAGCAGCCTATCAGCAGCCCTCCTCCTCAGCAACACCTAGCTCAGGGCAACGCTCCGCCTCAAGTAAGCGTGCTGGAGCAAGATTTCCAGCGCATGTCCACCAGCTCTCCTCCGCCAGCTTACTCAAGTGTAAACCCTAGCGGGCGAACCTCTTATCCTAATGAGAAACAGCGGCCCCAGCAAGCCAACCAAACACCTGTCCCTGCTGGTATTCCCTCCGCTGTTCCAGCCTCCCAAGCTTCTGCTTCCGCCTCGGCACCCCCAGCCAAAGATACTGTGGTGGCCGCGGCTACGGCGGCGGCCACCGCTGCTGCCGCCGCGGGCCTCAGCTCTACGGCACCCCATAACCAGGGCCATCCTGCGTTTGCAAACGATCCCAGGCCCGAGCCAGTTATTCAGCATGCTCAGGTTGTTACTGTGCCTCCGAATCTCGCAGCAGCCGGCCCCGTCTCGCCTCCGCCTTTGCCCGAGGGATGGATTGCCCATCTTGACCAGAATTCGGGCCAGTACTATTATATCCATCTGGCGACGCAGGCGACGCAATGGGAGTTTCCAAAGGGCCCAAATCCCATCCAACATGAGCAAGCCCCCCTCTCGCCCACAGCCTCGACATATGGAAACCCCTTGGCTTCCCCCATGTTTGGCAAGACACCCATGGCCTCTCCCATGTTCCCTCCGCACACGCCAGGATATGCTGAAAGTATCATGAGCGTTGCAGCCTCACAAGCCCCGACTGTCGGCTTCACTGGGCCACCACCGAGCGCCGGCGTGGATATGTACAGGATCCAGCCGACAAACGGAGTCTACTTTGGCCCTTACTTGAAATATGTCAACATGAACATTGAGACTGGACACTGGTACGGCAGCATTCTCATCGTCACCGACGCGCCTCAGCCACCTACCATCCACTTACACCAGAGCATGGATCTTTCGCCAAACCCCAAGCAGCTGATCCCTCATGCTATCCACGTCCACCAACGTTGGACTTTTTTCAAGTACGACATCGACATTGAAATGGGAGAAGTCACCGATCGATGGACTTATGCGGTCACGTCCCACCTTGGATGTACCCGCTACGAGTTTATTGTCGCCGGAAGGCATGAGACTGGTTGGCGATTCATCGCCCATTCTGGTAACGACTTCGCCGTCAGCACGTCCCAAAACGAGCGCTCCAAGCTGGGCGGCGTGGGTTTCATGTGGAAAGACGTCCTCCAAAAGAATGTAGAATGTGGCGGCTTCCACGTACAGCTCGGGTTGGGTGATCAGATCTACGGCGACCGGCTATGGAGGGAGGTGCCGCTGATGAAGCAATGGCTCGCGATGAGCGGAAGAGACAACAAGAGGAACACGCAGTGGACTGCTCGCCACGAGGAGGATGTCAGCCATGCTTACTTCCATTACTATACGAGCCACTTCGACCAGCCCTATCTACGAGAGGCCTTTGCTCAGATCCCTCACATTCTGCAAATTGACGACCATGACATGTAAGCGCGAGATTGAAGCCTGTGTGTATGACAATTCTAACGGTCAATAGCTTTGATGGATACGGCTCATACCCCGACTATATGCAGTCGTCTGCCATCTTTAAGAATACAGGTCGTATCGCAATGGACATGTACCTATTGTTCCAGCATCATACCACGGTTGAAATGATGCGCAATGTCAGCACCGACCATGACATCTTCACCATCACGGGAACTGGGTGGCATTTCGTCAAATACCTTGGTCCGGCAGTGACCGTTGTCGGACTTGACTGCCGCTCGGAACGAACTCAGGCTCGTGTGATGGCTGGGCCTACGTACCAGGGTATCTTCCCCAAGGTTGCGACCCTACCACCCAGCGTACAACATGTCATCTGGATGGTAGCGGTTCCCCTGATATATCCCAGATTAGACACCGTGGAGAGCTTGGCCAACACCGTTGCCGCGGGAAAGAAGGCCGTCAACACGACATACAATATCCTGGGCAAAGTCACAAGCTCCGTCGCTGGCGTTGTGGGTGGCAAGGAGGTGGTGGCACAGGGCTTCAACCAAGTCAAGAAGGCTGTTGGCAAATCTGGGCTCATGGGCAACGTCCTCAATCAGTTTGGTGAGCTGGATATTCAGGAGGTGCTCAAGGACATGTGGACACATGACTCCAAGGATCTCGAGAGGACGTACTTTATCCGAACGCTGCAGGGCATCTCACAGCAGAAAGGTGTCCGCATGACGTTCTTATCCGGAGGTAGGTTCCCAATCCTTGTTTTATATATGCTTATATGACTTGCGCTAACTCGCCTTCCGCAGATGTCAACTGTGCAGGAGCTGGTCTTGTGCACGACCCAACTCATCCCGGAGACCACAAGACAATGTACCAGATCATCACCTCGCCAATCGTATCCGCGCCTCAAAGCTCCTACGTCTTGAAGCTGCTTCACAACAACAAGATGCTCTACGTGCCGCAGAACGGACAGAAATCCACGCACGAGGTGTCCGATACCAAGGAAGACATGATGGAGATCTTCCACACCGACGCCAGCGGAGCGACGAGGGAGCTCAAGAAGCTCATGGGCCGCAGGAACTATGTGGCCTTTGTTGCGTACGACCACGACGCTGTCATGGCGCAGAGTCAGGCGCCGTTTAGCCCCAACCCTAGCATTCATAGCCAGCAGCAGGGCCTGTCGCGGTTGAGTCTTGCGGTTGACTTTGTGGTGCAGGGTGATGGTGCTTATACGGCTACGACCAAGTATGGGCCTGTGATTATTCCTCACCTGGAGTATGGAAGGTAAGGGGTCAGAATCCTTGGTTGCGTGCGATGAGTGAGGAGAGAAAGGAAGAAAGAGGAGGGAATGTAGGTGGCTATAGGGTTATGTCGAGAGGGATGAGAACATTTTATTGCCATGTATATCATGAGTTTGTGTACATAAAGATGAAAGAGAGCTGCTTCATCTGTTGTTATTCGTTTTGAGCATGTGCGTGGCGCTGCTGGTAGTTAGGAAAGAAGCAAGAGAGATGATGCAATCTTGAATAGAAGACAGTTGCTTGTAAGTTCGTGCTCTCTTGGGATTCTTGCTATGTATCTAGATTTTAATTCGACGGCACCATCGTCGGGGAACCTGTCCCGTCTTTTTTCGCGGAAAACAGTCGCTCACTCTTCTTTCGCCAAACGTATATATCTCTCGCCTTTACAAAGAAGCAAAAAGATGGAAAAAAGAAAATCATTAAATGTCAAACAGCTCTTTCAGGATGCGCATGGTATCCTCGGGGCCCTTGACGGAGTGGCCAATGGTCCTGGGGTCGCTGAAGATCTCCCAGTCGTTGCCACCCTCAAAGGTCTTGTCGCCGAAGAAGTGGATGTTCTTGTATGTGATGCCGTCGGGCTTCTTGGCCTCGTTCTCGAGGTGCTGCAGGCAGTAGGTCTTGTCCCAGCCGTTGGGGAAGACGTCGAAGGAGATTTGGCCGCCGATGGAGAAGCTAGAAGGTGAGGGGGGGAAAAAGGGGACATGTTAGCTGGAAGTTTGTATCAGAGAAGGCGGGAAGGGGAGGGATATGGGGAGAGGACGTACGTGAGACCGAGGTGTCCGAATCGCTCCTTGAGGGCGGCGACAAACTTCTGCCTGACCTTGGCCTCCTTGTCAAAGGCCTCGAAGTCGTTCCTCTCCTGGGTGCTGGCGTTCCTGCCGACGGGGCTGACGTTGATCATGCCGTTGCGGAACTCGACAAAGGTGCCCCTCTTGACGGGGATGTCGAGGTCGGCGATGTAGTGCAGGCAGAAGTTGACGAGCTCCTTGTACTGGGGCTCGCCGATCCAGCGGATGAAGCTGTTGGAGGCGAGGGGCTGGCCGAGCTTGTACGCCGTCAGGCCGTTTTCGGCGAAGCAGAAGTCGAAGAGGGAGGTGACGGGCGCGCCGGCGGGCTTGCCGAGCTGCTCTTCCTGCTTGACGAGGTCGGAGCCGCCGACGAAGCCGATGGCGCACTTTTGGCGGAGGGACTGGAGGAGGGAGAGGACTTCGGGGGAGGCGTCCTGTTGTGGTGGAGGAGATGTGTTAGTGGCGGTCGATATCAGAGATTTATAGGTAGGAATTGGGATATGAGGGAGAGTAGAAGAAGAAGGCTTTATGAGTTGTTCCAAGAGAGTTGGGAGGGGTTTGACTTACAAGACGAGCGGGAGTCAATGTGCCGTCGACGTCGAAGAGGCAGATGGTGTCCTTGAGAGGACGCTCCTCGAGAGGGGTGTAAGTAGGAACAGACATGGCGGGCAATTGATGACAGATGAAGCCGATTATGAGAAGACAAGTATATGAGGATTGACAAGGGGTATCAACAGGAAGGCTGGTTATAGAAGAAGAAGGGGAATATATGCAGTCTGGAGAAAAAAAAGACAACAGATTGAAGTTGTCCAGAAGTCGCAAAGGTTACAAGCGGGATGTCGAACCTGAGGGGTCAGAATCGCCGGGCGGTCAAGGCGAAAGACAGCCTCCCATTGGCTGCAGCTCGTGTTAGTGCGCAGGCGCCATTGGATGCGCTGCCCGTGTCCCCTGTGCTAACTGTATTTTATCTACAGGCGATCCTTTGGGGACCTTTTACAGGGGGGGGGGGGGGGGGGGGGGGGGGGGGGCAGTGCATCGAAGTTGTGACGGAGAGGAGCCTGGAAATGAAATAGACATCTGGTGACGAGCCACTAATTTCAGCATACGAGCCACGTTTCAGCAATTTTCCAACTTGGGCTGTTTGTACCTTATGCTGTTGGTGAACAAACGAGTAACTTAGAGAGTATGGGATACTGGGCGGTTGTTCATTGGCAAAGGCGTTCAGGGATCAATTGATCAGCTGGCTGTGATGGAATTGAAGGAGGTGCGAGCCATAGGTACACAGCCTCTGTTTGAAGTAAATGGGAGTGGTGCGTCACCCTAGAATCTTCAACACCAAGGGTTTTGCGGGCACATGCAGGTTGAGCATCATCACCGACAACATGACCGTATGTAGCAAGGACAACTATGACAGCGAGTGTGTCACTGTGCTTTCAATAGCATTATATCTGTTGCTGCTCCTACCAATACGGGTATTAAAGTCGCTATCCCATGTATGTATACAACTGCTTCCATCGATGATGAAGAAGTGATTCCAAGAAAGAGTGCTGTGCAAAGTAACGATGCTTCAAAGCTCATGCTCATGACGATGCATCAAATCAATATTCCCAGCCGTAACGTCATTTCCCCAAGAATCGTAAGCACATATACGTGTAACAATATACGCCTAGCAATACTTCATAAACACTTCTTCCTCGCATCGGTCAATCAAAATCCCCAAGTGCACCCGTAATCTCAACAACAACGTTGGTAATCGTGCTGGCCGACCAGATGGCAATCAGTGCCCAGCCGATCCTACGGCTCAGAATCCACTTGTTCAGAGGCACGGCGATGAGCAACCCAACGAGAATTACGAGCAGCGTGATGGACGAAATCATCAGGGTGCCCCCTATCTGGATCCGATACGGCTGGTACGCGTAATTATCTCCCGGGTGCTTGTGCTTGTGGCGGTTCGCGTCTTCAACCATCATCAAAACACCGCCCACGCCTATGCCAAGCAGGATGTTGAGCATTGGCCCTCCAAAGCAGGCAGACCTGCAGCAAGCAATCTCGGTCAGCAACCCTAAGCATAAGAAAGAGGTAACCTCGCTGCACTTACAATGCCATGACGGGATATCCAAGTCGAGCCACCGTAATATCAGCCACCAGATCGCCCACACTGTTGCCAGCCGCAAAGATGGTGAGACCGAGCAAAGCTTCAGAGATACCCAAGACCACGCCAAACGTTTTCAAAACACCCACAACCTCGCCAGCAACAGTCGATATCCAGGCTATGCTGATGACGAATCCCAAGAAGCAAAACAAAAAGTGGTTATCCGGTCGCTTCTGCTCCGAAGTAAGCAGAAGCATGGCCGCGAGCAGGACCAGCGACCCAAGAAGCGTCCACAGAATCATGCGCACCAGTGTGCCCTTGGGGTCCGCCCAGTCTTCCGAGAGGTTTGCCCAGACAATGAAGACGACGAAAAGCGGCCCCGTGAAGAGTTGGAGGCAGACGAGCCAGCGGTTCCATCCCAGCTTCTCCTGGCTTCCCTGACTGATGGATCGAACTTCGGACAGGGGCTTGGGCGCGCCAGGCTCATGGGTGCAAGGAGACACAGCCAAGGTGTCTTCATTCGGCAGTTCCAGAAGCGGTGTTCGAACGCCCCCAGTCAGAGCATCGCTATTTCGGCGCTGCATCGAGTATCTCCGGAACCGCTCCCATTCATTCTCGGGTTCGATCTCGCCTGGCTGGATCGATATGGGCGGAGCTGAGTGTCCGATTCCCCCATGACCAGAAACGTAGGAAACGCCGTCGTCCATAGACTCGGCTTCCCCAGACGTCTCTGGCTCCACAACCGGGAGCGTTATGACCAAGAGAAAGATGCTTGGTACAGATATGACGCTGATGAGCTTGTCCCACAATGCCTTTTCTTTCCACCCTTGCAATGTCGGGAAGAGGGTAGCAAGGAGAACGTGGGGCGCGGGGAGAAACGAGTACGGCCACCATCTAACCGGCCGCGAGGCAGCCTCTGTACTGCCCAGAGCGGCGAATGGGCTCTCGTGCACAGTAGCTGAAGGCGGGAGAGTGCTGAAACCAACCTGCTCCTGCTGCGTGTTTGGCGTCATGGATCTAGGCGAGTCACTATAGTGAGGAAACGGCAAGACGGGAGATGTTGTGCTGCTCAAGCTGCCGCGTCGAGTCGGTATCTGCAGCTGGAGACGAGGCGTGAGGGCTTCCCCGTGCGGTGGCAGATGATGGCTACCAGCCGCCGCTCCTGTCGAGTCGATGGGAGGGGGGGCCAGTTTGCCGCCAACCTGGTACGACGGCGCAGGGCTCGCCGTCCTTTGGCTGCCAGCACCGTCATGGGGAGGAACCAGACTCGAATCAGAATCATCTTGTACAGAAACCAGAAAGTCTTCGGGCACAGATGCTGACACCGGGGCAGTTCCGTGCGACCTGGCCCTCTCTCTCCCGCTGGCGGTTGTGGCATCATAAGCCGAAGCATGTCGTTGCATGGGAGCTACTATTTCAGAGAGGGCGCTCGTGCTACCTCTCCGCCCTCTGTAAACGTGGTTTTCGGAGTAACTCCTGGCCGGGATAGGTGAGAGCTGGAGGTTGCTCTCACGCTGCAAATGTGCCAGGGCAGACCTGAACTCCAATGCTCCGATCAGACTGGGTCGAATGGGCGTGATTGTGTTTCTCCGCTTCCCCTGAGGACGCAAGACTCGCATGCTCCTGGTCACCTCTGCCGCAACCATCCTTTCACGGTCTTCGTCCGTTTCCGCGCTCTCATCGCTCATGGGTGTCTCAGCTGCCTGACCATCAACCTCGATGATCGGGCCGCGCTCCAACGCTGAGAGGATGTTTTCCCCGATAGTGCTTGGCGCATGTCTCGCCGGCTCTTGGCTCGCTTCATCGGGCTCGTCTCGGTATGGCTCGCCAGCCAGCTCGTCGCCGCTGCGACCAGGCAGTCCATAGAAGTGGCTGCGTGCCTCTCCTTCTATGCGCAGCAAACGCTTCCTCCTCGTGGTGTACCAATGCCATCCAACAACAGTGACGACGTATAGAACGTAATACCCAATCATGGCGCAACACTCCCAGAATCGCAGCTGTCCGTCGGCCAAAAACCCCATAGTAAAGGCGACTGCAACGATGAAGAAGCATACATCTCTGGCGTAAGTCCGCCGGTCTACCCTGAACTCTCTGACCAGGGCCATCGACCCCGCCACGACGCCCGTGATGAAGCTGGCAGCGCCGATGAGCTCGCCGACAGCCATGCTCGCGCTGTTAGAGCTCATGGCTGCAAAGGTGCTGAAGACATCGGGAGAGCCGTTGCCGAAGGCGAGGAACGTGACGCCGGCAAGACTTTCGCTGAGGCCCAGAATGGTCGCAATCGTGCTAAGGTTGACGCTGAAGAAGTCGCTCGCCGCAATGCCGATCGTGGTGAACAAGAGCCCGAGCCATGACACCAGGAGGACAAAGGCAAGTGGCTGCGCTTTGCCTAGCCTGCAGTAATAAAGCTGGAGGTAGGGAAGAAGCCCGGCATCCTCATCGTGGCAGTAGGATTGGACAAAGGCGCACTTGTCTTTGGCAGTGTGCACCTGGCGGCATTCGGGCTTGTCGCTGGAGCGCCTGAGCAGCTCTAGGCCATTTTGATTCTCGCCGAGGTGATGGTGATGGTGCTGTCTTTGCGACGTCTGTGCCCAGAACGAGTACGCGGCCAGCGCCGACATCAGCAGGACGGTGGTGTAGAAGGGCCGGGAGCTCAAACGGCCCCGTCTGGCGTTTGTTGTCCGCATGCTGGTCGCATCGACATGTCGCGGGCTTGCGATCGAGAGACTTGCTCGAGGCGAGTTGGGCGCTCTGGCCTTGATAATGGACGATCACGACCGTCCCATCGGTTGTGGGTTGCTGCGATAATGAAAGTGGAATGACGACGATGCGCCCCAGCAGCCCGATTACGTTAGGCAAGCGTGGCGGTGCGTGCGTCTCCCGGCGTCTGGGGACCTTTTTCTGAGCTCCGGGGGGGGCGCGGGCTCGCGTGGCAGCCTTGATTGTGGCCGATAAGGTACTCGCAAGGTACGGGTGACCGGACTAGCAGCACTTGCGTGCAGATGATTGTGAACTCTCCACCGGTGACAAGATTTCAAGTTATTGGGCATAACCGCTTCGTGTTTCTTTAGGAGCATGAAGCTGAGACACTTGGAATGAAAAATAGTACCTCTTCTTCAGAGAACTCACACTGTCGTAAGAAAGGAACAGCTTGGTGGCAACATGGCCCATTAGGTTCTGACTGTGCTGCTTCGGTTCCAGGTACCTTGCTGTACCTTTTCCAAGCTTGAAGCGCTACCTCAACCATACCTTAACTTAAGCCAGTCGTGGCGCGTAGTGCAGGTACCTTAGTACTTAGGTACCTAGCTTTCCATAATTCACCACCATCTGATTGGCTCCCAATGGAGAGGTGCGGCGCACAACTGTGGCTGGTGCGGAGTGTTACCTGTTCGTGTTTACACCTAGAAAGTCAACAGTAAACAAAAATCAAGACTGAATCGAGACGCGGCAGAGGCTTTGCCTCGCACACCCGAGAACAAGCCCTAGACGCCCAGCAAGCAAAGCAGCTTTTCCGCAATGCCTCGAGTTGCTCAGGTGCCACGCGCCGGTGGCGTCAAGCCGTCGTCAGCGTCCATCGGGGGCTCGCCGTACAATTCTCCCATCAAGTGAGCATCATGATACCCAAACAAACCTCCCCTTACGGCGGCGCTTTCTGACGGGATGATGTGTGACAGGATCCCCCTCAACGACGATGCGCAAGAAAAGGGCCAGCGGATGAACAACAGGAAAGCTCTCCAAGAGAAGCAGATCAACGAGATCAAGAGGGCGGCGACCCCGCGCAAGAGCATTGCAAGGCTGGAAGATCTGGACAATGCTTCGCAAAGCCCCTATACCGGCACACCCCGGGGGGCAAGAGGCTTGGTGGACGACGAGGATCCCATCATGGTCGGAGGGGTCTCGGTGACGCCTATGAAGCGTGTTCCCCTTCTGGCCAACTTTGAGGAGTGGATGAAGATGGCTACCGACAACAAGATCAACGCCTCCAACTCGTGGAACTTTGCCCTCATCGACTACTTCCACGACATGTCCCTGCTCAAGGAAGGCGATGGTGTCAACTTCCAGAAGGCGAGTTGCACACTGGACGGATGTGTCAAGATTTACACAAATCGAATCGACAGCGTCGCAACCGAGACTGGCAAGCTGCTGAGCGGTCTCGCAGACAGCAACAACAAGAAGAAGGATCGCGATGCTGAAGACGGGACTGCCGAAGGCGAAGAGAGCGAGGAAGAGGTCGACGAAAATGGCAACGTCAAGAAGAAGACGAAGAAGAAGGTAAAAAAGAGCCTGCCATGCTATGGGAAGTCACCCTTTCTGTTCTTTGAGCTAACCGGCCTGCGCCATCAATCAGGTACAGAGATCGTCCGAAGCAACACTGGCACCATCATTTGCCTCCCTGCAGCTCAAGAAATTCGAACTCGAATTCGCCGTCGATCCCCTCTTCAAGAAGGCCTCCGCCGACTTCGACGAGGGAGGCGCCAAGGGTCTGTTACTCAATCACCTCATGATTGACTCCCAGGGCCGCATTGTATTCGACAGCAGCGATGATGCTGGTGATGCGGACGGCAAGAAGAAAGAAGGCCAGCTGGATGAAGATGGAGACGAGGAAGATGACGGAAGTAACGAGCACAGTCAGTTGGAGAAGAACAGGGCCCAGCATCAGGATCAAGACGGTGACCAGCAGATGATGGATGTGGATGTCGATATGGATGCCGACGCCAACGCCAATGTCGATGCCGAT
Source organism: Trichoderma ghanense (assembly GCF_004382785.1). Taxonomy (NCBI): domain Eukaryota; kingdom Fungi; phylum Ascomycota; class Sordariomycetes; order Hypocreales; family Hypocreaceae; genus Trichoderma; species Trichoderma ghanense. The sequence continues at coordinate 1,006,465 of NW_027395664.1, read as the reverse complement.
GCCACCGACGACGTGAAGATTGACATTGCAGCTCTTGGCCAACGATTCTTCCCCGACCTAAGCCTACTAGACGAGCTTGATATCTGCCCGTCATTGAAGAGTTTTGAGCTGGGAGATCCCTCCGGCTCGATGGATATCCCCTTCCTCAAGGCTCCGGAAGACTGGAGACAGGAGCAGGACAAGGATAAGAGCTTCGGCGCCCGGGGTGATAAGTCCGGCATGTTTATCGACGAAGATGCGCCAGCCGGCTTTGATGACGACGACCTGGGCCTGGGCAACTTTGACGCCGCCGGCGATGTGGCTTTCGGTGAGGGCGGTGAAGCCTGGGCTCGTGAGGCTGCTCTCGAGCCCCAGATGCGTGTATATGACGCCGGTTCAGATGGCGCCGAAGGCGGAGACGGGGAGGGCTTCGACGAAAACGGCGAGTATATCGTGTCCATGGCCAACTCGCAGAATGCCGACAAGATGCATCAAGACATCTTGAGCTTTTTCGACCAGGCGTTGCAGAAGAACTGGGCCAGTGCGGAACATTGGAGGATTCGCAAGATCAAAGACGTCAACAAGCCAGCAGGAGAGTCGAAGAAGCGTAAGGAGAAGGAGCCTTTCGAGATCGATTTTCATGCGCCTCTAAGCCCCAGCCAGTCCGACGTCATCTACACTCAAGCCTCTAGCAATTCAGCGGTCTGTCTGCCCAAGAAGGATTGGAAATCGAAATCAAGGAACCTGCTGCCTGATGATAAGCATTTCACCTCAAAAGTCTTGCTGAATCTCTTCCTCAAGCCCAAGTCACGCCTGGCTCAGAGGCGGGCAGGATTTGGTGCCCGCACGGGTGGCCAAGGCTATGGCGCCCAGGATAACAATCGCCAACCGGCAGGAGAACTGGATGAGGCGTTTTGGGCACAGCAGAAGGCCCCAGAGGATGTTGCCCTGCCTCAAGGCGATTACGACGCCGACTTCTTCCAGGATGACGGTCTGCCGTTCCCCGGCGGTGATGACGCAGACGATGATGACCTCGAGTTTTCAGACGCCCGGGAACACTTGTCACCGGGAGCTGAAGGGGATGTGGGCATGACGGAAGGCATTGGGATGACGGCCTTGCTGAACGGAGAGACCATGAATACCATGGGCGCCTTTGGCACGACGCTCATCACCCAGACACGCCGTGTGCGTCCCGAATACGTCCAGTATGCGAGGGTTGCCAAGAAGGTGGACGTGCGCCGTCTTAAAGAGAACCTATGGAAGGGCCTGGAAGAGTTGGAGGTATGTACAATGTCATTTGATCTCCTCCATCTACCAGTTTGCTAACGACTAGGTCACACAGAAACCCGCCGAACAGCCGCTGTCAGCCTCGACTGGGCGGACATTGTCGCCGCCAAGCTCAGGGGAAGAGACCACTCTCAAGTTCACCGAAGTGATGAATTCGCTACAATCGGTGTACCCCAAGCCTGTCATGGCCGACATTTCCACGTCGTACTGCTTCATCTGCCTGCTTCATCTGGCCAACGAAAAGGGGCTTGTGATCGAAAACACGGAGGGACTGAATGAGCTGGATATTCGGAGAGACTGGACAGCGGAGATTACAGAAGGCGCCGTGTAAATTGGCAGTTACCTTGAGATGGTGGCTCGCAGCTTCTAATGAGTTATATGATGAATGACTTCGTGGTAACCTCTTTTCTGATGTCATATTCCTCCGAATTGCCAGGTTTTTGAAATTGAGCCAGTAGAAAAGCCCAGGACAATGATGAGATACCTGAGATGGTTTCTTATCAGGAGATAAGGCAAGGCTCCCTTTTTTATTATCGGGGCAGGCGCTGTGCTAGTTCCTTATGAGCAAGGAGTAAGAGCTCCTGCCTCACATGACTGTACCATCCCTCCTACCTCATGCCTTAACCTCTGACCACCTCGGACTTGAACCAATCCATATCAACGCCTATCCAAATGCCAATCGGTCTCTCGATATACAAACGACATGAAGAATGAAGAAGAGAAGACCAGGAGAAAAATGGGAAGATGAAACGAAAAGCAGAAAAAGAAGTAGGAGGAAGAAAGGGGAAACGAAAGGTGAGGCCATGGATGAGCATCGTCTCTAGACCTCGATTGCTGATGATATTGTCCTAGGCATGGTCGGCCTTTCCCTCTCCGTCAACACAAGCTTCCTCTCACGAACCAGCCCGTGGGGTATCTGAATGTGTTTCCGACGATGAGCAAGACGTCCGCAAACAGCAGAACAAAGGCTATATTGCAAGTTCTTTGCCTTCTCTGTGACAGCTCCATGAAATGACCACAGCCGACTGAGCACGTGGTCCCCAATAGCAGACCACTGGGGGGTCTGCGAGTTTCTCCAACAACACCAGTTGAGTCGACCAGAAAAAAAAATGCGACTAAATTTGGCGAGGCTGACCAACAATTTCGCCGGCTCTTAACAGAGCGTTCACCCCATCAAGCCCGCTAACGCGCATGGGAGAGGGACTGGGCGGCGGTTCGTTTGCCGGAGTCATCAGCACATCCCCGTTGCTCGTCTCCTCGAACTTCATATGCTGGAAAGCTGAAGAAGCGACCTGGAAGCCTTAAGCACCGCATGTTAGCTGCTTTTCTCAAAGACTTGGGCCTCTCTCGAGGATAAATACCGTATCCCTTAGGCCCCTGATATTGCCTCTTTTGCTCAATCGGACTGGCAACATAGTGGGACGTATACGATGGCATCTCGTCTATGCGCTGAGGCGGTTGGCCTTCATCCGACGATAAGAGTGCATGGATTGGCATGTGGCCATTGCTTAACCTACTACTCAGGCTGCTTGATGACGCAGTCGGTATACTGCTTCCACCAGATGATGGCTCGTGATGAAGGGACGGCCTCGAGTCAACTGGCCACGAGGGTGTTCCTTGGGATATGGACCGTCTGGGATGATCAGCTTGTGCCAATCCATGTACGAGCCCGGAGTTGTTTGCCACCGGGGCGCCCGGTTGACCTTGTCTGTCGGCCAGCAAATCGAAGACTGATGGCAGAACTTGCTGGGGCGTGTCGGCTTGGTGTTCCCTCTCTCTCCCTGCTGAATATCGCCGACGAGAGCGCGGCTCGCTTTGTGTGGGTACGTCGCCATTCGGTTGTGCCTGCGCTGGATACGTCCCATTGCCCGCCATGGTGTGATGAGTTCCTGAAGGGGAGTGCATCGAGTTCGAGCTGTTATGTCGAAGGCTAGGAGGCTCGCGAGATTCGCTTTCACGCATCCTCTCGCTGCTACTGCCGCTGCCACTCGCTGTTGAGGTCGAGCCGCGCATGGCTATTCGTTTCGCATTCTCTTGGTCTAAGTCGGAACAAACAAAAACATCAGCTTCAACTGTACCCACCCCACAGGTACAATACTGATTCAGGAAAACCACGGACCTCGCCTGATTTTGGCTTGCTTCTCGTTGAAGTCTTGGAGATATTTCATGTACTCTTGATATTGCGGAGTCTGCTTGTAGAGTGCCATTTCTCGATAATAGCGCTCCTTATCCGCTCTCGCCTGTGCTTCATAATACTCTCTCTCTTGCAATGGGAGGTTTTGCCAATTGCCCCCTACGAGCTTGGCTATTGCTACGAAAGAGAGAGAAGGGTCTTTTTTCAAGTCCTCCCTGAGCTCTACCGTGACGGGTCAGCCAGTCAATTCCCAATTTGCCAACACAAAAGCAGGGGCGCACAACATTGGAACTCACTATTTGAAAAGAGCACATAGGCGCTCATCGGCCGTGGGGGGGCATTTTCGTCGGGCTGTGAGTACAGGGTATTAGCAGACGCAATCTTGCCCAAGGGAGGCCGCTTGACCGATTGAGCTATACCTTGGGGTGTCGGCGGTATTTGCGCTTCGCGGTGCTGCTTCCGCCATTGCCAGCATGGCAAGGGGCTTCCCGTTTTCTATGAGAGCCGTCATACTTTTCATCTTCGATGGCAGCTTTTACCGACGATAATGAGATGCTGGGATCGATTCCCCTTGCATTGGCGATTCGCCGTTGAAGTTTCTGAGGATGTCCGCGGTCAGTACCCTGCTCACGGCTTTTGCGACTTGATACTTACTCGCCGATGGCCGAGCTTGACTCCTAAAGCATCGCTGAGAGTCTAGTTAGCCTTCCTGAAGAAACGCATTACACGCCACCGCGGCAATCTACCCACAGATCAGACTCTTGAATATCGAGGATGGTGTCCCAAGTGTCGAAGCCATGCTCAACAAAGGCGTCGAGATACTGAGAGATGCCAAGCTCCTTGAAGATTTCCTCCAGCTCTCTGCTCGCTTGATTTGACGGCATTTTGGGCTGGCATCAAACTGCAGGTGTGGAGCCGAGATGCAAGTCGAGGTTGCCACAACCAGATCTTCGCCGGTTCGACGAATCGATGGTATGGCCGTTTACCGAGGTCGAGGGGGAATCTTCTCGCACCCGGGGGAGAATACGGGTATGGGCTTGCTTGCCCAACGAGGGCCTTTTCTCTGGGCAGTGGCCGACGACCTCTGTTGAAGCAGGCTTTTCTATGGCGTTCAGCGTCGATCTCCGACTGTCTCCAAGAAGGAAAAGTAACTGGGCGTGGTGGTGCGTCAAGATTTCGCGGAAAGCGGCAACCGGCTCTTCGTGGCAACAGCAGATTCTACCATCAACGGGATCGAGAGAATGTGAACAGTTTCCAATGGACAAAGGGTCCCTTCATCGATCAGTCCAGTCCAAGGTCGATCTCTCAGTTCCAGTCAGCCGGGACAGTGAGCTGAGCGATGAAGATGAAACTTCTGCTTAGTATGGTCGAGTAATGGACTAATGTCTTGTCGAGGACATATAACTGCCTTGTCTGATGAATAAACTCGAACCCAGCACGCCCTTGACTGGGCGCAAACGTACGATTTGGGAGATTCGATATCAGGAAAGGCGAAAACTAAGCGAGCCTATTTCAAGCAAGCTTCGCCACCTTCTTTGGCAAAGTCGAGCATCTCGATCCGCAGCAGCAGGGTTGTCAAGGGTACTGTATGTACGAGACACTGGAGCTGCTGGCCAAGGAAATACTTGGGGCAGAAGGAGAGAATTAAGACCTCAGAGGGTTCTGGGTTTCTCCCAGATACCGAGAAATCAAGATTGATCACGGTCTGTCAGCCTTGAAATAAGTACAATCAAGGCGACTGCAAATGGCCAATGGATCTCCCAGAGAGGCGTAAGCGGAGGAGGCAGCGAGGTACGAAGTATGGGAATCGAGATTGAAAGTTCTTAGGTTGGAAAGGACACAACCATGCCGGACACTCTTCTCACGGCAGAGACAAGAAACATGGGGACTGGTTAGGTTTCGGTGGTGCTATGACGGACACACTGCTTGTCAGCATCTCTCCTTGGAACGGAATGGCAAGGTTTCAACATGCCCCGCGGCACTGTATGTCTGATGTACCCTTTTTTCCCTTCTTCGTCCCCTTCTAGCACCTTTTGGGACCCAGATTTAACGGAACGTTTATCGAGCTTGGCCAGGGTATCTTAGTTGAGTATATGGGGGGTGTAGGCAGAGAGATGCGGCTTTGGGGGTTGAGGAGACTGTCATGGGGAAAAAGGAAACCGAGAAGGAGAAAAGGTACTGGTGGACTCATGCGAAAGATGGGAAACAGCACGGGGTTTTTGCGATGACAAGAGAATGGAATTTGGAGGGAGGGATTACTGGAGAGGGGAGATGGGTAGGGCATGGCAAGGGTAGGCGTGTCGCTATCACAGAAACCCGGCCTGTACTTTGCCCAGGCCGTCTCTTGACACCGACGACACGGTGATGGAAGGGGATGGTCTTCGTTCGATTTGGTCCAGGACCACAAAACGGACGGCTAGGGGAAATCGGCAGCGAAGTGAGGGATCGGACCTGGAAGCTCGGACGGAGTCCACGAGCTAATACGGCAGGCAGACCAACAGGACGGGCCCACAACGCTGTGTGTGCTGCAACTTGACAGCCCTGATTGCTGGGCGGCCAGAGAAACGGTGGTGTACGAAAAGCTCTTGGGTAAGGCAGGTGTGAGAGCAGTGGCTATGGTTATTCTGGTTCTCACATGCTGCGACGGTATGTATGTGCAAAGTGAGGAGGAAAGATGACGATGACCTGATCGGGAGACGTCAGATGGGTTCTAAGGAGTTGGAAGCCCAGCAACTTGATGTGAATAGGGCCGAGATGTCTGGCCTCTCATCAAGATCTGGGAAATCTCGACGCATCACCGTTTTCGCATGTCGTATCCGAAAGATCAAGATCAGTTACTAGGCTACCGTCGCGGGAGATCTCTCACACGCACAGGCCGCCACAACTTACGGTACGACGACGACCACCACCACTACTACCACTACCACTACACAATGCTGAGTAGGGAGCGAACCTGTCGTTGATTGTAGGATTACAGAAACATGACGGATGCTTGGTACCGTAGCCAAGCAGGATGGGTCCACCACAGGAGGTCTCGCCTGAAACTTGGCTACGAAGCGCTCCGTTTCTCGCGCTTCAGATGAAGCAACCAAGGCAACTCATACGGCTAGGCGGTAATTAAGTGCAACAAGCGACGCCACGCAAAAGATCTACCACTTTGTGATAGCTTGCCGCCCCATGACGAGAAGCACCAGACGGGGTGGTTGATCCCAAACGGTGGGCTGTACGTAGGTAGCACAAACGGTCAAGTGCAGCTCCCATGGTATGTCCAGCACCAGATGCTCCTTGACCGTCCATGCTACGCGAACGGCCCACGAAACATGCAATAACGGGTGAAGAGTGAGGAGGAGAGCTGAAAAGAAGAGCTAACTAACATGGGGAGGTTTCGAGGCAGGGATTCGCGGGTATCAAACCTTCTTTGACCTCTTTGGGACTCGGTTTGGTGCCCCTTGGTGCTGAACGTTCAAAGAATACGCCCATTGGGAAGCTCTACGGGGAAGTCCTTGAGCCGCCGCTGCTTATTATTAGCTGAGACAGAAATCGTACCTGTGCTTACTTCCTGAGGATGAGGGAAAAGGGGGCAGGGGGTGGAGGGAAACGGTGCTGTTTGCTGCAACAGAATGCCTAGGAACGAGCAAGAAGTCGCATCGACATGGTTCAGACAGCTGGGGGGAGCTCGACTAGCTTAGCTAACAAGGCTAGTCGCCCTCCGCTTCTTACAGCACAAGCCAGACGATTTCGGGCGCCTGGCTGTTGTCGGGGCACCGCATTGGTCCGAAGGGGGCAGCGATCTCGATCCCATTCAAGCTTCTGGGCTCGTGGCTTCAGGCCAGTGGATGGGCCTAGGCAAGGGAAAGAGGCATGGGGCCAGGCACCGGGTGAGAAGTGAGAGCGGGCGAGTCGGTTGGGAGGCGAAAAAGAGAAAAAAAAAGAAAGAAAAAAAGACGACGAAAAGCGGCAGAAGCACGACGAAGAGTCGGCCTATCACAGCCGCAGTTGGGCGCTACGTCACAAACATGGACGGCCCGGGGTGAGTTTCCTATGGAACTTTGGGCCCTCCCATGCCGGCACAACGAAAAAAAGGGAGCAACCTTGATCATGGAGGCTGCTGGGAATCGAGGTGGACGCCTGGGAATCGGCTTGGAGTCACGCCACTCTGCCTGTCTGGACGGGGGACGATCGAGGAGGTCAGACACTCATCTTTTCCTCCTTACTTTGCGCCGCGCCTTCAAGGTCCTGTTTGCTGCGCTACCTATGACTGCTTCGTCGAACAACGGATCTTCTCTCGAAGCGGCGAGGAGGAGATGATGATGTGAAGCGAAGTAGGGCAAACTGAGGGACGAACGCCGGGGTCGACACAACGACGCTTTTCTCGAACGAAACAAAGAAGATTTAGCACGGGCGAAGGGGACAGAGAGGGAAAGGTGAGAAAAAAGAAAAGGAAATGCCCGCCGGCAATGTCTCATCTCGTACATCCGCCCAAGACACAAAACAGCTGGTCGGGGGCGGTTTGCCAAATTGGGGCAGCGATACGTGCTTCTTTTTTCCCAGCCACATCAAACGGCGCGGCCATTTGACGTTGCTCGGTGCAATATGAGCTGCTGCTCATTGTTTGCTATGGAGTAGGCGATGTTTGTACGCTGAGAGGCGTCATATTAAGATGTGCGCCCATGATGGAGGGAGGCGTGACGGGCAGTTTGCAACCACGTCGAAGGCACCGTCTCCCGCGCAAAGGAGAAAATTGAACGAATGACAGCTCGCCTCACCGCAGCAGGGGGAAGAAAGAAGCAAGAGAGAAATTAGAGGAAAAAAAAAAAAAAAAAAAAAAAAAAAAAAAAAAAAAAAAAAAAAAAAAAAAAAAAAAAAAAAAAAAAAAAAAAAAAAAAAAAAAAAAAAAAAAAAAAAAAAAAAAAAAAAAAAAAAAAAAAAAAAAAAAAAAAAAAAAAAAAAAAAAAAAAAAAAAAAAAAAAAAAAAAAAAAAAAAAAAAAAAAAAAAAAAAAAAAAAAAAAAAAAAAAAAAAAAAAAAAAAAAAAAAAAAAAAAAAAAAAAAAAAAAAAAAAAAAAAAAAAAAAAAAAAAAAAAAAAAAAAAAAAAAAAAAAAAAAAAAAAAAAAAAAAAAAAAAAAAAAAAAAAAAAAAAAAAAAAAAAAAAAAAAAAAAAAAAAAAAAAAAAAAAAAAAAAAAAAAAAAAAAAAAAAAAAAAAAAAAAAAAAAAAAAAAAAAAAAAAAAAAAAAAAAAAAAAAAAAAAAAAAAAAAAAAAAAAAAAAAAAAAAAAAAAAAAAAAAAAAAAAAAAAAAAAAAAAAAAAAAAAAAAAAAAAAAAAAAAAAAAAAAAAAAAAAAAAAAAAAAAAAAAAAAAAAAAAAAAAAAAAAAAAAAAAAAAAAAAAAAAAAAAAAAAAAAAAAAAAAAAAAAAAAAAAAAAAAAAAAAAAAAAAAAAAAAAAAAAAAAAAAAAAAAAAAAAAAAAAAAAAAAAAAAAAAAAAAAAAAAAAAAAAAAAAAAAAAAAAAAAAAAAAAAAAAAAAAAAAAAAAAAAAAAAAAAAAAAAAAAAAAAAAAAAAAAAAAAAAAAAAAAAAAAAAAAAAAAAAAAAAAAAAAAAAAAAAAAAAAAAAAAAAAAAAAAAAAAAAAAAAAAAAAAAAAAAAAAAAAAAAAAAAAAAAAAAAAAAAAAAAAAAAAAAAAAAAAAAAAAAAAAAAAAAAAAAAAAAAAAAAAAAAAAAAAAAAAAAAAAAAAAAAAAAAAAAAAAAAAAAAAAAAAAAAAAAAAAAAAAAAAAAAAAAAAAAAAAAAAAAAAAAAAAAAAAAAAAAAAAAAAAAAAAAAAAAAAAAAAAAAAAAAAAAAAAAAAAAAAAAAAAAAAAAAAAAAAAAAAAAAAAAAAAAAAAAAAAAAAAAAAAAAAAAAAAAAAAAAAAAAAAAAAAAAAAAAAAAAAAAAAAAAAAAAAAAAAAAAAAAAAAAAAAAAAAAAAAAAAAAAAAAAAAAAAAAAAAAAAAAAAAAAAAAAAAAAAAAAAAAAAAAAAAAAAAAAAAAAAAAAAAAAAAAAAAAAAAAAAAAAAAAAAAAAAAAAAAAAAAAAAAAAAAAAAAAAAAAAAAAAAAAAAAAAAAAANGGGGGGGGGGGCGGGGGAGGAGGAAACTGACAGAAGCTCGCTCTGGTGTAGGAACGGAGTTGCCGTCCAGAAGAAGGGGATTTGATCGACACACGATGGCACCGTACTGGGTTCGCCCGGAGGAGTTATCGTACATGTGCCGAGCTCAACTGCCCTGCTAGTCTAATGCTTGGCTTTGAAAAAGGCAGGACAAGACAAGACAAGACATACATTTGATACTACTGCTCCGTTCTCCTACAGGTGTACTTGAACTTCAAGTACTGGCAGGGTTTCTGGGGTGCTGCACTTTGTCGACCATCCATGCCGGCGGAACGGCCTTCCGTCTGCAAGCCGTCCCTCCCCTTTTGTTTGGAGAAAGGACAAGCTTTCATCGGCCGTTTGGCGCAGGAGCTTGAAGCAAGCCGAGGTGTGTTTGTGTGTGTGTGTGCCTGGTTCAACCGCTACTGAGCCTTGTTGGGGTTGGGAAACGGGAATGCGAATGCCACCTTGGCTGTTTTACATGGCCCTTGTATCATATGTAAGGCGTCTTGGCTGGGGTTTGGAGTGATTCCATGGGATGGGAATGTGATATGTGAGCCGTAGGTGTTGTGCCGTCGATTCGCCTTGATATCAATCGCCTGCAATACGAGCATGCGAGCTGTAAGATGCACTAACAAAAGAAGAGACAGGTCTAGGCGGGTTGACGGGGGACGTTCATGATGCTGAAAGTACATTCCCATGTACTTTTGCCTACCAGCAAGTGGCCCTCGGAACGAGAAGAGCGAAAAGACGAAGCCAGAAAGATGCGTTTCTGTTTTCCCCATGATGGTGGAACAACGATCAGAATCGTAGATGCAATGCCTTCCAAGTCACGATGCGAGCAGATTCCCATACAAAGCAAGGGTCATCACGTGAGCCTTGCTTTGATGACAAAAAAAAAAAAAAAAGGGTACGGAGGAACATCTGCATTCCGTTCGTTGGCCTTTTTGGGAGGCAAGGCAACAAGGCAGAAGAATGCTCAGCCTTGCAGCTTCGTCAACGGCATCTCTTGAACTTGTTTGTTTGCCATCAAACATTTTCTTCGTAACGGGCATTCCATCAGGGCTACGATTGATTGGATTTGACTTGCACAGATATAATCAGTGAGGACTCGGAAGATTGCAAAGGGAGTTTGTCGAGGATAGTCCGGGACGTTCAGCATGACTGCGTCATCGGACAGTCCCAGTCCCTCGGGAACTTCGTCTCAGCGCGAGGCTGGTGCTGGTGCTGGTGCTGGTGCTGAGGGTGATCTCGCTCAGGTATGTCTGCTCAAGTTACCAGTGATATTGAAAGCCTTCAAGACTACTTTTCATGAGTCTCGGCGATCAGAAACTCGAGTCAACACCCCCCTTGTATCTGAGCATCAAGTGTCATTGTCATTGCCTTTATTGACTGCTCTTGTTCTCCTGTTTGGTAAATCAGCTTTGCAGATTGGGGAGTGAACATGGTATCTTGTTTTTTTTTATATATATATCATTCCATTCTACAGAGCAGAGTTACTTTGCATAGTCCATGAGATCATGGCTAACCACATATCCTTTACCAGGCGCTCAGAGATCTCGCTAGGTAAAGATGCCCGTCCCTTCAACCTCCCAGTTCATCGCCCTCACCAACACACACACACACATCTCCCCTCTTCACTCCCCCATCATCATTCTTCCCAACTGCTGTTTTCCAGCCCACTCCCCCCCCCCTCTCTCTCTACCAAATCCCATTCTTCTCTTCTCCTACACATAATCCTCCCCATCCCATCCCATCCCATCCCATCAGAGAGAGAAGAAAGAACAAGAGCTCACCCCTCAAAAGAGGCGAACAAGCCGCCACAGCAATGGAAGCAAACCTCACCAACCTCGAATCAAAACTTGACGCCCTCCTCGCCGCCTTTGAATCCCTGGAAGAAGACCAAGAAGAAGGAAAAGGGCGCAAGGAGCACACCAACGACGGAGGACGGTGAAAAGAAAAACTTAGAGTGGCGGGGGAAAGAAGGAGAAGTGAAGAATTAAAAGAAAACCCCTCTCGGCGTTTGTCTCGTGCCTCTTTTTGTCCTTTTTATCGTTGTCGTTCCTTTTTGGGTTGCTTTTGTTTCGGGGGGGGGGGGGGGGAATTGAAGCATCAAGAAACTGAAGATTGGCATGCCAATACACAAGACCTACGCGCCGAGATGCTATGAACCACGAAATGTTTCGNCTTATTTCGCAGGCTTCGTTGTGTTTCACAGATATATAGAACTAAATCACGCTTTCAGAAGTCTGGATAGATGGAAAGTGAGTTCTGAATAGGCAACAGTGTAAACATTCATGCCAGGAGCATGAACTAAAGCCAAGCATACATCTAAACAAGTTACGCATCAAACATCAACAGTCATCAACGTCACCAGCAGGCAAGACAAAAACAAATCACCACCAGACAAGACATGATAGAAACAGAGCAATCAAACAGTCCGAAACGAAAAAGCAAGCACTCTTTTCTCCTATCCACCTTCATTGCATCCCGCGTCTCCAATTTCAAGACTTGCCACGCCGCCACCCCCTGATCCATGTATACCTCCTCACCCGACCTTTCAAGAAAAGCCATCTTCCATCTCACGTCTCTCGTGCCATCAACGATCTCTGGTGAAAAGAAAAAGGCAGCTTGCATTCTTCGAGTGAATCATATAAGGAAATAAAAGGGGGAGAGACAGCGAAAACATGGCAAATTCCACAGCCATCCTTTCCCCCCTCCCGCACCAAAATATGAGAAAGACCGATTTCTTTCGCTATGCCGTTTCATCCACGTAGTTTCCATAAACGCACTTCCGTACTATTGCTACTGCAATAAGCCAGCGAGCCCCCACCTCCTTGATCCGATACTGATGAGAGATGGAATTCCATGCATATATAAAAATGAAACCAAGGACAAAGGAGCAAACAGAGACGAACAAGTACCAGCGAGTAAAGTACACCAGAACAAAAGGGAAGAGCCATAGAGAAATTAGGGAAATTTAATACTGAACCAAAGTAAAAGGGACAAGACAATCGCGTCTTTTATTCTCGTCCAAGATGATAGCAACACCGTATTCGCCAGGTTGAAGATGGAAGAGGGGGGAAAAGAGCAAGCAAATCGACAGACCCCTTAAAACAGCAGTGATACGGAAGAACACTTATGGCCAAACAAGAAAGAGTACTAGAAGTCCGACATGAGCGGCACAGAGACTTGCTAACGATGATGTGGCCGTGTCTGCGAACAGCAGCGCGTGGGCTGTAAGGACGTGTGATGCATGGCCCCCTCAAAAGCTCTTCTCCCTGGGTGGAGATGCAAGAAGGGTATACTGTCGTCGAAACAAGCCCAGGGAAGTAGAAGAAACTAGCATGGTCATAAGTTCATGTCGAGCGGCGAAACCGCAGACTCGATGAAGCGCTCTCGGACTGATATCAAATGCCGCGTCCCATCGTTGACGGCGCCGATGCAAAGCAGCGTCGTGCGCCCATTCAGCTCGAGAGGCTTCGTCTGTCGGCAAGGTCTTCGCGCGCTTTGGAGAAGGAATCCTCGTCCTCCATGTTATCCAGCTCTTCCATTAGCTCAGCACTGAAGCCGGTTATTTCACTGAATCTTAGGCCAGCATTTGCTGCTGCCGCATTTCGCGCCTCTTCCAGCGCCTTGCTAGTCGCCTTGGTGAGCGAAGGTCTGCTCTTGGTCATGGGTTCCCTAGTCGTGAAGGAGCGGCCCTCGAGGGGTGGGCGCAGCATGCCCCTTTCGCCGTCCAGGCGTCCAGACGCCTTGGCCTCGGCCTGCAACGCCAGCTCTCGCTCGCGGTTCTTCTCGAGCAGGGCGCCTCCCAGGGTGGCACACTTGAGAATGGTCTGGATCAGCTGGTTCTGCTGCAGCGGCTTGGACAGATACTCGTCCATCTGGGCCTGGATGCACTTTTCGCGATCGCCCATCATGGCGTGCGCTGTGAGGGCGATGATGGGGGTCCTGTGCGTTCCCATGCCCCGTTCGTATTCGCGGATCTTGCCAGTGGCCTCGAATCCTCCCTGTTTGGAAGAGTTAGCTCAACAGGGCACCAGTCAGATTGGGGTTGTTGGCGATGCATCATTACTCACCATGATCGGCATCTGCACGTCCATGAGAATCACATCAAACTTCTTCTGCTTCACGGCCTCGACAGCCTCCCAGCCATTGCCCACGACGGTGACAACATGGTGGTACTTTTCGAGAATCTTCACAGCCAGTTTCTGGTTGACAGTGTTGTCTTCCGCAAGGAGAATCTCGAACGACTTGGTAACGTCTGCGAGGGACGGCGTGGCCCTGTTCTCGAGGGCGGGGATCATGCCGTTGCTCAAGTCGATCAGCTTGCACGGCATCGTCATATAGGACGTGATGCCCAGGTCCAGACACGACTTCAGGCTGACGTGAACCACTGGAGCCAGCAAGACAATAGGAAGGTACTTAAAGTCATCTACCGCCCTCAACCTCCTAGCGGTATCAATTGAGTCCACGATGATGGCGTCGTAGGGCAAGGCGCCGCCTTCCTTCAGACGAGTGAGAGCCGAGCTCTTCTCGGAATTGACGACGACGGGGTGCAGGCCAATCTCTTCGAGCATTTCTCCAATGTGCGTGGCGGCGTTCGACTGGGACTTGTCGACGAAGAGAACCTGGTGGCCGCGGTACGGCTTCAGCTGCTGCTGGACGCTTTCTGCGTGCACGTCGGCCAGCTTCACGCGGCAGGTGAAGTGGAACTCGCTTCCCTTGCCGACCTCGCTGTTCACCCACAGGTCTCCGCCCATCAGGTTGACGAACCGCTTCGAAATGGAGAGGCCGAGACCGGTGCCGCCGAACTTGCGTGTCATTGAACCGTCTGCCTGTTGGAAGGTGTCGAAGATGAGGTTAAGCTTGTCCTTGGCAATGCCGATTCCGGTATCTTCGACGATGAACTCGATGGCGTATTCTCCCGGTCCGACGTGCCTCTTGTCTTCCTGCTCCTGGATGGTCAAGCTGACCTCGCCGTGCTCGGTGAACTTGATGGCGTTGCCGACGAGGTTCAGGATAATCTGCCTCAGACGGAAGGAATCTCCGATGACATAGTCAGGCACGGAGCTGTCTACCTTATAGGTAAGATCAAGGAACTTCTCGTTCGCCTTGACCGCAAGGGTCTTTAGTGCGTTGAAGACGGTGCCACGCAACGTATACGGGATCTCTTCAATCACCATTCGCCTAGCTTCAATCTTTGACAGATCCAGAATATCGTCAATAATGGTTAAGAGGCTGTTGGCAAGGTCGTTGACAATGTTGAGCATTTCTCGTTGGTATTGGGTCAGGTCGGTGTCGAGGGTGAGCTGCGTCATGCCGATGATGCCGTTCATCGGGGTTCGAATCTCGTGCGACATGTTTGCGAGGAATTCTGACTTCGTCTTGTTGGCCAATTCGGCAGCCTCTCTGGCCTGTGTGTTCCTCTGGATACTGTCTCTGAGATTTGATATCATCTGATTAATCTTTTTCTTGAGCTCGTCCATCTCACCCGAGGCCTCCACGTCGACAAGCTTGGTGAAGTCGCCGTCGGTAGCCAGGTTAGTGATATCAGAGAAGGCGCGCACTTGAGTAGTCTGCGAGAAGGAGTTAGCACCTGGAAACCTCTTCAGAATGGAGATGAGGATTGCTTACCAAGTTGCTGGCCATGGTGTTGACATCAGTAGTAATTTCTTTCCAGCGTCCATTGAGTCCAGCAACGTCGGCTTGGGCCCCCATCTTGCCATCGACGCCGACATCCTTGGCAACGCGCTGCACTTCGTAGCAGAAGCTGGACAGGCGCGACACCATGTTGTTGATGGTCTCTTTCAGCACTTGTATCTCACCATTTGCCTCCACATCAATCGTCTGGCTCATGTCTCCGTTGGCAATTGCTTGCGTGACAGCGGAGATACTTCGCACCTGCATCAAAGTCAGCTTTTATTCGCGATTTCCCGTCGCCGTGAGGGGAGATAACAATGACACACCTGTACGGTGAGATTCGACGCCATGGTGTTGACGTTTTCGGTCAGGTCCTTCCACTTGCCCTCAACATTGGCCACCTGGGCCTGGCCACCAAGCGTACCATCTGTACCGACCTCTCGGGCCACCTTGCTCACTTCCACGGCGAACGTGCCCAGGCGGTCCACCATCTGGTTGATGGTGTTCTTGAGCTCCATCATCTCTCCCTTGACCTCGACCCCAATCTTCTTGGTAAGGTCACCCCGGGCGACGGCCGTGGTGACCTTGGCAATCTCTCGCACCTGTGTCGTCAGGTTCATGGCCATGCCGTTGACGTTTTCGGTAAGATCTCTCCATGTGCCCTCGACATCGTGGACTGTGGCCTGGCCACCCAGGCGACCCTCCGTTCCGACTTCTCTGGCAATCTTGGTGACCTCGCGAGCAAACTGCTGCAGCTGGTCAACCATGGAGTTGATGGTGGACTTGAGCTTGAACATCTCTCCCCGGCATTCGGCCTGGACTTTCTGTGTGAGGTCTCCCTTGGCGACGGCTGTGGTGACCTTGATAATGTCGCGCACTTGGGTCGTCAAATTGTTGGCCATGGCATTGACGTTGACGGTCAGATCATTCCACATGCCCTTGACGCCGCCAACGTCGGCTTGTCCACCCAGTATACCCTCGGTTCCGACGTCTCTTGCTACGCGCGTGACTTCGGATGCAAATGTTCGAAGTTGGTCCACCATGGTATTTATGGTCTGTTGGAGCTGCAGGATCTCTCCCTTTGCTGGTCGCTCAATCTTCTTTGTCAGATCGCCGTGAGCGACGGCTGTTGTGACGGAGGCAATTTCTCGCACTGGTGCAGCCATGTTAGATCAGATCAAACAGGGAGTAGAGACGGAAGTGTCGTATGCATACCTTGATCTGTGAGGTTCTGGGCCATTATGTTGACTATGGGAGGAAAAAAAAAATATTGTCAGCTTTTTTGAACGCGATCATTGCGACCTATGTTGACAACCAGCCAGAGTCTGCTTGACAAAAAGGACACCGGGATAGAAGGACCAGATGAGCAGAGAGGGCCATACCATTGTCTGTCAACTCTTTCCACACACCGTCTACACCACCAATTCGGGCTTGGCCGCCCAGCAGACCCTCTGTTCCGACCTCTCGTGCGACGCGAGACACCTCGCTGGCAAAGGTCTGCAGCTGGTCCATCATGGCGTTGATGGTGCGCTTGAAGGTTGTGATTTCGGGGTCCATTTCGACGGAGTTCATGCGGACCTTCATGGTCAGGTCGCCGCGGGCCACGGCCGTGACAATCTCGCCAATTTCTCGGAGGGCCTTTTGGAAGGCCTCGTTGGCTTTCTGGTGTTTCCACAGCTCTCGCTCGAGCGTGGCCACCCGCTCCTGCTCGAGCATGGCCAGAGCACGCTCCTGAAGCTGCTTCTGTTCTAATAACTGGGCGTTGACGCCAGCAAGTTCCTGGCGTTGGCTGTCTAGGAGCTTGGACTGGTCGTCAACATGATCGCGCAGTCCTTGCAGCGCTTCCTTGGTCAGCTGGCGGGATACAAAAATCGGACTGTCCAAGCTACCTTGTTGAGCCTGGGACAACCGTGGCTGGGGAGCCACAGGGGGGCGGCCGTCGACAGAAGGGTCAACGTCATCGTTAAAAAGGGTGTCGTTGACTTCGTTGGGCGTCTCCGGGAAGACGGATGCGTTGGCCGAGGCGGACGCTCTGCTCTCCAGTTGAGAAATGCGTAGGGCGAGCTTCTCAAGCTCAATCTCCAGGGTCCGTTTTGCAGGGTTCTCACGGCCTGGAAGCTTGATGCTGGAGCCGGGCCCTACCGATATCAACGAGGAAGAGGCAGACGCAGACGCAGGGTCGCAGGCCAGGGAGGCGATGAGCTCTGCGGCAGCAGCGAGTGCTGCCGTATCTTCGATCATGCCGGGCGCTGGGGGGTTCCCCAGAGAGGGGAGAGGGAGAGGTAATATCGCGGAGGAGGCTGCGAAGCGGCGGGCGGGGAGGAGTAAGGATGGCGAAGATGGGAGGGGGGATCCAATGAGGAGAAGAGGAGAATGGAGAAAAAGAAGATGATAATAATGTCGAGGATTTAGATGGGCGGGAAAAAAGAGTCGAAGGTTGTAACTCTAGGAGGAAGAGGCCCTGCTCTCTTGGTCGTCGACGGCGGGGAACAGCGGCAACTCGGCGGGCGAGGACGAGATCAAGGCGCCGGGAACTGGAGGGTTTCGGTCGAGTAAGCGATGGATCAAGGGCACAAGAGGCGGTGCCAAAGTCATTCGATGCAAGCGATGAGGGCGAGGGAGAGGCTTTTTGCAGGAGGCTGAGATGGCTCTTCTTCTTTTCTCTCTTTTTTTTTTTTTTTATTTTTTTTTTTTTTTTCGACGGAGAGAGATGGCGAGAAGAGGATGTAGGTGGACGACGGAAAAGCAAGAAAAAGCAGGGGGGCGGAGCGTAGCAGCAGGGACAGGGACAAGAACAAGCGCAAGAGGGCACACCTCTGTCTGCCTCTCTCTTTGCCGGTCCCGGTTCAGCGTGTCGCGGCGATGCCAGGGAAGCGATCACGGAAGAGGCGGCGAGGGCACGGGGCAGGCGGGCAAAGGGGGGTTTGCAGGAGTAGATTGATGCAGGAAATACTAACGTAGGAGATTGCAGAGGTTATCCGGACTGCACCACCGCCCAGTGCAAAATGGCCTCGAGGTGAGAGAGATGGAGGAGGAAGACTAGATCTGGGCAGCCAGACAGGCGGACAGGGGAGGGACGGGTGGGAAGAGGAGTACTTGGAGCGAGGTACAGGTATTCGCCGAAGCGTGAGCCCGGAGCCCAGGTACCGCTCGCGTACCTGTACCTGTGGCTGCGACAGCAGAGGCGGGAGGCGCTGGGCTTCTCTAGCGGTAGGGTCCTGTCGTAATGGCGCTGGAACGTGGGAGACCTGGAGCTGGTGCTGGCTCTGCGTTGGTGCGGTGCGAGGAGGAGGCAAGATGGCGGGGAAGTGCGAGGTACCCGGGCCTGACCAACCGGAGCCGCCCTGCTGTGCCCGTCCGGGTTAGCGGTGCTGGGAGATGACCGCGAGGCGGCTGCTGGGCGTTCAAAGGCCTACAGCGATCGGCCTGTCTGTGCAGCTCAAGCGTCCTGGGACTGAGACGACGGATCTGTTGCTAATCTGCTGGCTGGTTGGTCTGGGGTGACAGGATGGAGTTTTTGTCGGTAATAAAAGGACCCTGAGCCGGTCTGAGAACCCCGAGAGCAGATAGTACGGGGAGCAGCATACAGTAGGTACCTAGTGACCGCAGCATGGCTTCACGTTTGCCTCCAAGTATCAAGGTCTTGACGTCTTGGAGCTACAACCGGACAGCTGTTCGAGCAACCGTACGAGCACCTACTAGGTAAGCAACTGAGCCATCTACGTAGCAGGACGCACAGGAATCGGAACGATCAGGTACTGCGATACACGGACAATACCTC
The DNA here is from genome assembly GCF_004382785.1 of Trichoderma ghanense. NCBI lineage: Eukaryota > Fungi > Ascomycota > Sordariomycetes > Hypocreales > Hypocreaceae > Trichoderma > Trichoderma ghanense. The sequence continues at coordinate 987,515 of NW_027395664.1, read as the reverse complement.
GAGGCACCATCCGCGGCACAGGAGCCGTGTGGCTGCTTTGGGGCGGCCTTCCCTTGCATGGAGATGACCTGTATCATCACACAGGCCGCCTCGAGCACCAAACCTGTTGTACCTGGGGAATGCTTTTCCAAGCACGAGGGTGAGATTCGACTGCCAGCACGAGGCTCTGAGTCCAGGATGATGCTCCTGCAGGGATGGGCTCATGTATGTATGTATTAAGTTGCATGTTGGTAATGGGAAACCGTTTTGCTCCTCATCCCGACGTGATGGTCAACTGTGCAGCGCAGTGGGTTTGTGATCCTGGCCGCTGAAGCTCGCAGCACGTGGATTCCATGTTGTCTCTCTTCTTCCTTGTTTTTTTTTTTTTTTTTTTTTTCCTTTTTTCTCAGCCGCCTCCCTCTTGTGACATCAGGGCAAAGCACGGGAGAAGAAGACGAAGAAGAAGAAGGGAAAATGAAGAGATGCAGATCAGGAGGGCGAGATGGGGTGCAGGGCACGGCAACCCAGATCGCACGCTGCAGCTCTCGATTTGCGAGACAACCAGACGAACGAACGAGACGAAAATCACGACTATTATGACCTACCCAAGTCCAAGGTACAGACAAGCAGACAGCACGCGCATGGTCTGATCTCTTGTCGGTCGGTCAGCTTGGACATATCCGTACCGTACGGGATCAAAGTACAAGTACTGGGCCATACATCAGGGCAAGCTGTCCAGCCAGAGCAGCAGCGGGGAGGCATTTGGGGCGAGAAAAGACACTCCAACCGCTTTTGTCCAAGGCCTTGACAGGACAGCAGCACTACTGATGGTCTAGACTAGCCAGACAGGGGGACAAGAGCCCTTTTGCTACGACGAGTCGGTGCTAGCGAGTCGCTGAGCTGGTGGTCCTGCCCGGCCTGGGCAAGGCGAGAACTCACAAGCTGCGTCTTTCTCGTCTCACCGTGGGAATACCGAAGCTGCGAGCTGCATCACCTTATCTAGATACTAATCTACTACCTCAGTACCTGTCAACCTAGGTATCTCTGCTATGTACCTGAGTCGGAGCTGGCAAGCAGCCCGCAAAAAAAAAGGTCTTCGCAAGCTAAGCTTCTCTCTGGCGAGCGAGCCCTGATACGCCGCCTCGGTAGGTGGCGGTTAGAGTCCCATGCATGCTTTCGAGGTGGACCGGCATCCGCGCAGGCGACTGCGGAGGTACGTGCTTGATGTACATCAACGCCGCTGCAGCTTCAAGGTTAGGTTGCCTCTTGGAAATCTTTTGATTTTTTTGTCATGGCCGTGTTTCATGCGATTGATTACAGCCTCTCTTCTCCTTTTTTTGCTTCTTCTCGTCTTCCATTTGTCTAATCCAATTTGCCACCCGGACTAGCATGCCGGTGTGCATGGGTTTGCGAGGGACGGCTCACGTTGCACCCCGCTGGAGATTTTGGAACGAGAAAAAGAAACCGAAAAAAAGGTCCCAAGGCGAAAAAGAAACACAAAAAAAGAGACGAAAAGCTGTCGGATAAGATCCCAACAAGCCGCCCGTACATGCAGACGGTGTGTGTCACTGGCGCCGTCAGTACGAGATACATACATACATACGTGAGTACACGTTCAGAGTCCCCCGATTTGCCTGCCATTGAGAGGGCCTGAAGCATCCCCTGTCCCCTCTCTCTGGCAAGTCTCTCCCTCCCTTGCTTCAGCCCAACGGGCCACGGAACTTGGGCCTGCTAATCAGGTGCCACGGGAGACGCCACGGCACCGGTCTAATGCCCGCGAGCTTTGCTCTTTTTGCCGCTCAAGCTCCTTGCACGAGGCTCGTATCTTTGAGAGGGGGTCCTGGCCTTGTCAGCCGTTGGAGGCGGCTTGCCGTGCGATCCCTTGCTGTTTGGCAGAGTGGTATCTTTTTCTTGGAAGCTGGCCTCTTTTTTTT